>NW_006440645.1:8576006-8666031 GCF_000325575.1 Pteropus alecto | reverse complement strand
GTTAATGTTATTAAATTACAAAACAAGCCAGCAGGCATAAAGAAACACAGAGGAAGTTTTAGGATTCTCATTAGCTCTGCCATGCTCATTAGTCTTTGAATTAGGACTTTGCTCCTGTCTTTTTTTAAACAAAGATTTAGCCCTAGTTTATAGAAGTGAAGAGGAAGAAGAATATAGTGAGAACTGATAGGGGAGATTGCAGTACTAAGAACCTTGGTTTAGAGTGGTGATAAACATAAGTCAAAGAGTCCAACAATCTCGCAATTGATTTTTATGCCATGAACAGATGGTGAACCACATAAAAAAAAATCCTTAAAAGTAAATACTGTAATATAGAGAAGTACTCATGCCATTATGTTAATTGCAAAAAAAAAAGAGGATATTCGCTTTCACAAGCATTACTAGTATATGGGACAAATACTTACTAACCCTACTATGTGCACAGTGTTTTATTAGTTGCTAGGAATATAGTGATGGGTAAGACAAAGAGTTTTTGCTTTTTAACTCTACGACCTCATCGGGCTGGGAGCAGAGGTGGAAAGCTGAATGAATGTAGTTAAACAAATTTTTAAAGCAAGACGTTTTAAGTCATAGAAGGGGGATTACAAGGTGCCTCAGAAACCTTGTGTAGAAATAAGTCTAAATCAAAGACCTAAGCAAGGCTCCTAGGAGGAAAAACTCGTAAACATATTCCAATCGAGTTTCAAAAATGGGTGAGATTTCAAGCAGTTTAATTGTGATGTGTTGGGGAGTATGACTATACAGAGAGGATTTTGTTTTCTTCTATTTTTTGTATTTTTCACACTGTGAATACTTAGTACACCTACCTTCTATAATGAAAACAATACATTCAAGATTGAAATAGCAAAATAACAATAAGAGGATATAAGTTGATTTAGGTACAAAGTCAATGCTTAAGGATATTTATAATAGAATAAAGAATAGAAATTGACCTAGGAAGAATTTCCAGTACAGCTAAGTTAGGTACCGGGTAAAGTGCATATGCATGTATGTTGATTTTATACAGCAGGACGGGGTATAAACAGATTTAACAAGAACAGAATGTTAAAATAACTCCTAGATGCCCAAATAAAGAAGTCTGTTGCTCCTCTTTACAGCTGGTTTCTCTCTCAATCTCTCTCTCTCCCCACCACTTCTCTTCACACTTAGCATGTACTATATACATCATTCCTTTTTGTTTTCCTCTAAAGAATCTTATTATGTTGTATATTTATTTATAATACAACTTCTTTAATAATAGTCCATTTTATATTTGTGATATTTAGTATAGAATATGTGCATGATTAACTTTTTAGAATATGGAAACTTTCCTTAAATGTTAGATGTAGTTAAATATTTCAAAGATCAGTTTCTAATTCAAATGGGAAAACATAAACAACAATTTTCAAAATGAGAATTATATAATTACAAATCTTTCAAGTCCATAACTTCCAGTGTAACTTTTGCCTACTAAGTTACTCAATGGTAGACATTGAGAACTTAGTTTTAGTGGCTGATGGAACAAGTAAATACATGAATAGATGCTTACCTATCAATTAATATTTTTTCAGATTAAAATTTACCCTTACCTTCAAAATAATCATGACTCTGATGTTAAAAGTTTATTCAACAAAATCTATCATAGTGAGGTGAGTACACTTAGCTTCACTGTATATGATTATGTAAAAGATGCCTCATTTAGTTGCAAACACTTTGGCATTCATTACTCACGCAATGAAGAAAATTTAGATAAAAACTTCACTATAATACAATTCTTAGTACCTTAAAATAATGGAATCATGGTGGAAAAAAGTGTTGCTTTTTTATATCTTCAGAAATGTTACTTTATCTGCATATGAAATACTAAAATTATCACTTAGAATGGTAAATTAGTGAGCGCCTCCTTGTGATGCATAGAATTCATTTGAGCTGTGGTCATACTGTTTACATAATATAGAGATTTTTTCCTTTTTATTTGGCTCTCTGTGGGCATCTGAAAGATGGCTTTCTACGTTGTACCTTCCTTATTAAGAAACAGTAGTGGGAAATTAATGGCTAAAGCAAATCCTGAAGTAAGAATAGTATCTGAAAACTAAAATCAGAAAGAAAATACTCCAAAAACAAGTCAAACACATCTTCAGTAAAATAAGATCCACCATCATAGTAAAAATTAATTGGATTTTTAATTTCCAAAAAATGTTAACAAAATGAATATTCATATTTCATTAATTTCAGAAGATCTCATATCCAATCCTGATTCTTCTGTAAGGCTGTATAAATACAGCATTAATATTAGTGAACTTTTAAGAACCATGTTTCACATATATGTAATAACACAGATCATAAAATGTATTTCCAGTTTGGGGGCATTGGCTTAACCAAATATAATAACTGAATTCAGCAATACCTTAGAACTGTGTTTGAGATTTAAATATAAATATCAAACCAAACCATTTCAGTAAAAAGTATTTCGTGTGGATACACACACACACACACACATATATATTTTAATCACATGGAAATGCTGTTTTCTAGGTCAAAATTAGTTGAACATCATTATTTTTATATGGCATACCATGTTTTAATTAGCAGACTTTTTAGAATAGTTTTAGATTTACAGAAGAAATTTAGATAATACAGAGTTCCCATATGCAGCTCCCACCATATAGTTTCCCCTATTATTAACATCCTGTAATTGTGTGGTTCATTTGTTACAATTAATGAACTGATAATAATATATTATTAACTAAAGTTCATAGTTTAATATAGGATCACTCTTGATGTTATACAGTTCTATGTGTTTGACAGATCTATTGTAATGTATTCACCATTAGAATGTCATACAGAATAGTCTCACTATCCTAAAAATACCCTGTGCCTCTCACCTATTCATCTTACCCTATCTCCCCCAAAACCCTGCCAATCATTGTACTTTTTACTCTATCAAAAGTTTTATCTTTTCCAAAATGTCACATAGTTGTACTCATACTATATGCAGTCTATTCAGACTGGCTTTTTTTTTTTTTTTTAAGTTAGCAATATGCTTTTAAGTTTCTTCTGTGTCTTTTTATGGCTTGATAGCACATCGAGTTTTTTTGTTTTTTGTTTGTTTGTTTTTAATTGATGAATGATATCCCATTGTATGGATGTATTCAACTGTTTTTCCCATTCAATCTATTGGAAGCATATCTTGGTTGCTTCCAGTTTGGGGCAATTATAAATAAAAATTGTTTTAAGTATTCATCTGCATGTTTATTTGCGGCTCTAAGTTTTCAAACCCATTGGATAAACATCTAGGAATGGGATTGCTGTGTCATATGGAAAGGCTATGCTTATCTTTGTAAGAAAATGCCAAAGTATTCCACAGAATGGCTCTACAATTTTGCATTCCCACCAGCAATGAATGAAAGTTTCTGCTACTTCACATTCTCACCAGAGTTTGATACTGCCATAGTTTTTTGTCATGCTAATAGATATATAGTGGTATATCGTTATTGTCTTAATTTGTTATTCCTTGATGATATATGATATTGAGCATCACTTTATATACTTATTGTCCATCAATATATCTTCTTTCCTGAGGTGTTTATTCAGATCCTTTGCCCATTTTCTAATCAGGTTGTTTGTTTTCTTACTGTTGATTTTCAAGAGTTCTTCATACATTTTGGATACAAGTCCTTTACCTACCCCAGCAGCTTCCAGATACAGGTTAATTAAAAGCCAGACCTCCTGGCAGCAGCTGGGAAAGTGTATAGTCAAACACCTTCTAGGGAGAATCTTAGAGCTGGACATTTTTGCCTATACGCTCTGCACTGAGCCCAGAGGAATAGCGAAATTCTTGTGTGTCACTTCAAAACCGACTCTTTGTTTTCAGTGGTCCGGGAGCTGGCACTCATAAATGGGCTAGTACCATTGAATCTTAGAGCTCAGTGATTTGGGAGCCAGCCCATTGGGTAGCAGTCATAAAAGCTGGGGTGATAGATGTGTGGACAAGCTCGTTCCAGAAAGAAACTGAAGACAGTTTTACGGCTGCAGCAAACCAGTGGGGAGAAGGTGTGGGACGTGCCCGCAAACCCATTCTGTCTCCTGGAGCCCTGTCAGCGTCCAGATGCAGAACAATTAGAGCCCAAACCTTGGGCAGCAGTAGAAACGTGTACAGTCAAACCCCTTCCATGGAGACACTGAAAGCGGGACGTTTTTGCCTGCTCCTTCTGTGCTGAGCCAGGGGGAAGAACTGGGGCAAGTGCTGGCTCCTCCATTTAAAATCGCCTCTTTGCTTCTGTCGTCCTGGGGGACTGTCAAATGCCAAACCTCTCTGATTCAGAGCTTGGTGATTTAGAAGTCAGGCCCTCAGGTGGCAGCTGTAAAAGTTGGGACACTGTAAACATGACATCGAACGCTTCACTTTTCGGGGAGAAACAGAATTGGGGGTTCCCTCTAAACAGTAAGGCCCTGTGCCAGGGGTGGGGTTTGTGCTGTGAACGTGTCTCAGATTTTCCTACTCCTTTTAGTGCAGGTATTTTCGTAGTCACCTGGTGTTTAGGAATGTCTTGATTGGTTTCTGAATTTTCTCTGAGGCAATTGATCTGTATGTGTTGCTGTTTATTCGGTTCCTCTGTGGGAGAAGAGAAAATCAGGAGCTTCCTACTCTGCCATCTTGCTGACATCCTATAACTTTCTTCAATTATACAATCTTCCAGTGGCAGAGTTCTAGAGCCTCACTGATCATATTTTTCACCAAAAAAATATCATAAGCAGTCTCCTAGAAAAATTTCCAATGGAGAGCTCTTTCCTTAAATTTATAGATAGTGCCAATTGCTAGTAAGTTTTCTCTACTGTTGAAGAAAATTACTATTTCCTTCTTGAACAAATTATTATTTCCTTCTTGAGTAATATCACTGCTGCTTTTGATTTGTCTATTTCATGTCGCAAAGTTCTCAGGACTTACTTTGCTCATACCACACTCTCGTAAACAAAATTCTTTGCCAATGCTTTTTAAATCTGTGCATTCGTGTGGTCTATCAGTGCTGAACATTGCTAGTCGTTATTCTTAGAAGTACTGCTTCCCTTTAACTCTCTGTTCTTTCTTTCTGAAACTCTGATTAGATCGTCTCATTGTAGTCTTTTTTTCTGAATTTTCTCTCATATTTTTCATAAGCTATTCTACCTTGCACTGAATTTTGAATAATCCCTTAAGATATATTTGCTTAGGATCCCTGTAAATCTGTGTACCAAGTTTCTAACTTTTGGCAATCATATTTTTATTTCTATAAATCTGATGTGTTTCTTTTCACATACGCCTAGTCATCTTTAATAGTCACTTGTCGCTTATTCATAGGTTTAATTCATCCATTAAAAAAAAAACAATTTATTTATAACTGTTGCATAGCTTATACCTGAGAGTTCCAATATATGCAGGCTGGGGCAGGAAGGGGAGGCTGTCCTACCTATTTTGCCAATGGTAATGGTTTGTACTTATATGTAGCTGTGGTGACTTCCCTTCTGTCTATATGCTTAGTCATCTCTATGAGCTCATTTCTTGATCTTAGTCGTAGAAATCTTATGAACCTAACTGGCAATGCTTTCTTCTAGAGAAGATTTACACCTCCCAGAAGACACAAGTTGCCTCTGATCTGAAACTCTGCATTCCCATGTAAGGGCCCAGATCAATATGGATGTTCTGAACACAACTCAAAAACCCTGCTATTGAGCTGAGGACCAAGGCTCCAGTGCAGAACTTCTTTAGGCATCTGTTCACAAGACAAGTCCACTTTTTCACACACCATACTACTCTGTTTCAACTCAGACACACGCTCACAGATGATGATGATAAGAAGGAAAAAAAGGAAGAGAAGACAGAAGAATTTTAATTTGCAGGGTGCACAGATATCTCCCTTATGCTTGTCTGTCATCATTGCATCAAAAAACCTTGTTTTATTTTGGACCTAGTTTTCTGACATAGGAAGTTCCATAAGAATACCTAGTCTACCAGAAGCACATACTCCCAAAAGATTTTTTTCAGAAGCCACGTTGCATTATCTCATAATAGATCAACTGATCAATTAAATACTCCCAATAATTTAAGATAAAGTATCTTAAATTCTTGCATATTCCATTAATTGACAATAGAAATGTAGATCGTAAATGTAATATCTTACATTTTGCTTTACATTAAGTTGACTTTTGACTGTTTCATTTAAGTCGATATATTTTTTGAATCATAACTTTCACTGAATGAATTGGTGATTCTTCTCAACATCTGGTCATCTGCAAATTTGATAAGTTAATAAAAGAATGGAAAATTAGCCTAGGCTTCTGACACCTTCACATAACCCAACACTAGAAATGCTGAAGAATTAGGAAGAAATATCTGCAAAACTAGGGTAAAAGTTATGAAAAATCCTTAGGATAGAGCAGTGACCAAGTATGCCCAGGCAGAGGAGGGCTGATTACCATGAGAAGGTGGGATGGAGGAATTAATTTGTTTTTCTCCTTTCACCAAATGGTGGGTGATTTTCCAGATTTATCCCACTATAGTGTAGGGGTAGGGGGAAAACACCAGAAAAACTGAATCCTTTAATGTATTAAAAATGATTCGATATGACTGTTTAGTGTTTTTCAGAAATGCAATACAGATTTAACATCACCAATGTACTTCCTCATCTGAAAACATTTTTCTAGGCACTGGGATTAAAACAATAAATAAACAAACAGAAATTTGCTCTCATAGAGTTTATATTTTGATAAATAAACTAATAATGATAGCACCACTTAAATCGGGGCTTATAATAAGCCAGACATGGTTTTAGGTGCTTTCACTTATCTTTACTCGCATAATTTTCACAGTGCCGATATTAGTTCTGTACTAGTCTTATTTATCCTTCCCCAGCAAGGATCTGAAGGACAGACAAGGAGATTAAGAAACTTGCCTGAGGTGACACAGTTTGTGAGTGACGGAGTCCAGATTCCAACTGTGCAGTCTCCTCTGAAACTGTGTTTGCCACTGGGAAATAAATTGATGAGTTATCACTTATTCCCATTACAATCAGAAAATTAAAGAGGAGGATGACAGTACATGTGTCTGAAGAAGTGAGGAGAATAAGAACTCTAGAGCACTTAAACTGGTTCGGCCATTCTAGGAAGCTGCATCGAAGGTTTCAGAAAACTGGAAGGTATGTACTACACCCCGAGACTCGGTGCTTGAAATTCAAAGTTCACACGTGGTTCTGCTAGCATGTTTATCATGGTGTTGCAATGGGGGAAGGAAGCTGAGGATAACTCAGATGTCTACTCCTAAAGTCGCGATAAAGACAACGAATTGAATATTTCTTAAAAAAGCAACAAACGAGAGGCACATCCGGCAATAATATCCAGACCTCAGAATCATAATATTGACTAGAGAGCAGGAAACAGATGACAGTTTCATTTAGTGAATTTAAAATACACATTAATGCGTAGATATCTATGGGAAATTTTTAAGGGTTTGCTTCAAACACCTTAGCAAGCATGACTGGGATGAGAATAAAGATCAGGGAAGGAAGGAAAAGTAAAATGAAACAAGAAAATAGATTTCTGCAGACAAAGAACAATGAGCTGTGAATCAAACAATGTGATCAGCTGTACTCTGCATGTACAAGTCAGATGAATGAATCAATCAATCACTCAAGAAAATAAGACACCTTGGTGACAGTTAATTAGGAAATAAGTACATTAAAATATCGTTTTTCAAAATTTTACTGCGAATTCCACACTTTCTTTTTGTCGCAATGCTTTCTGCTGCCTATTTCTCTTCCAGGCTTTTAATCCATCCGAAAGGCGGAGAGGGCTAACTCCATAGCTGGAAATAATGTTCAGAGAAAGTGTCATTGGAATATGAAAAGAAAACATCCTGCATGACTCCCAGCATTTTTTATGGCAATGTAAATCCTCTTCATTCAGAAGGCATCTTTTAATATTTTAATTAGGATAGGCATTATATGAAAGATACATCTGATTTTAGAAATGCAAATGAGGGGAAGCTCTGAAACAAAGACACAGAATTAAAAAGGTAATACGTAGTTCAGCAACCAGCGATGAAGAGAAAGAATGCGAGGAAGGATCAAGGAAATAACACAATTTTTGAAGTGAAAATTATGCCAGCATTTTTCAAATTTAGCAATTTGACAAGGTTAAGGACAATTTTAACACACTTTACTTTAAAATGCAATAATTACCTTTGGCTAATAGACTTGAAATCAATCAAACCGTGGGGATGTCTTGACAGTACCTGGAAGCAGTTACTGACCCTGCCTAGGTGCGGACAGCAGCCCAGCTGGCGGAGGAGGTGAGAGTCCTCCATCCAGCCATCCATCCAGGTACCGTCAGCCCCTCCTTCCCTCATGTCCCCTTCTGCTCACTGCTACGAAACGAAGAAGACCTTTCCTGCAGACTACGCTATGAAACAGAGCCGAATTTCACAGGTTTTCCATTTTAAACATGAGGGAACTGAGTCTCTGAAAGGTTAAACCACCTGGCCAGGTGATAGAGCTGGGACTGAAACCCAGGTCTACACTGAAAGCCCACGCTCTCGGCAGCTACGCCCACTGCTTTGGGACGAAACGCTCAGAATCACCTGGCTGGGAGACAGACTTGACAAGAGCCATGAGTTTCTTTCTCACTCAGGAGAAGGACTGTGAGCCCACATTCTTCAGGAGAAAAATCGCAGTCAAAAGCAACAACAGAGCTGGAAGAAGAAGAAGAGGCATCCTGGAGACATCAGTAAACAGAGGAGAGAACGGGGAGCTGCGCGGCCCAAGATGGGACATTTTCGCTGGGACGGACTCGCACTGCCGGCGACGCAGACCTGCGGCCGCGCTGTTGCTTCATCAACAAAGCCCCTTGTGCACAGTCCCTCCAACGGCGTCCAGACCCCGCTGGGAGGGTCTGGACGGAGGATGGATGCCATCACCAAAACATGCCTCGTACGTTAGACAGCGTGGGAGTGAGGCACTCAGCAAGCGGAACAAGGGGACAGCTGACCACCTCACGTTTCAGGGTCAAATTCTGAATTGCTTTCGCTCAGGGCCATTGTCGAACCCTGGAGTTCAGCTCTTTATTGGATTCTGGTTAGTTACTAAGAGCAAAAACAACTGACTTGCAAAGTTGCTCTCTGTAAGTATGGCTACGCCCTGCGTGCCGTGTGTGGTCACAGTGAGACTGAGCAGTGACTAAATTTTATCTGCTCTTCAGATTCCCACAGGCCTTGGCAAGATCCTTAGCACCCTGGGAGCTCACATTAGTTATCTGTGAAATAAGAGTACAATACCCATCTCTTAGAATTTTTGTGAAGGTTAATTTAAAAGAATATAAAGAAAGTATTTTGCACAATATATCGGCCACCGAGTGTTGCTATTAACCGTAGTCGCAGTGCTAGTAGCTAATAGCATTGTATGCGGCACATAATAAGGAAAAAAATCATAGTGTATTCTATGATTCCAGGGTCTTTCCCAATAGTAAGAGACAAGATATGTGTAAACAGAAAGAGGCTTACTTCACTTGGCCTTAGTTATGGAAATCTTCAGATAGAACGAGTCCTCAAGCGAAAAAGGCCAGAGAGAAGCCGAGAAACTCTACCCTGGGTACCGCTCTGAGTGCGGGCGGCTGAAAACGGAAACCGGCCATGCGCGCAGGAGGTCAGCCCACGGAGTCCGAAACCAGAGCTGAACGAAGAGGACTAAGAAATGAGGGCAAAGGACCTGCGGTTTTAAAGGAGCGAGTAATTTCACCCATAAATAACATTATCATAAGGAATATTTTTGTATGTTTTTAATAAAGAGGACTGTCTTTGCTATGAAAACTATAAGCTAGGTAGAAGATGGTAATCTTTGAAAGAAGACGGTTCACTATAGTTTATATAAAGTTAACTTTCCTTAGAAGTTAATTCACTACAACAGAATTTATCATAATAAAAAGAGAAAAATAAATATTTCATAATAGGAGAATGGCTAGATGAAGTAGAGTATGTCTATCGTCAGACCGTTATGCAGTCATTAATGTAATGTTTTTTTTCACAATCAATGACAATAACAATGTAACATGAAAAATGCAAGATTCAAATGCAAACGTTTATACATGCGTACATACATATGTATCCATCCATATATTGAAATGCAACATTCGATGCACCCATATATATGTATGCACATGCAAGGTAAAAGAGGTGAAATAAAACTAATTGCAACGCTATCAATGGGATGAGAAATGCTTCCTTCTACATTATTTGTAAAAATTTCTCAGATTTGCTCTTATAATAAGAAAAAGTATTTTTAAAAATATATGCTACGTGTGCAACCGCACGGCTCACACTAAACTTGATGTCAATGGAAACAGTCACATAGAAATTGTGTTTCCCAAATACTGGCTGCAGTTCTGTGACTGAAATTAGACAAAATTGGGCAAAAACAGTTTTTGAAGGACAATGTGACCCACACCTCCCAAATCCCCTGCATTAGGCAGCACTAAGTAGCTTACACAGTTAGTAACGCGAAGATGTAGGGTGAGCCCCTAAAAGCACATCCCACAGGTGAGTGCAGGGTTTGGCTTCATGACCGGCATGATTGTGGTGCAGATAAAAGCTGCTTCCCGTTGCCTTGCGTACCTGTCCGTACACTGCTCACTCGCATATGACCATCGGCGAAGCCCTTCACATGGTAAAGGTGCAAACAGAGAGAGAGATTCCGATCTATGATATTGAAGTCGCCAAGACTTTGTATCTCTGGAAGTAACAATTTATAACTCATACATTAGTGTTTACTTCAATTATTTAGTTTTATGCATATCTACCACATTGAAAGAGCAAATATATTACTCTGGGCTCCAATTTTTAGCACAATAAGAAGAAGTGAATAAATTATAAGCCCAGCCTTCTCTGGTGAGTTATGAACATGTTCCTCTTTCTGAGAAGAAAATTAAATTCTTACTGCCTCTAGAAACTCTTGCTAAAATATTTTATTACTGTTGTTAGGAGGTTTAGAATAATGGAGGCCGTGTTAAAGTAAATATACTATCTCCATTTTCTGTCTTTTTAATTGTCGAATTGTCTTTTTAAGCACCAGAGTTTACTGGTTTATTTAATGTCAACTCACGAAACAGGAGCTGACATTAAATACATGTACCATTAGAATCATGAAATCCCCCAAAATAGCCAAGAAAATATGAGATCATCTCATGAACCATACTTATTATTATTATTTTTTCCATAGCAAATATGCTCGCAAGATGCAACACATGTTCAGCTCTGTCCTGGGAGAAACAGTACAAGCTGGTTTTGACTGGTAATGAAGAACAACAGAAAACGGCCACTGTGGGGGATACTTAGTTAAAGAATTATTGGGCATAGAAAGTATAGATCCACCTGTTTCTACTAATCAAGGTTTTACTGAATTTGAAGACAAACGAGAATATCTCATTTAACTTTACCAAAAATACTCCATTTCAATATCAATACCAAGTCCGTCAGTGGCAGGAGTTTCTGATTCATTATTCTAGCTCTTCTGTGAGAACAATCTCCATACTTTTAACAGGCACTTTATCCTAGGAGAGGACATTAATGCCGTCCTCAGTTTAGGGGGAAAAATACTTTCCAATAAATCAAAGCAAAAGAATATCAATAGCTATTTGTGAGCATGTGTGCTCTCGGGTATTGATGTGACTCAAGGTAATTCTTCAATTGCATAACCATTGGGAGAAAAGTGTAATATTTGTTTTTGCTAGAAAATAAATCGTGAATTCACAGGGCCCGAGTCAAGTTGCTGATTAAATTTGGTAAGCATTTACCGTTCATCTTTTATGTGCAAATTACAGCCTGGGATAGAAAGATAAGTAACTCACCATCCTTGGCATCAGGAGATACTCAATTTTATGCTGCTAGGAGCAAATGGGGGAACAAACATAAAATTGATCATATTCAAAAATGGTCAATTGTGTGAAAATATTTGAGGTGTAAAATCTACAAAGAAATTGATAAGGCCAAGACACTACATATGGTGATGACGCTAGAAAAAAAATTGTAATGGCATTAATAACATTTGAGGTAGACCCCAAAGATAGATCAAGTTTGGAGTAATCGAGGGACTGAACCTTAGGAAGATTAATCAGCAGCGGGGTAGTGTATAGATAACTGAAGAAGGCAAGAGAAGTAAACCTGAGAACTACATTAGGAAGGCTTTTTCAAAAAATTCAGGAATTAGAATTTTCTTGCTGCAGAAGAGGAAATGGACTAAAAATGGAAATGTGGAAATAAAATATTGATGCAGCGTAGACATAGAATTTGCACTGACTAAATATAAAGAAAGTGCGAGAAGGATAATAGCCCCAAGTTTCATACACTAGACCTATTTACAGAAATGAAAAAGTCAAGATGAAGAGCACGTTTTGGGAAGCACAGTAGAGAGGAAATGAGTGGATTTGTTTTTTAACCTGCCACATTCCTTGCAGGATATCCCAGGCAGATTGTCAAGGAAACTGAAATACAGGTCTAGAGACAGAATTTCAAGAGTCATCGGTGCTTAAAGCATGGCAATAGATGAGATTCCTAAGAAAAAAATGCCCCACAGAAATGGTGGGTTTAAACATAGAAGAAAGTTATTTGAGGAGTGAACCTAAAGGACAATGTCTGTTAAAGGATATTAAACTATGATAATGTAAATCAATGTGATTCCCATTTTCGCTGGCCAGCACTTGCCAATGAAATTGTAGTTTTATTGATATTCAACTCAGTATGAGACGATTCAATGAGGTTTCCAATTTTATTGAGAATTTCGCAGCCTGTGGAAGGGCTTTCAGGTGATGAAATGTATTGGAATACGATTCTATGGTACTAATGGGGTAACTTTTATTTTCTTCTAACTTGACAGCGATAAATAAATTCAAGCACTTATAGAGCACATTGCGGAAGCAGGAAAACTTAGAAGTGCCAAGCAAATTGTTGTCCATTGAGCATATTCTTATCCAAACAGCAACAATTTTTTATTGATCCAATTCGTTTTATCTTAGCCTAAGCAAAGAGAATCGACATGGGTAAACGCATTCCTTTCATGAGCAGCAGAATTGTCTGAGATCACTATCCTGTCACATCATCAGAGGGAAAGAAACACTAAAATATGAATAAAAATGGTACTCGATAGTAATAGCAACAACGGCAAAAGCTATAATTCCTCCAAACACACTAGTTTCGATTAAAAGCAGCCTGTAGTGGCAGAAAAATTGTTCCCCTGAGTTTTCTTCTCATCTACGATGCCTGCGCATGAGCTGGAACGAGGTCTACCGCTTCCCCGCTTCCTCAGTCTGTCTCATTAGGTCATCGCACCTCAAAAGCGGGGATTCTCTGCTGTTATCCACGCATGCTGAACCTCACTTCACGTCCCCTCCTGCTTCTAGCTCCCTTGCTGAATGTTTCTGCGTCACTCTCAGGCTACTGAGTCTTGGGAGTGGCTGCTAAGTGGGAAGAAGTGTTCGTCATCCAAGGTATCACATGCTCTTGTTATCCAAGCAATAAAATACTGCAGCCTGTATTTCTCAATTTTTTAAAGGCTCTCGTAAGTTTACACAATTAAAATCACAGTCTTCTCTCTCTAATACTCAAGCACAAGACCGTGGGAGCCAGGCAAGATGTTAATTTGAGAATGACATGTTCAAAAGACATCTCAAAGTCCTATGTCCTCTCTGTCAGTGACCCATCATCTCCTATGCACTTCTCTCTTTACTTAGAAAAATTGTTTTTCCTAAAATGCTTTTTAATCGTTCATGGGAAAAAAAATAAAGCACTCCTGTAAGGCCAACTTATTAGGCCTTTAACGTTGAGGATAAAAATCTCAGGGTGAATATAGCTTAGTGTCATCATCATCATCATCATCATCATCATCGTTATCACCTCATTGTCATTCCCGACTGTAGTAAAATGGATAATTGTTCTACATTTTGATCTCCTCCTTGTAATAGGATTACATCCAAACATTCAGTCGCCTGACTCTGCAGTACCTTCCAGTAGAGTCAGAGAACTTCCGCCCTCACTCTGCTAACTCTGGGCAAAACCATGCGATGCCTTGGTTAATGGGCTGTTAATGAATTTGATGCAAGCAGAGGCACTGAATATACTTGAGTGGTTTTCCTTGCTACTTGTACCTTTGTCATCTGCCATGAGAAGAAAATGCCCTGGAGAGCCACTAGCCCTGGGATGAGAAGAAACGCTGAGCATGCCTGAATACAATTCTCAGCCTGGAGCCAAGCCCAGCTGACCCCTTCCGAGTGCGGCAGCATCCAGCAGCACCACAGCTGACCTGCAAGCCATGAGCAATAGTCTTTTAAGTCACAGAGATTTCAGAGTTGTTTGGAATGCAGCATCGCCACCAAAGAAAGGTACCATAGAGAATAACAAACGATTGAATAGCACTATGAGGCTTTTCAAAATAAGACCGTGAGTCTTAGATCACAAATACAAAAATACAAAGAAAAAGTATAAAATATATATCACAGAATTAAAAAATCGTGTCATTTTATCGGAATGAGTTGGTTTGAAAGTTGGAGCACAGCTGAGACTCTTCTAGAAAGTGAAGCTCGAGGAAGCCCTCTTCCAGCCCATTCCCCTACGAAGAACCTACCCAAGAAATTTATGTCCAAATTTTCTGTGTTTGGCTGAAGATGGACACAGGACACTTGTGTACATGGTCCTCAGAGAGTGGAGGAGGACGTAAAGGATGCAACGTCATTGCCACACTTCAGACAGGTGAGGGCAGAGGCTCGGAGACTGAAGTCGGATTAACTTTAAACATCAGCTCCTCCACTTACTGGCTTGTGTGACCTAGCAGTGATGGTTTAGGCACCCGGAAGAGAAGAACCGCAGAAATCTGGGGAGAGAGTCATTCATTCTCCCACCCTCATCCCTAAAGAGAGAACACCTTTGGCATTTGGTAGGGCAAGGCGGCCACTATTTCAGAGTGTCACTTTTCTGTAATACTAAAATGACTGGTACGGAGAGCAGAGATGTGCATGGGATTCCTTGACTCAGAGCAAAACAACAGTTTCCTTGAGCACAGGGGACACTGCCTGTTTTGGGGTCTCTAAGAATCAACAGAGTTTTTAGGCAAAGGACAGATACCGCTACTGAGTAGGTGGAACCTCAGAGCCAGTGAAATTTATGAATTGATATCAATGTGGGGAAGCCTTGGGAAAACGTGTCATACTATATTTATCTTTGAATAAATTTAATTCATTCTGACAAATATTTATCAAGCATTTGCTATGTGCGAAATGTTATTTATGAATAAGAATGAAAGCAGCAGGCCTAAGGCAGTATAACTTATTAGTTTATGCTTGTTTTAAGAAAATTTCAGATGATTTAAAACTTGGAAGCATACTGCACTCCCATCTCTAAGTGTTTGGATTTGGTTTAGTGAAGGGTGAGATGTTTGTTCCGGTGATGCTCTCACAATTAGTTATCCTGACTTCAATCACCTATTGGTTCTATCTGCATCACCTCAATTTTCTTACCTGTAAAAGAAAAATAATCTTAAACTATCCCTAAATTAATATTTCTCAGTTTAAATTTCTGAGTTGAATTTTAGAATCTCAATCCTTTAATCTTATCCTTATATTCCAAATAGCTCTGGATTTGTAAATGCTATAATGCCAGTAAATTAAAGAATGCTACGTAGTGATCTTGGAAAGTAAGTCGACTGAGATTTACCAGTTACATTCATCCAAATGCCAATACAAAAATCATCCGTAGCATTAACTGAGGAAGCTGCCTCAACTAAATCAGCAAGCATACCACTTGCATCTCTGCATTATGTTCTGTGTACCCAAAGACCACATGAAGTTCAGAAAATGTGTTCATTGAAGAGTTAAGTTTGATTTTTCAACATACTGCGAAACAGCCATGTAAGCAGCTGCCAAACTTGATTTTCTCGATCTGTTAAAGATGTTCATTTCTCAAACAGCACAGCAGACACTAAGATTGGAAAAACTTTTAAAAGAGAACTCCTTTAGCATACTATAAGCATGATTTCGGCGAAGAAGGACTCATTAGGAGTGTATAGATAGCTGGCTCTAGTGCCACCAGAGGTTTTAACTATATTAAACCTCTACATCAGAGTCAGAATGAAAGCACCTCCACACACGAAATTCTAAAACTGTCGCATTTTCATCTGATCTATCCAGGCCCTGAATCTGAACTATTATTATAATTTTTCAATTTTACTGCTAAAAGATTCATTGGAAAACAGAAATTCTCACCATAACTCCACTATTACTAAAACTGACAGCTATTCTAAATATAACAAAACTAAATAACTGATATTTTGTTTAAAGGAAACTTCCCAGTAATCATGTTATTCAAAATATTTGACACAACTATCCTTAAGATAACTTAGAATAAGCTAAAGTGGTTAACCTTATTCTAACAGGAAACAAAATTAATAAAATGTTTGAATCTTACATATCCTTTATTAGTTAAAGGTCCAATATCTCTCCCCGAGGTATTTTTGCCCTTTTGTTTCCGATTAGGGCTAAATGCCAATGGCATATATTATATTAAATGAAAGACACTAGCCTCAGAATATCCATGTGACTATGATTAGCATGAGTTAAGGAAAAATAACCGAGGACATCACAGACTGAAACATTCAATACCTTTTTAAATAGATGGTTAAGAGTATCATGATGTAAGTAGAGGAAGAACCACTGCAAATGCTACATCTTATTTATTTACCATACAAAGACTAGAAGATGCTATGCTGAAAATATCTAGGTTTGCAAAGTGTTTTCTCATTTTTTATGGGTGTTTTGGATAAAGTACTAAGATAATCAAAATAAATTTGAAGTGGATTATCGCTTCAGGATAAACATATTTCAAAGACGGTAGGAATCAAGGCGTGTAACTTCTAAAACCATTTACCAACACCGATGATCTAAATGTGGGGGTGGGAAATTTTTGTAGTAGTGAGGGGTTGCTTTGCTCAGGAGTCCTACCACCTACTCCCCTAAAAGGGGGAAAGGTGGAGGGCACTTCATTTTTTTTATTATTATTATTTTTGTTGTTGTTGTTGCCATCAGGAGAAGTTTAAATGTCCCCCGGCAGTTGGGGGATGCAATAGTTTGGCTTCTGACTTTTCCTGGGAAATACACAGGACCAAATGTGGGCTGGCTTCCTGCCTCGCGGCAGAACGCGAAGAGGTGCGAAGTGAAGAGGCAGAGACTGTCGGGGCGAAGGATGCACGATTGTTTCCCGTGGATCGGAGTACAGCGCCAGCCCCGGATCATCTTAGGTCCTGCAGGATAAGGCTCCTTTGAAGGAACAAAAACCACCTAGAGAATAAAAGAGGTGGAGGGATGCTCGACGATGACAAGAGAGTAAGGGACCACGTGGGAGAGAGACCCATTTCCGTAGCCGGGGAAGGGTGCTTGAGAAGACCCCCAGGACAGGAGGACGAGAGCCACTGCTAGATCGGCCCGCTCGTCTCAGTCAGGTCGGAGGACTTCTGCAGCCCTTATCCACTCCTCGGCCTCCCGCTCACATTCCGGGAGAGGTCAGAAAATATCCATGGTGAGATGAGGAAAAGGAGCGGGAGGGCTGAGTGAGAAAGGAGAAGAGAAAGTAGGACTCGCTTTTGAGGTTTTATTTTACATAGGGCTGGACATGGTAATTTTTCAACTATGACTCAAAGAAACTAGAGAACTCTTGTCACCTAAGAATGCTGGCGAAAGTCATGGAATCTGCACGAGTTTTTAGCCAAGGGCAGGGAAACAAACAACTCCACACAATGTATTTTAAGGACAATCAGAAGTAAAAATAAAATTTTAAAAAATTGCCTTGTAATTGTCATTTACAAGATCAAACAGTTCGATTAAATTGAGAATCAAGGGCTGGTAGACTTAGTGATAACAAACAAGTCCCAATGAAAAGAGAATTGGTAGAGATTCACCACATCGAGCAATAAAGAACTAAAATGAGAGTTTCGGCTACAATTAAAGGGGTTTTTTTTTTTCACATTGATTGGATTTTTTTCTTCATAGCTTGTCTTAAAACAGTGATCTTCTGTTTAATATAGTCAGTTATACATTCCTGAAAATCAGACATTCTGTGTCTGAATGCGAGCTGGGAACCTGTTTCCTACCATGTGAAAAGGGGAAAGATTATGATGAATTACACATTAATCCCAAATCCCAGAGGTTAATTTATTATGAGGGTGATGAAGCTTAACCTTCAGAGTCCCTCACTTGCATGAGCTCCTTTTGAGGTCTTGGATGGAAGCTTAGCAGTAAATGTTTGTAACAGTCATAAATGTAGGATAATTTTGTATTTTTTTACTTAATGAGGGGCCTACCCAAATATTACAAACTACAGCTCCTGCAAAACTTAGATATACTTTAGTGAAACACTCAATTTATTTCCTAAATGTAGATGAAACACAGAAAACTCTTCTATAAGTATGCTGGGATATAAAATGATTAAAACATCGTTTCCTGATTATCAAATAATTGATATGGCTAGTACAAAGAGTTGTTTTTGTGTATAGTAACATCTTCGTCACTATGTTACTTTTTTTTAATTTACTTGTATTTTTTTTTTCATAAGTTCATATGAACCTAGGTTGAAACAAGGGAGAACTTTGAAAGGCACTCTGGAGACACCGTTAGGACAAGTTCAAGGACAGAGTATGGTTTACAATGAATATGACACTGACACCTAGAGCCAGAAGTATTTCCAGTACGTGAAAGTCTCTTTCATTGACACATGCTGTTCTTTTCAAAATACCTATATGCTACTGTGCTGTTTTAATAACTGTAGTTAAAATGTAACCTAAGCACTTCCATGCACCTCGTTTTCTCAAAATGGTTGTATTTTTGTTTTCCATATATGAACATGAGATTTCCTGTGTAAACATCAGATAAAAATGTATTGAGAGTTACATGCACTCTATAGAAGTTTGAGTATTTAAAAACCAAGGGTGCACTACGGGGAACACTTGTAATGGAAAAATTATTTACCTTCTTTTTTAAAAGTTACTTAATTACACTACTTTACAGTCACATGTGAACATCTATGGCATCACTGAATAACAACAAGAAAAAAATAATAACAATAATAATGTTTCTTATATCTAAATATTTAACTAAATCTTCTCAAGCTCTAACTCATTTACTCCAACAATCCAACAAATGTGCATTATTATATCCATTTTAAAGATAAGAACTAAGAGAGTCAGTAATTTGTTCAAAGTGATACAGCTCATGAGTGATAGAGCCGGAATTCCACGCATTAACTCAATTTATTTAACAAATATTTACTGAGCATCTCCTTAACACAATACATGCCAGGATGTTTTGATTAAATTATATATCATGCAATGTGCACTACAAAGATTTACTTCCACAGAAATTTGCACAAGTCGTGTGTTAAGAGTTCTTACTTTGTAAGGAATAGGTTGACAGAATCCACCACGTACTTCCGGTGGGAGTGCAAGCAGTCGCAGACCTTCTATGACATTTAATGAAATTAAGTATGCAAATACTCAATCATATTCTTGACTATACATAATGGGAACTATGGATCCATTAAAATAAATGAACTACATTTCTAAACAACTATATGAATATGTCTAAAAACTAGTACTGAGTGAAAAAAGTAAGAAAGGGGGTGATACTACAGCAAACTATTACTTATATAATCACATATGTTTAAGGAAAAAAGGTAAGAATAATGAAATCAAAAAACATTGGAGAATTTTCAAGGATGCATGCAAATTCAAAGAACTAAACTGACTTCATTAGATAGTTCCCAAAGAAGAGATAAGATATAGGAATTGAGATAAAATAAAATTACACAAGAAATAAATTTTACATGAGGTTGCGATGACAATTTTCCCAAATTAAGAAATATTATTAATTCTAATAATTGACCTGAAATCCTAGAGGAAAAAAAATAACCAGATTACTGTGTTCCACTATAAGCATTCTGATTCAGTATTCTGATTCGGACTGGATTTGCTTGAGATCAAACACTACTTAGAGGTCGAAATGCAAAGTAAACCGAGATTCAGCATTGCATTTGCAGAGCCATCAATCACCAAAGACAGTCCCCTCCAGTCACTGGCAATCACTGATCTCATTTTATTAGATTATGTATTCAAGTAAGAAACATTTAATTAAATTCTCACTTGAATAGCTAGAAGTGATTTAAAAAAAAATATGGTAAACCAGTATGGTAAAGATCGTTTGTCTCTTCTTATAATTTTGTTCAAACAGAATTTCTCAAAACGTGGTTGTTCCTAAAATAGGATTCTTTGAGAGGTCTTCTGGAGTATAAATATCTGATATGTAATATAGACTCTCTCCCTCTCTCTCCCTCCCTCCCTCCTTCCTTCTCTGTGTGTGTGTGTGTGTTTCTCTACTTATAGAGATAGATGTAGGTTCTTAATAAAAATATATTCTTAATAAAACACATTTAATCACCTTCCGTTAAGAATAATCACTAATTATATAAAATGTTCACAAATGCTATATGTCAGTTACTGTTGTATGTTATATTAAGGAATTCAAATGAGATAGTTAATTCTCACATTACTCAAGTTCATACTATTCTTTCCCACATAGGCGATATATTTAAAAACTTATATTCTAGAAGTTGATTATATAGTTATATGAACTCAGAGTTGAAATCATCTCAGATTGGTGAGTCGATCCATTTCCTTCGGTATGTGGTTTCTTTAATTCTTTTATTCCCATGTTTTCTGACAAAAATGCCTTCACCTTTGTATGGCCTAGTGCAATACTACTTTCATCGCCATCATATTCACACTACGTTACATTTTTCTGTTTATTTCTCTTTTTCACTAGACTGTGAAGCCCTCTGAAACAGAGACTCTCTCTTGTATATCTGTATTATCAGAAAAAACGAGGGGTTTGGCTTTTGTCTACACATTTTTTAAAAGGAATAAGGAAGGGGATGGGCTTGATATCTTCGAGATTCATTAACATTTCCAAGCTTTAATCGGAGGTCACCTCTAAAACACATCTGAACGAGTAGCTAGTGAGGCACTGGGGCGAACATGACCTCCCCTTCATTTTCTTTCACTTGAGGTTACTGGAATAAGCAAAATGTTATATATCGATAGGAGTCTATTAGTCAAAGATACAGTTTGGTAGCAGCACTCTGGTTCGAATCGGTTTCTTTAGATGCAAATTATTAGAGGCTGGCAGTCTCTATTATCAGGAGCTGAATCTTAGCTCTGGGTCAGTTTGTTTGCTCTCATTCTTGGAATGAAAACGCTTTGCAGGTATGAAAATCCTGTTTCCAAAAGCCCCAGTGAATTGGTTGGGTGGAGGAGATGCCCTGTCGCTTCCTAGTCAGTGGTAAGGGAGCCATTATCCTGCCCAAAATGAGAGGTACAATAAGAAGCTGCAAATGTGGAGAGGGATATCCAGCCAAGGCCTCACGAAACAAAAGTTCTACCATAATAATGCCCAAACTCAGTTTTTCTGTAGGGTACTTGGAGCTT
The DNA here is from genome assembly GCF_000325575.1 of Pteropus alecto. Taxonomy (NCBI): domain Eukaryota; kingdom Metazoa; phylum Chordata; class Mammalia; order Chiroptera; family Pteropodidae; genus Pteropus; species Pteropus alecto. Next base: position 8,644,498 of record NW_006440645.1, on the reverse strand, counting down.
TGAAGAGTGCCAATTCATTTCCTATTAAGAAAAGCACCATGGATACAGCTAGACAATAGCTTGTTTGAGTCTCCTTCAAGACTAGCAATTACTTGCATCCTTGAAAGACAGAAAGAAAGGCATGTGGTGGGTCAGCAAGGGTGGACAGCTGGCCCATCCTCCGGCCTGGAACTACATAAAAGCTCAGCAGTGCTGTTTAAATGCAGAATGTCATTAAACTGGCATTTAATTGAACACTATAAACAATGTCGCCAGCACAACCATGTTGCTAACGATTAACCCTAAAGTAATCAGATGCTGTTATCTGTCTTCTAGTGGCTTCTTCAAATGTCACTTACCCAACGGCTTTCTTGGGGAAAATAAAGAAGATGCCAATTGTTATAGAAGAAAAAAAAAAACTATCTCTATAAAATTATAAACTGACTTCCTACTTGGCTCATTTACAACTGTACCAGTATAAAACCTGTACACAACTCAGTGTACAGAGCCTACATAATTTCGTTTGTTAAAAAACTTGTTGAATCAATGTTTACTTTCTTATTTTTTATTTTAAGTACCATCGGTACACATTATTATGTTAGTTTCGAGTATACGATATAGTGATTTGACAGTTATATACTTTATAATGTGATCACCACACTGTCCAGTATTTAAAAGAAAAATAACATTCAAAGACATCTGAGATATTGCTATCATTCATTTTGAAGTTGACTTACTTTTGGTAAAAATGCATGAATGTTCTGGGATACCCGTTAAATTTTAAGGTATTCTCAATGGCAGCGACAGAGTTCTCTATCTCTGCCTGCAATGCCTACTGCCTGATCACACACAACGTTTTCCATAATCACCAATCTTGAGATTACATGTCTCTCCCCAGATATGTAGGTATTTGCATAAACTCTTTGGCTTTGTATCTGTTTGTGTATATGTTACCTAGTGGGATTTATATTGTGGAATTTTGATGGCCCGGCTGGAGTACTACTTAGAGATGTGGATGTGTGAGCGAGAAGGAAGCAAGATGAATCAGAGGTGAAATCCAATGATAATGGGAGCCAAAAGCAATAGAGAGATGGTTTAAAGACAGGCTGGATATCTCTAGAGAGCTGATACAAGAATATTTCCAAGCAAGTGAGAAATACGCTGTAGACATATAAGACAAGCAGAATGTCTCTGAAGAGCTGGATCACAGAGTTTCTGATTCAGAGAGACACAGTAATCAGTTTAATATGTCAGATATGCTCCAGGTTTTTGCAGGATAAAGCCAGCCCTTACGTCTAGAAAACCAACCAAAATTTATGTTGTATGTCCTCTTTATCCAAGAGAACTAAGAAAGATTGCTGTGGAGCAATGTAAAATCTCTTTCAATTTATTGACTACATATGATCACCTATTTGGTGCCAGGCATTGGGCTCAAAACCACAGATATAATCATAAACAAGATGTGGACATTGACCTCATAAAGCTCTTACTCTGTTAAAAGAAATGGGTGACTTCAAGATCTTTTGAACATTTTAATAAGAAAGAAATAAGTACACAGTGCTTGGGAGCACAAAGGAGGAACATCTAAATTAGTCTAAAGGGACCAATAAGTCTTCTTATAGGATGTGACATCAAAACTGAAACTTGAAGGAGGAACTGGGACTTGGCCAGGTGACAGGAAACAGCATAGAGATAAGGGGCAGAACAGTTTTCTTATCAAAGTCCTAGAATCCAGGACACTTGTGGTAAGATAGAAGAATAGAGAGAGAAAGAAAGAAATCTAGAAAGGCTCTGGACTTTTTTACTAAGCAAAATAAAAAAGAATTTAAAGATTTTAGATAGAGTTACTGCATTTCTGAATTAGAAAGATGACATTAGCTGCAGTGTGGAGAAAGATTCGGAGATTGGAGAGGTTGAAAAATAGGGAGGCCGGTTAGGAAGATGTGGCAGCATTCCGGACGAGGGATGATGGTGGCCTGAGCAAAGCGAATAATAATGGAGATGGAGGTTAAAATATGTTTCATCCCTATGTAGGAGGGAAAGAATTACATGCAGCTCCAGGAGCCCAGAGCAGAGGGCTCTCTCAGGAAAGGCTGTCAGTGCAGTTCTGCCCAGTTCATTGTGTGCAATGGGGCAGATGATATACCATACCCTTGTGATATTAGTGGCCATTTGTTGAGGATGCGCTGGGATTAGCAGAATGGCACTTGAAAGATGTGGTCATTTGAGGCTTTTAGATGCCAGTGCAGTGTTGCCTGTAAGGGCACATTTTGAGGAAGACTATGGTCACTGGCTCAGGTCTTCTCAAAGGGAAGGTGAAGACACTATCAGAAGATGCTGGTCACCTACAGAGCAAGATGCCCGGACCTGTACCAGCCAGTCTGCACTCTGGACAGTTAAGAGGATGGAGTAGGGTTTCTTCAGGCTGAGGAAAAGATGCCCTTCAGGAATGGGAAAAACTGGAAAAATAAATGCTAACAATAAGTTCTCAGCGGCCAATCTCAGGAAAGTCCAAATTGCTCACCCGCGCCTCACCCTCTCCAAAATAATTTTGGTCACAGTCATGGACAACCCCCTTTCTGAGAGCCAGCAACTCACTGACAAACTATAATGATGATTATCACTGATTGACTAATAGTAGTATGTTTTCTTGTTTCCAAAATTTGCTTGCATCTTATGTTCACTGAGTTCCTAGTATTTGAGTTAAACCCCCTTTACACCCGGAAATTGTTCTAAAATCAATGGTGTCTTAGAATTGAATAAATGCAGTAAGTCAGTTAAGGAAACAGAGAAATTTTGGTGTGAGCTAGTTGAGGCTATCAATTCATGATAATCTCTTCACGGCTTAATAAGATTTAAACTTGTTTCAGGCAACCAAAAATCTATGTCTGGTCTCTAGAGTCCTGTCTTTGGATCTGAATTACAGTAATCATTGAATGGATACACCCATTCTTTCTATTCAATTCATAGCAATCTAAGCCAAGAATATCCTGCCCTACTAAGTCAAAGTACTGGTCACAGAACTTTGTAACTGCTTTGCTCTGAGAAGAAAAATACTATGGTCATAAAATGTATGGACTTTGGAGCCTGATTATACAGACTTAAATTCTTGTTCGATCACATAGTTGTGTGATCTTTAAAAAGTACTTGAACTCCATGTGCCTCAGTTCCTACTTGTGTAAAACAAGAGAAAAGCAGAACCTACCACAGTGTTAATATTAGGGTCCAGTTAATCAATACATGTAAAAGTACTTACAACAATGCCGGATATATATATGTTTCGACAGTATTATCTGCATTGGCTCTGTATTAACTGTTCTATTGAAGTTATTATTCTGTGTGCATTGTGTAGAAAATTAAAAAAAATTTCTCAAAATTCTGTTTTCTTTTTACACATTGCAACATATATTTCTAGCTGATTGTATTCAATTATTAGAGCTCTGAGATTTAAAAATATACTTCTTTATAAACATCTGCAGTTTCATGATTTTTTTGTGTTATTCTTTGATTTGCTAGGTTAATGCAATGACCTAGAAAAGGAGGACATTTCCAAAGATCGATGATGAGATAACGAAGATAATTCGATGACGACCCATAAAAATGTTAGTTTCCAGCTACCAACTTTAGAAGAAAGTATTTGCTGAATCCAGAGGTGGTATCCAAACAAAAACCTCAGCCACAACAACAACGATTTAAAAGTTAAATCAGTGTCTGGCAGAAAGAACCATTTATGAACTCTAAACCAGGACTTAATGGCACGTTTTCACGGACAATGGCCGACTCACGTTCAACCCACCTGCTTCATTCGGCTCCGTCCTTTGTGTTGCACAGGATTTGATATCGGCTATAATTAGCACTTAAAGGTTATTTAGGAAATATAAAATAATTATAAAATTTTAAGTGCTTTACAATATTGTAAGAGGCAATTACTACGTATGAATAATTTTTTATGACAATGAATGTTATGACTTAATGTAGTGTGTTCCTTTAAAATCTATATCTTATAAAAGGATAGAAGAAAGCATCTTTCAATGTAATATGTGAGCGCACACGCGCGCACACACACACACACACACACACACACTTTCTTATTTAAAGGTTGTTAATACTGCTTTTCATTTTATCTCTGTTCTTTTGTCTTATCGTTCACAAACACTCCTGACAGAGTTTGCCCTGGTAATAGCTGACTGATCTTTTTGATATAATCACTCCTTTCTCCTATGGACAGGCCAATATCTTTTGTGATTAGCAAGGGACAGCCCTGTCTATCTCGATTAGTCATGGATACTTAGCAGTTCACTACATGCATCACCACTAATTGCAGCCAGAGCATTCATCTGGCTTCCTTCCCTTTTTGTTTTCTTCCCAAACAAAATAGCCAAGTAAGTTTATCCCTATGAGGTGCACCGGGGTTGGTAAAATTTGCGATGCTTCCTCATTATCATTGTTTGAAAAAATTTTTACTTTGAATTATCTTAGGTGCTTTGCATGAAAATCAGGTATCATACATTTAGCAATGTGTGCAGTCCCTGAATCTGAACTGAGAGTGTTTTTCTAAGATATCGGTTACAGTAATAAGTCAAGAAATACCTTGTTATAGGTGGGGATGTTGTTACAAATAAGGGTTTCAGAATTTTTAGTTTGAATTTGTATCTAAAGTGTTACTTACCTATTAAATATTTACCATGAAATTAGGAACTAGAGTGCAAATTAAAATTATTGAAGATATTTAATGATAAGAACAATATTAAATTAAATTATGATAACTTAGAGAATACTGTTTTATAAAGCTAAACTGTACTTTCAGTCTCTTTTGTTACATTTCTTGCCAAATATTATTCTTTATAGCCTAATAATGATAATTATTAAACTTAAGATTTTAATAATTCGGGAATAAATATAGTATAGGGAATACACATGATGTTCTATGAAGAGTTCCTCAATCAATATTACCAACAGCATTCTCTCAATTTCTAACTCCATTCCCTATCATGTGAACAAATAAAATGGAAAGTGAATAATGACTTTGGCACATGAATTAAATGTTGGAAGTTCAATATGGAATATTTGATTACTACATCTGAAAAAAAGAAAGTGACAAAAGGATAAGGTTGGGACTCTCCACCTCACAAGGTCACCTTCACATCGTGGATAATAATTAGCACAGGTGAGTACAGGGCAGAAAGTTGGTTTCAATGTGCCAGAACACTTTACTATCTAAAAATCAGCCAAAACCAGGAAAAGCATCCTCCAGAATCACTGATAATGGCTGAATGAAGATGTCAGGACTGAGGGTCAAGGCCAGATGGTGGGGGAAAATGCAGCATCAGCACAAGGAACAATACTTACTCTCCAGGTGCTTTACCTGGACAGTCTTGTACTAGTCTGTAAGCCACAGCCTAATTGAACTGTTGTTAGTCCATATGATGCATCAGCCTTACCGTAATTAAACAGTTCACCTGTGGTCACAGCTAGGCAGTAGTGCAACTAGGCTGCATGTTCCCTTGCGAGTCAAAGATCTTTGTTTCTTTCATTAGAGCAGAGTACCTTCCAGCCCGAAATTAAAAGCCAGGCTGGATACAAATTTGGTCAAGGAGAAAACTGACAAATTCAAGTATATATAAAGTCAAAATCAGAACTGAAGCTGTGGAAATTGATTTTAGAAAAATGAGGAAAGGAAGGAAGAAGAGTTGAGAAAAACACAAGATTTGGGATTTTTCTTTTTCGAAATTCTAAATTTATTATATCCTACAAAATCAGGTAAGCAGAAAAATATCCCTTCCCAGATGTTTTGTTTAAAAAAGCTGCAAGGTTTACAATGAAAATATGAGTTTGAAACCCTCAAAACAAATTTTAATAGTCAAGAAAAAGAGCAATTCATCCCTATGTGAAAAAACACTGAGTTAAATTTAAACGCATGCAAATGTGATATAAATAAAGCCAAGAAAGAAGAACACAAACTTTTTCACTATTCTATGTTGACAATATCTGGTGGGAAATTCTATAAATGAATGAATACAAATGCTGTGTTGCCAGGGTAATGGTGACCACCTTGTTTGTACTCTCTGTCTACTTTCGCCAAATGAAAAATTCTATCGATTCATTTTTCTGTGAAAGGGAAGGAAGAATTGCTTCATGATTAAACCCTAGTTCCAATGATGAAAATAAAATTATTACTTTTTGCATTTTTAAATCATAAAACAAATGGGTACTTGAAAGAAAACCAATCACAACATTTTGCTTTAAAGAGCAAGTCTAAAAATATATATATGTAACCAACAAAACACATAAATGACTTCCTGCAAGTTCAAGGCTCTTTTATCTCTGGCAAGATAAAAACGAATTATGTGTAACCAGACTATAATATAGGACTATACTACGTAAAAGAACGCTTTATAAAATAAAGAACAAGGCTGGTGGTAGGGGACCCAATTAGCATAAGATTTATCTGCCTTGGGGTGATAAGAATGACAAAAAAATGACAATATTCACTGAACAGTTAATTTCCATTCCCACTCCATCATGGACATCATGGAATCCTGCATGGCTTATTGATGATGAAAACAAAAATAGAGTAAATAGCTTGAGATGATGCCAATCTCACATATTCTCAAAAGGTAACAGTCCTGGTGTCACAGTAGTAAATTAGAAAGAAGCTGCAGAGGTAGGTCTTTCATGGGGACAGTAGAAATGAGTGTGTCCAGGGTGGTTCTGACACATCAGCAAAACTCTTGAGCTTAAATACTGAAGTTACTGATACACACTAAGAGAAAGAAAGAAAATCTGATGATACTGACACATCAGCAAAACTCTTGAGCTTAAATACTGGTTACCGATACACACTAAGAGAAAGAAATAAAATCTGATGATATGATTGCTTTGCTTCCCCAGAATTACGAATTTAAATCTCAACAGTGCTATCTGTAAAGCAACTTTATCGAGGCATAATTTATGGACAATAATAATCTGCACCTATTCGAAGAATACAGTGAGATATGTTTTGGTGACTACATCTCTGAAATCATCTGCACAAACAAGACACAGAACATTCTCAGCATTTCAAACTAGTGATTATATCTTTCTGCAGTCCACTCGTTCCTTTCCTCTGTCCAAGTCCACAGGCAACCATTAATCAGCTTTCAGTCATTCTAAATACATTTGCATTTTCTAGAAGTGTACATATATATATACGGAATCATGTAGTTCATGATCTTTTGTGTCCGACTTCTGTCACTCAGCATAGTGGAATTAGATCTGCTACTTGCGTTGCAATTATCAGTATTTTGCTCCTTTTTATTGCTGTGTGGTATGCCAATATTTGGATATACCACTTGTGTTTTACCTGTTGATAGACATTTGACTTATTTACAGTTTTTAGCGATTACTGGTAAAGCTGCTATCACCATTTGAGTGTGACTCTATGTGAAAACATACGTATCCATTTCTCTTCAATAAATACCTAGGAATTGGTTGGCCATTTTATCTCGTAGGTGTATATTTCACATTTTTAAGGAAAAGTCAGTTTTCCAATGCGTTTTCAACGGCAGTTTATGCGCATTCCGGTCGCTCCACATTCATACCAGCACTTGTTTTTTGTTTGTTTGTTTGTTTTTGTTTCCGGTCTTTTTAAATTTGACCGTTCCAATGTGCGTGTAGTGTTTCTACTTCTAGATTATTTTAATTCACATTTTCCTGAATGACTAACAATGTTGAGCTTTTTTCGTCTGCTTGTGAGCTATCTGCATATCTTCTTTTTGAAATGTTAACTCAAATCTTTGGGTCATTCTATAGACTTGTCTTTCTATTGTTAAGTGCTAAGTTCTCTTTATATACTGCAGAAACATATCCTTTGTCAAGTATATGTTTGGGGAATATATCTGGGCAATATTTTCAAGTATGTAGCTCGCCTTTTAGTTTCTTTAATGTCGGCATTTAAGGAGCAAAATATTGGTTAAGTTCAACGTAACCGTTTTTCCTTTATTGTTCATATTATTGTATCCCATCTAAAAAGTCATCGTCCAATGCAAGGCAAAGATTTTCTTTTATGTTTTATCATTTAGCTTTTACATTTAGGTCTACATTCCTTGCAAGTTAATTTTTTGTGTCTGATGTAAGGTGTGGCGTTTTCTTTCCTGCCCCGCTAGGAGAGAGTCCAATTGTTCTGGCACCATTTGCTGAAAAGACTTTCAAATCTACCCACAAAATTGCCTTGCCACGTGTGTCAAAAATCAACTTACCACATCTCTGCGTATCTTTTTGCAGACTCTTTCTCACATTGATCTATTTATCTTTCTTTACCCTAATACTACACTCTCTTGAGTTGTTCTCTGAGTGCTGAAAGAGTTGTTAAAATTTTTACTACTTTTGTGAAAAAGTCTATATTTCACTCTAATTCATGTATTTCGAGGCTCTTTTATTAGGCTCATAAACATTTGTAGTTGTTACATTTGATCGTGTATGGTATTGTGCTTTAATTAGCAGAAACAGATCTTTGTCCTACAAGGCACTTTTTTAGAGGTCCTGCTAGTTTATGAAACATAAGTGGGCAGTTTCTATGTTCCTGGAACAAGAGTGTAGTGATATTTTATTTGTCTATTTGTTTGTTTGCATATATAGTGTTTGCCAAAGTTATTTCACCTCTTCGTGTATGTGTGTATATATATATATATACACACATGCGCGCGCGCACACACACACACACACACACACACACACACACACACACACACACAGAACTGGTGTTGGCAGGAGATGTGGACTGACTTGTATTGACTCTCTTGGAATGGAAGAAGCCATGACATATCGAACCCTTCTTTCTGGAATGCAGCAACGGAGACATCATTTAGCATGAAATAGAGTGGCCATATATCAAGGCCCGGATCAGGGAAGATAAAAAACAAAAAAAAACTGAGTAAAAACTATTTGGCTAATTCTAGAACTGAGTCAAAGGAAGAAAAATATGTGATCATGTGACTCATCCTGCTTGGGATTAACTTCATTCTCAGAAGTGACTGAAGCTATAAACTAAGAGAAATGAAGTACTGTGACCTTTAGATCTAAGGCCTATTAAGTTAGTTATTCTTGGCCCCAATAGGCAGAGGATGTATTTGGGGCTGGCTCATATGATTCGCAATCACTTTCTTTCAAGCACCCCCTGCCCTTACCAAATAGGGAGTTCTGGGGAAAGTGATAAATTAGAATTAAATATGTGTTTTGGATTATAATAAATGTCTTCTAAAAAGCATCTTCCACAACAAGCCAAATTTATATGCATTAAAAACCTGCTTAGGCAAGTAAGTCTTATCTTGAATTCCTTCCTTTAATTGTTCAGGAAATATCGCTTTGCTATCTGTCTGCTGATCCAGTGATATGTTTATTCAAACTATACTACTTTTAAAAGTTAATATACAACACTTGCTTGCTTGAATTTTAGTACGTCGTTCGCTTACATTTGGTTTCATTTTATTTTCAAGATACCAAAAATGTTATGTAAGCACTTGGCCCTTTTCTTAAATATCAGAGAATATAAGCCCATATTATTAAAATCTACTCTTCTATTTTGGTACAAAGAGGGCAGAGTGCAAATGGGTTCCTCAAATAAATCCACCCACAAGGTCTACAGAGAGGAGGTAATAATTCTCATTATCTTCTTTTATTTAAGTTACTCTAATAAATCAAATATATTCATTAAATCGTTCAACACACATTTACTGAGCTCCATCTATGAGCCAGGCTGAACTATGTGTTAGAAATACTGTGATGAATATAGATATAGTCTGCTTGTGATCACATTCTCATAGTGGAAGACAGGTTATAAACAGGAAAACAGATATGTGGCATATATATACATACACAAATGTATACATAGTTTGTTTGTTTCTATCTTGTTTAAGCCTGTTATTACCAGCGTAATTACTAATAGCATCCGTTTTGCTCTCAAACATGTCTGAGTTTTGATGATAAAATATGATGACCTGACAACTGCCATGATTTCCCACTTAAGAACAAGCCGAGCCAGGCAAAAGTGTGTCCATCACAGCCAGTTCCTGAATGGAGGCCCACAACATCACACCCATCACTAATTACACTCATTTAGAAGATTAACTCTTTCTTCTCCTTTTGATCATTGTACTCTCTTGGTATGCTCCCTAAAAAAATTGTCCTATAGTGTTTTAAGGTTTTTGATAGGGATGGTGCTAATTCATGTTACGTGGATTTCGTAAAGGGGGGTTGAAAGGTGACCGCGAATTATATGAGCCAGTCCCAAAACCATTTTGCTATGCCCCATACAGATGGAGAAACTACCATTTAAGCTGATTTCATTAGGTCATATCACTAGTTAGTGTCAAGGTTAGAATGTGGCACGTGAGTCTCTGATTCTCAAGTCTGTGCTTCTCGTGCTCTTCTCTCTGGTTATCTAGCCCAGTGGGGAGGCTGACTCTGACACCACGCCAACGCCATGCATAAAACGTGCTATCTATAACAGAGGTGCAAGGTCACCTCCCGAATGCAAATGACTTCCGACTAGGAGATTGAAAAAAAAAAATCACCTCAAGTAGATAACGGGTTAGCTAATGACAAAGGACCAGATGGAAGACAGAGCATTAGACTGGTGGAGGCATAAATGACAGGCAGGTGGAGGAAATAGTAACCACGTGCTGGAGAAATTTAGGGTGCATGATACATTAGAAAGGAACCTGGAAGAATAGAGTGAAGTAACTTTGGCATTCCAAGGGGTGGCTTGGAGAGATGGAGTCTCAAGCAGAAAATTGGGAAACTGTTGTACAAAGCTTGCATAGTACCTGACCTATGGGTTAGGTTGAACAAAACAGCTTTGTGAGACATTTTGTTACACATCTATAAATAAAATAAAACCAGCAAGCACATAAATCAAAGAGTTAGTATAAACATTCTATTTGGACAAACTTCTACTTGGGTTTTAACCCTCTTCAAATGTTTTTGGAAAGGCAGATGCCCTCTGGAAAGAAGTGGGCTGGAGCTGTTTGTCCTAATTGCTTTTGTTGGGAAGTTATCTACACCCTTTGATTTCAAGGGAGGTTCAGGAAGAAGATGCTTTCATCTAGAGAAATAAAAGAAGGCAATAGCATTGATGCTTGATATTCATAAAAGAGAATTCTGAGATTTATTTCCAAACATGTGAATTCCTTTACTTTCCTGGTTCCGGTTGCTTTTTCTTCACATCCTGCCTGACATTCTAGCGCAGGTATCTAGCTTTCTTTTCAGGGTCATGTTCCACCAGGACAGAATTTCTATCACCCAGCAAGAAGCGCTGCATGCTTGGAGGTGGGCGTCAGGGGCACAGAGCTGGATTGAGGTGTGGACGTGGGCTGTCCACTGGGCATGATCACAATCTAAGAGGCCCTGATCCTGACAAGAGCCTCTATTTGCTGCTCTGCAGCTACTCTGCCTCTTCCTTGTAACAAGACTTTAAAATTTTTCCTTGGGTATTCATCTCCCCAGTATGTATTTTGGATGGTTCACCTCAAGTCCAAATTCCAAGAAAAGGCTATGAGTTGTGCATATCAATCGGCTTAATCATGTCTTTTGACTACATATCTTTCATTTTAGAGACAATGACATAAATATACTCTTAAGACCCTTTCTGCAACTGACTTTTTATGAGTAAGTGAGGTTTGGAACGCCTATAACCACACGGGAAATGGAGAGCCTGAGCAGAGAGCCATTTAGAAAAAACTAACCTGAGAAATGGCTGAAATAATTTATATAAACTGATAAATATGTTTTTTTTAAAGGAAGCAAAAAACGAGTATGTGAGCCCTGGTATCCATCTTCAGAGTCTGTGCTATTATGAACCATGCGGTAATGCTTTTTCAAGAAAGAGTTGGACTATTTTTCTTGTGTCTAGACAGGCAGGAAGACAAAACCTGGAATATATCACAGATCGAGCAAAGAAGATTTGGAATAGAAGTCACAGCCTGTCTTACCTGGGTTTTCTGTTTATAAGACTTACAAGCTTTCAGTAAAAGACTCATGTCTACAAATGTAAAAAATTACTATGTGTCATAAACCTCTGAGTAACCCCTACATGTTCAAAGCCTCATATTTTAAATCGAAGAGGACTACTCCTCATTTCACAAGGGATGTAATAACTACATACTTGAGATCAACAGCTATAAAGACTTCAAAATTTTCTTTTTGTCTGCCTTATGGTTCTGATTTGAAGACTCCCATAGGTTTTTTGTTTTGTTTTGTTTTGTTTTTAAGGTAAAATTTTTAAACGAAAAATATCTATGCTTTTCTTTCACAAGATAGTTAAGAATTCCTAGGGGAAAAAAATGGCGTCCCACTCTACAATTGATCATTGACGGAAGAACAGAGTAGACAGTGGCAGTTTTGAAAAGGATATAAAGAAGTTAGAATGATTAGATCCAGGAGATAGGAGAGAAATAAACTCCTGGTACTGAGCTAACTCTCAAAATGGCTCTGGATGCTTAAAGACACGGGGAAAAAATCATTGTTTGTATATGTAACAGTCTATAAGTGTGTGATGCACATCATAATGCAAAATAGTATATATCATGAGATAAATTAGTTTATTTATTGAAGTCACTGATAATCAAAAAAGCAACCCACTTATCTATTTAAAATGTTTTATATATAATTAGAAATATTAATAGTAATAGAATTATGCTCATATTGGTTCTGTTTTTCTGGAGAATCCTGAGTAATATTAAAAAACAGAGTAATTTTCAATTCTTAAAAAAAAAGTAACTCAAACTTTTGCAATTTTCTTTTCTTTTGTCCCCTTACCAACTTTTCTTCCTCTCCTTATGTTTGAAAATTGATGGATACAGAAAGAAAAAATATTCAAAATTAAACTTCAAGACTCAAATTTATTCTTAGATAACTGTCTATCCCAAGGATCCACAGAGTTTTTATGGTAAATACGTTAGGCTTTGTGATCCATGTGGTATCTATGACAATTACTCAATGCTGACTTTGTAGGTCTAGCACAAACACAAGTGTGGACAATACAGAAATGAATGGGTGTGGCTGTGTGCCAATAAAACTTTATTTATAGATATATGAGTTATAAATGTAGAAATCTGAATTTCATATAATTTTCGTATGACACAAAATATTATTCTACTTTTGATTTTTTTCCAGCTATTAAAAATGTAAACAAATCATTCTTGGGACACTAGATCCTTACAAAAACAGGCGGTGGCCCAGATTTGGTCCCCTATTCAGAGTTTGCTGGTCACTGATATAGCCAGTCACTTTGGTTTCTAACTAAGAAAAGTATTTCTGCCATACTGGTGTTTTGCTGTGTAATGAGAAATTTTTTTAATAGAAACTAGATTTTAGAGATGAACAACACAATCCATATGCCTAGAGGACAATAAGGTTTTTCAAGAATGCTGCTAATTAATGATATTTTGAGCCTTCGAGAAGGGGAATGTTCACTTTTTCATTTTCAACACATTCTTGAAAATGTCGCCCACAGTAACTACTTACGTCAAAGATTGTGCCACCAGCTATGACCCACCAGCTATAACCAGCAAGACCTTTTAGGTTTACTTTGTTTTCTATATGTATATTCACTTCACTTTCTAGGCACATAAACTACTGAAGTCAATTTAGCGATTAACCATTATTATCACCTTCTTTACTCTTCCTGTCATCTGATAGCTCTCTGCTTTCCTGCAAGGAAAGTGTCAGGGCATTTTTATTGTATTGCTATTTACTCTCCGGCTCAATAGTTTTTTCAAAGCAGACACATCATTGACATTTAGCAGTATTAATCTCTGCCAGTGCAATGTGCCTAATTGGTTTTAATGAAAAAAGGAAAAGGAACTTTGTGGGAAAATTGGAAAAAAGCTGCAGTGAACTGAGATGTCTATTTTCAGATATTCTCTAAAGTCAATGGCATTGACCAACAGGAAAAGCGTGCCTATAAGCAGCGTTTAGTCCTCTACAAACTATCAAGGTTGTTTGTTACTGAAGATAGAGGTAACAGTCATTTCCACTTTGAAATTTGTTTATTTGGAAAGGATTCTGAATATCAAGCCCAGACTTAGGGTAAGCATTCTATTAATAATTTCTCTTTTAAAAAAAGCCTCTTACATCAACATAAAGATGACCACTGACTCCCAACACAGAGACATGAGCGATCTGCGTGGGCCAAAGGACATAAGACAATGGTCCCAATACAAAATCAGACTATAAACCTTCAAGTAATGTACATAACGTATCTTACCCTTCCCTTTCCTTTTATTCTGATGTTTTTATAGGGGATTATTAAATTTATATTTAGCAGATGTTCATTACATTATTAAAAATAATCTTTTCTTAAAAAATGAAAGTTTAGAGACTGTAAGGTTATGTTCACATAAACCACCTTTATAGGCTTGGTTGGCAGACGTTGAAATGCCTGCGAGACAGCAGGACAGATTCAGAACCAAGTTACAGACATATAACTCAGTAAACCAAGTGAGTATAACTTTGGGACGTCTGTATTCTAATGCTGATTTTTCTACTGCCTCAGGGAATCTAATTCTGCTCTCTGTGCATAGGGAGCAGGCTGACTGAGGCACACAATTATACCATCAGGATTGCAGAAAAAATAATGTAATTTATCAAGTACAATTTACCTTTCATCATCCCCTAGATCCTAACCCCTCATCCATGCAGACAGCAAGCATAAAGGCTGCTGTCCACATTCCAAAAATGTTTCAACCAAGCCTGGATCGATGGGCCAGAAAGGATAAGAATGGGTAGCTTGATTCTTTGAGAGGGAAAATATTTTTCTATACAAATAACTAGGAGAAGAATCCAAAATATCAACTTTGGACGTAAAATAGCTCATCTGTAAAACATATTTTTTATTCTAATTTTATTATTATACTTTACTTGTTTTGTTTTTTCTATATAACATGCATATTTGGGGGGGACTCAACATTTATTAGACTGGTAGATTCATTGATTCACTGAGCATTGAAATTAACTTACGTATGCATCACAAGGAACAATTGGTTGTACTCTCATTGTGTTTCTCCTCATCACCAAGGAAGGTTTCCAAAACCTACTCAATACCAGGATGCTGACTCTTCTTCCTGGCACTCTCAGAAGAGGTGCCTGGAAGTGGCTGAGGAGACCTTAGAAGCTCCCGTATACCTTTACCTAGAGAGAAGAGGATGCTGCTATGGGCAGTCTGTAGGCCTTATAGGGAAAGCCAATAAATCTGTGGATTGCAGGTTCTCACACTGACTCCACCACTCTCTGTCCTGACAGGGCTGAAGAGAAGCAAGTCTCTGCCATGAGTCTGATCTAACTAAATGACTATAGTTTGCTAGTGCGGTTCCCTCTCTCCCCTAGTGTAATTCTTCCGAATCTCTATTCCATCATCCTTGTAGTTCAAGTTTCATCCCCACTTCTACCCCATTACACTCTTGCTAATGCTCATATTTCATTATCCTACAGACAGAGCTAACAATTCACCAACAGTGGCCTAGAAAATCAGCTAAAGCTTACACCACAAAAACTGGTCAGCTTTGTTATTCTTTAGCTCATATCAATGTGCTAGTAAAATCAGTTGTGAAGAATGAAATTCTAACGAGACTACTGAAATAAACAACAAGCATAAAAATATGACATCAGATTGATCAGTTTGACTTTTTTAATTGTCTAGAAACAATTTACACTATTTCAGTAACTGTGTTATACCTAATTATAATACTCATTTATACGTTTATAACAGTCTATGATTTAACTTTTTTAACATACATTATGTCACTTGATTTCTGTATCTGTTTGCATTGCATTTGTTCTTTTAGGAAAGATGTCTTCAAACATTATAAAGGTTTTAATTATATGGTAAACATATGCTAAAATCTGTAATGAAATCTACTGTGAATGTGAATATAAATGTATTTGACAATTGCAGAATCAGTTGGTTCACTAAAATACAGTTTACATTTTCCAGGATTTTTTGCATCTTATAATTTTTAATCTCCCAAGAGTATTATTCTTTTATAAAAATGGCCAGAACATTCATGCCAACAACATTTAAATCTACACCTTAGTGCCTAAACGAAAAATAAATGTGCAATTCGAGAGGAATAAAATGATTGTTCCATGTTTAGTGTAAATATCCAAAAATGACTCATTTTATTCATTTAAGAATCTGATTACCCATGTACTATTGATTCCAGAATATTTTCTGAACATTTGAGCTGCTCGTGAACTAGAATAAAATTTTCGGAGCTCGAAGGGGCTCTGGAGATTCCTTCATGTTAACACTACTTTAGAAGAAGGGCAGACAGGGGCATCAGGGACTTGCCCAAAGTTATGTGGTCGTCACGTGACTGAGTTGAGTTTTGAACACAGATCTTATGACTCGCAAGACTTCAGTCAGTTCCTATGGGAAATTTTTCACATGGAGCCTAGAATGATAACTCAAACTATGCCACATGACTTCTTTTATTTTTTTTCCATAAAAAAAAATTAAGCCAACTCAGTGGTTATTTTTTTATCTAGTTACTGGTTGGATGTTTCTAGACCTTAAAGGTACCACTTTGTTCTATTTTGCTCCACACTAATGCTTCAGAAATATAAGCATCCTCTATGAATTATTCATTTTACCTTATCAAGATAGGTCATTGTGGAAGTTAATTAAGTTTTGAATCTTTTTACCAAATAGACATGATGGAGAATATAAAGCCAAACAAGAAAAGCTTCCTGTCTTGACAAAAACTCATTGACCGAGAAGAAGAAGAGGGGTTTTGTGGAAATGGCTCAGGTGTTCCAAGGTCAGAGGGAGGTGGGAA
Organism: Pteropus alecto; assembly: GCF_000325575.1. Lineage (NCBI taxonomy): Eukaryota > Metazoa > Chordata > Mammalia > Chiroptera > Pteropodidae > Pteropus > Pteropus alecto. Next base: position 8,627,708 of record NW_006440645.1, on the reverse strand, counting down.
GTGAGCCTTCCTCCTCTTTCATCTCTCTAACCTCCAAGTAGCTCTACTCCCTTAACGTAAAATAGAAAAACACTGACTTTCATCAGCTCCTACTTTCCTCAGATAAGAAAATGAAGTAAAAAGGTGACGAATGCCTTTCATTTGCAAAGCAGAAACTAAAGGGGTCATATAACTTTGGTGACCAGCCCACATGTTGGGAGTTAGTGCAGAGGCATCCTACCTCATGTTCCATAGATGCGTTTGGGATTTCTATGTAGCGTCTGAATCGCAGCATTTGTCATTTTACTTGACACATTGAACCAGTGTCACCTCTGGGTTTCTGACTCAGGGCCTCTCTCCAGCAAATTCAGTCCTCTGATGGGGGGGCCAGGAGCCCCGGGCTGGCATTGGCCAGTCTGGCTGTACTTTACCCTGCTCTCACCAAGGATCTCATTTGCTCAGTTGTCAACGGGAATCCCACTGTGAACAGACTGACTGACTAGAATGAAAATGGCGCCACGCTCTTTTCTTCCTGCATGAAACACCACAGACTGGATTTGTCTTCACCATATCTAGGCTTACTGTGCCTTGTGGACATCGTCCATGAGACCACTTGGGTGCAAGTAGTTGATCTGGTAAATCATCTCATGAGGCAGGAGAAAAAGAGGAGGAGGTAGACTGAACACAAAAGGGAAAAAAACCTGGACAAGACTAAGTACCAAGGTTGCCTTGACCTTTTAAAACCTTCTGAGAAGCATAAAAACTAGTGACATCCAGAATCGTTCCCTTCAAAGATGGTCGAGTAGGTTAAGTAAGTTGCTGTGGTGTCAGAGAATTCTCCAAGGCAGAGGATGGGAAGACACACGTCCAGCTTTAGATGAGTCAGCGCGAGGTGCATCTGAGCTTATAGAAAACCATTTACCACAGTAAAGATAAAACCAGGGCTGAACGAGGGGCCATGAAGCAGCCTCCAGAGCTATTGCTGCATCGCCACTCCTGGGACATTTGCTTTCCCTGCCGAGTGGGTCTCAGTGTCAGATGGCCCACTATACTTTACATACAAGCCCAAGTGAAAGAGAAATTGCAGCTGTTTATTTTATTTTTAAATCTGTGGAAAACATAGATCAAGTAGGAGTTAAGCCATATGAGAAAGATAGGAGATGTCGAACACTATTTTAGGTGGTTTTTCAACAAGCTAACAAGTTCATCAATAGAACAGCCATTGGATTTATTATATCTCAAATAACTGAAGCCATAGGTGACAGAGAGAGAAGGAGGAAAAAAAAAAAAAAAACTTGTCATAAATGCAAGTGCAAAACAGTAGCATTAGTTCAAAATGTTTAAATAACTCTGAGATGGAGGAAGATTGACTTGAAGCCTAAACCTAGTTAATTCAAAAGGATCCCATGAGGAAATCAAGTCTTCAGCTGTTAGAGAGAAAAAGGTATTGTCAGAGAAAATCTTGTTGGTTTACATGTTTAATTTTAAAAGAGACAAAGAAACATCACAGTCCTAAACAGCTGTTACTACCGCCTAAAGTTAAGGCAGGTTAGGTTCAAAGGTAAAAGGAGGCACCCTGCTGACAGAGGAGGGAGTCCAGCCTTGTCAGGTTATAGAGCCGACTGTCCCTCTATCATTCCAGACAGTGCTCAGGCTGCCCAGTGACTGCGTTTGCTGCAACGTTACCAGGTTTTTAAACATAGGCAACTGAAAACAGCCCGAATGGTTTCATAATTATTGAATAATTTAAATGTTTTCTACATGAACTCAAAATTTTCACCTTTCTATAACACAACTATGAAGGCAGGAATTTAATTATGCCCTAGCGATACACTAATTTCCCTCGTCAAATCAATATGAGACACAATTTGAAGGACGTAAAAATCAGATGTGCATAAACTGGGTGTTTAAATATTCTAAAAATATATGAAACCTTGAATATTGTTAATAATTTCAGGCATGCTACATCTAAACTAAATAACTTGAAAACTAATTATATTGTAATATTTCCAAATATGTATAATTGTAATTTAGATATAATATATATAATATATTGTACTTGCATTTTATAACCAGTTTTTTTTCTCCTCTCTCTGTCACCTATGGCTTCAGTTATTTGAGATATAGCAAATGCATTGGCCATTCTGTTGATGAACTTGTTAACTTGTTGAAAAACCATCTCAAATAGAGTGACATCTCCTGTCATCTTCATATCAGTTATTCCTGCCTCTTTCAATCATTTTACAAAGAAAGAAAGAGCCATCTCGGAGATCACTTACCCTCCACTGTCAACACCAGATTCCTGTCCTACCCTTGGGGACAAAACTGCGTCAACAGGTCCATGTCAAGCTGTAAGAAAGGTTTTCTACCCTCTTTGGTGGAGAGTGACAAGGGATGAGCCTTCAGCTACATCAATTAATCACTTAATAAATATTTTTTATTGACCGTGAGGCAGAATTACACTGTTGGGATTGTTCTAATATTGAAAGTTTATTGTTTTATCTCCTTTGCCATGCTAAGAGAGCGAAACGAAAATGTTGTCCTCACTCCCTGAAGTTTAATATTGAAACTCTCAGAGAAAGCTGAGGTCGTTTTTCAGTTGCTAAGGATTCAGATCTGGGTTACGTGAGCCTTCAAGACTATCATGATAGAACAAAAAAATAATCGAATCTGAGAAGAAATGAATGAGAGTTCCTCTGAAGGAAACTAGGAAGGAAAAAGCAGCATTTCTCTCAAGGGAAAGGAGGACAGAGAAGTTGGGAGTGACTGAGGGGATTCGGAGTGAGACCTAGGAACTGATCTCAGGACATTTCCAAGGACGAAAACGGAGCATGGCTGGGAAATCCTGGGCAGACATAAAAAAGGACCTCTAATTCCCATTAGTCATTTGGAAGGTGACTCAGATGCGGGCCAGCTCCCGCTTAGGAAACCATTTCACGGGATTATTATTAATCAAGTAACAAATATCAAAGTGAAAATAAAAATGCGTTAAAAGAAACACAAGTCAATGTCAAAAAAAAACTGAAATAGGCAGCTGAAAAGAGGCTCTGAATAAACAACAACAACAACAAACAGAGGGATCTCTAAACAAAGAATAATTGTCACAAAATGTCCAGAATAGAAATCAGAGGAACACGAGGTCTTTAATTGTCATGGATTACTTTGTTTGATGTGGAATTATGATAAAGAAAACAGCACTAAAACAAAAGAAAAACAATGAACTTGGATAATTACCTCTTATTCAAGGCTTTCAGTAACGGGGCACAATTCCTTTCTCTAAAGTTAATGTTTCTATTCTGTTCTAATTAGGGTTAAAATGCTTTTCCTGAATTTACAATCTATTTTTACAGACGGCATCTCAAGGTTTTTAGGTACTGAGTTTTCCTTATTCCTTTCATTTCTAAAATGTCTGCTTCCTCTTATGTGTTCCTTTGGTGTGATGTATAAAATAAATTGTATTTATAATAAAACCTGGGTAGCAAAAATTGTCATTTCTTAAAATTACATTTTCACCTACAGATATTTTAGATATGTACTTTTGTAAGCCTCTGAGATCTTCAAGTTGTTTACTCGTTTTCTCTCTTGGCTCCTACTTGCTCCTTGAGATTATCGTGATTTATCTTAAAATCTTCTCATCCCCAAAGTCTGAGCTGATTCTCCTTTCATTATTCCTCCAGGACTTTTTCATGGATGTGGGGCGTCACGGGGTTATGACTGGGCCTAAAATTTTTTCTAAGATTGGTGGTTATTTTATCCTAGTTATATGGCAAATAGTTACATTTTACTTCATGACATCTTTTTAAGGCAAATATTGAAAAAGAGCGGTGGCTCTTTTCCCTTGATCCTCTAGTCTTACAGACCTCACCACATCATGGCGTCTGCGACCTCTATCCTTACACTTTCCATTCGGCACTCAACCTGCTGTTGCCTGTTTTCTTCCAACACTGATGCTCAGTATCTCAAAACGAAGAACAGCAACATGGCCGCAATAGTGTGTGTGTGTGTGTGTCTGTGCGTGAACGAATGTGTGTGTGTGTGTGTGTGTCTGTGCGTGAACGTACACGCGCGCGCGCGCGCGCGCACACACGGAATGTTTGAAAGGAGGCAATGTTAATGGTAAAACTGGACACACACACACACACACACACACACACACGGAATGCTTGAAAGGAGGCAATGTTAACGGTAAAACTGGAAAAGCCAAACAGATGGGAAACTAAATTTGCAGCATCTGGTCCATCTGCTGGTCAGCCAATAATATCCAGATTTTCTGAATCATTTTACTGATGGAGACTCGACCTGATTATCGTTTATTCATTTATTTACTTACTTACTTACTTAATTTTTGGCCTTTTAAAAATATTTCTACTTGCACATCAATATCTAAAACCTAATATTTCTATGCAGAAATTACTTTTACATTCCCAATAGCCAACTCCTTTTCTTCCCTAAAATCTTTCCCATTATTAATATTTCAAAGTGTTCATAGTTTCAAAGGATTAAAACAGTGACTCACTTATTTTTAGCTTTTCTCTCTCAGATATTTCTTGTGTCTCTGCATTTCTTTTTGATTCTTACCATCATATATCTGGTTTTACTCCTAAACACTCTGTGATTGAACTACAGCTAAAGCTATTAGACTATACGCGACTATTTGCACTGCTGGTTTACATTGCACAGTTCATTCATTCACCTGCATTCCAACGATGACTCCTACTTGCCTTTCAAACTAAACTGAAACTCCGAATCACGAACGCTAAGTTGATTTTACCCCAAACTCTGTCCAATATACTGTCGTATTCATTTATATTCTATATTACAACTGATTTTCTTGCTACGCTTGCCTTAGGAGGGGCATTGCGAATCCTGAGACAAATCGGTCAAATCCTGACTCTCTACTCACGCATGGAGGGCCACAGCCCTGCCACTTCTCCATGGAATTTTCTTACCTACTTTAACAGAGTGACTTTTATTTTACGCAGCTTTTTCAAATTGATACTAATTCCTCTGGTTAATCTAAATGTCTAACAAACCACAAGCACTGTGATGACCAGAATAATAGTTGTTACATACAGGAGCCTATGAGGAATCCAGCTTATCTTATCATGAACTGTGGTTCTTTTTATGCTTTTAACCACAAAACCATTCGGTTAAATGAGACCTAGGCTGGTTATAGCCATTGATTGTGCGTTCATACATCTGTGCAAATGTTTAAATTTCAGAAATCTTGCATTTCACATCAGGATTCCAGGCCCAGCAGATGTTTCCATATGCATATAACACTCCTTGTTAAGGCAGAAGGTGTTAATTAAGCAAATAATTCATATTACAAATGCATATGATTTTAAACATCACAATGAATTAATCTGTTATGTTCTCTGTATGGTGGCTGCTAGCTAGGATGAGGCCTTTAGTCACAATATACACAACGACACATCTGGTGTCATCTGTGTGAATGTGTACAGGCAGAAGAGCAGATGCATTATTAACTACTCCTACTCGATGAGAGAGTGCAAATCTGCCACCGAGGCAAATTTTGTAGAAATCCGACAGGAGATGTTAACAACAGGCACAAGAGAGGGCTGTGCTATCCCCAGGTAAGGCCAGGTAATGCTGACCTAGACCTTGCAACCTAGACCCTGCAAAGCCCATTGGACTTTGAGACTTATAACAGGTGGGTAGGGAAACAGAGATGCATCGAGAGCCACTCTGAGGCTCAGACAGATCACCGAGTAAAAGGATGGAGTTTCCTGTTGATACGGCACCTTCACTCCATTTGAAGTGTCCTAGCCAAGCTCAGACTCAGACTGGGATTCCCAGGAAATAAAGCTGGTGAAAAAGTGGGAAAGAATGAGCTACGACTGCAGGAAATCAAATCCGTATTTTAGGAGATGCCAGGACATGCAGGAGAAGCGCAAGTTGTCATGGGCGACGCCTGGAATCCCAAAGCCAGGTGTGCAGAAAAGGTGAGGAGTGAGTGGCTTTAGTGGGGAGCAACTGGATGAGATTCTCTGAGGTAGCAGGTGAACAGAGAACACTTCTTTAGTAGTTCCTATGACCCAGTTCATAAGCAGGATGGTGGGTGTGGAGGTGGAACAGATCAGGGTAAGCAAGACCCCCACACCCCACGCCCAGTCCAGCCCTCTTCCCTTCAAGACAAAAGTCTCCTTCAGTGTTCTTTTCCATTCTATTTCCCAAACTGACTCTAGAATCATCTATCTTAAATATATAAATGCATTCATTATGTTCTTCTTAAATCACCCGTTGATACTTCCCTATTGCTAGCAAGAATAAGTTAACCCTATTCTTAATTTGGTATTTGGCCCCAAGGAACGTGGGCTCTAGTGAGTGAACATTAATGTTCAAATCCAGACCCCGCAAAGTGCTAAGTATGTGACCTTGAGACTCATCGCAAAGGGTCTTGCAGTACTGTGAGGACTAGATGAGCTAACATATAAAGCATTTAGAATGAATCCCACACGCAGTAATCAAGAAGAAAAGTTAGACATATACCTCAGGTCCTAAAGCATCCATGTACTCTTTCTGTGAACCTTCTTTGCCATCATCATTTCTATGAGCGTCTCCAGTGCTCTCACCATATTAACCCTAGTAAGTTGTAAGGGTGCCAGTCTTCCCGGCCGGCCTGAGAGGTAGAGATCACGGCTTTTTCATTTTGTTTTTCCATCTCCTGGCCCAGTATCTTTCACCCATTCATATACTGAAGAGAATTAAAAATTTTTTCAAAAAAAGGTTCAAAAACCATGAAGTTAGGTGAATTTTCAAGCTGATGCTTCTTAATTAATCTCAGCTCGTGTGTAGGGACTGTCTCTGCTTGTATACCACCATTTTCTGTACAGAGTCTATCGTCTTCGAAATTATGATTTAAACACAAAGAGGAAGGATAGTTAACATAACAAAGAGTAGAATTAATGTGAATAAAGTATAAACTAGAATTACTGATTTAAAACAAAATAAAAATTAAAAAGTCTATGTAATATGGCTACATTGATACACAATGTACCTACATTCGAGGATTTTAAAAAAGTATATTTAAGAGAGAGAGTTAGCTTCAAATCAATTAATGGGAAAAAATATGGGAATGTTAGTTGAGCATAAAAAGTAGATGAAAGGGTCTTGCTTGATCTATTACAGAGAAACCACATAATCTTAAGGACATGATAATGTCCTTTAAAAAAAGAGATCAATATCTAGTATAGTAATTACTGGTTTCTAGTCTACAGAATCATCTTTGAGAAAAATGGCAAACTGAAATAAGTTTCAACTTAAATCTTTTCTGTTAAGAACCTGGAATCTACTATAACAGTAACTTTTTTTTTTCTTTCTCTGAGCAGGCTCTTTATACTTGTATAGAGTATTTTTATTATTGTTAATGATATGGCACTTTTAGTGATAGTATTTGGGTTATCAACTTTATTCTATTAACTTTAACAACACACCCCAAATTGATGATTACTGGTTTATCTTGTGTTATACCATAGTGCAATAGATTTTCTATAGGAACTTAACTTCTCTTCCATGGCAGTATTATTTATTTCCTAGAAATAAGACTGAATAAATTTCAATTTACAAATGCAAATTTACAAATGCTTCCCTAGAGTATCATACTACACAAAAATGTAGAAACTGTAAGGTTCAAAGTCTTGAAATGGCTACTGAACCAAAATTAAGCTGTTCTTTTTTTAGGAGGTATTTGCACATGTAATCAAGAATGAAATCTAACTGTATATTCTAAATGAGCTTTACTGATACGACTGCATTATTAAATCAGTATTCTGAGTATTGAAGTTTTTCATTCGACCATCTGTTGTGAAAATAACAAAAGAGAAAAATGCTTTATACGTGATTCTTAAGTGTTTATTTGATCTACATATGTTTTGTGCCCTTCACGACTAGCACTCCTTGATCGAACTCCTTCTTTCCACAGCACTACACTACCCACCAGAATGGACTAGACCGTGAATGAATGAGCTTCATTCACTGCAGTAGATCCAGGTCTAGTGCATCAACAGGCTCATAGACACAGGTGAGTAGAGACTGCATAAGGAAAGGGAAGTAATGAGAAATATCTTCTAGTGGTCTCTCCAAATTTACTCCCCGCCCTTTTCTACCCTATTTTTTACCTGGTCCCCTCTGACTATGGGGTCAGTCGATGGAGATCTCCAGAGAGTTATTTGGGAAAGAAAGGAAAGCTATTTCAGGAAATGCGTTCTCCTGATTCCCTCCTGGGAACTTATCTCTGGCTGGCTGTGTCCCTTGACTGGCCCTCTCAAGAAGACAGACTCTACATAGCTTTGTCTCCTTGGCATTATTTTTGGACTGGGAATTAACAGTCCAGGTTTGATGGTATATGCCTTTTACATCAGTGACATCAAGTTCATTTTCTCTTAGATATATAAATATGTAGAAAACTGAAAATTGTACTAAGACTAATCCAAGTTTTGGAAACCAAAAAAACGGATATTATGTTAGGCCTCCTTATTATGTGCAAATATAACAGCATGTACACACTAAGATAAGATTTGATTGACTCTGAAACAGTGACTGTGAGATGATTTACATGCAGAATTTTCTGCATATATGTATCACCTAGGATTTAAGGTGAGATTGGCAGGAAATAGCTTACCTGGGGTTTTGGATTTTGTCCATCTTCCTTTCTCAGTAATACAACTAACATCTGGTAAAGTTTGGCAGAAATGATGTGACTATATGCACAGGGGACAATTGATATTGACTGTGGGGGAGGAATAGCTAACAAAGAAATCTCAAACAGCAAGAACAGATGCACTTCCCACTGGCAAAATCCCCTACGGAGAAAGCAAACTCCCCGCATTGGGCGACATTCGAGTTTGGTTCCTCTAGTTAATGAGAAACTCAGAGTGATAGAATAATGGATTGAAGACTGGTAAGAGAAGTCTAAGTATGAAAGGATGCAAAACCATTCAATTGGTCTTATCAGATATTGATGGTACATTTGATCTTGTATACTCCATATTTATCCTAGTTTTCAGTTGGGATGGAGGAACTTGCAGTCGAGTAATTTAGTAACTCTAAGTCAAAAGCTGTTAAAATTTTCGGTAAAGGGTCAGATAGCAAATGGGTTAGGCTTATGAGCCAAGAGACAAAATCAACGATACAATGAAGGTACTTATCAAACAAGACAGAACAACAAACATCTACAAATTTTCAGTTGATGGAATTAAAAATATACTACTACTACTACTAATAATAATAACTGAGTTAAAATTTTGTAATAAAATTCTTCTAATCAGAATGGAGTTCTTTCTTGGGGAGGAAAAAGATTTTGATTAGGATTCAAAGTGAATTCTGTGTCATTATGGTAGAAACTTAGTCTCACCTCCTGTAAAACCTTCCCTTGCTTCTTTGAAAGTTCACCTGAGGACTGCACCATAATGAGTTTCCTGCATCGCTCTCGTTTGCACTTATCGTTTTGGGTACCTTTTCATAGGAGAAAGTAGGTTCAAACACGGGGTCTGTGTTGAGACTCACTGAGTTTCAATTCCAGCTGAACTACTCATTGGCTGTATTATCTTTTCTGTTTACTCGATGTCTCAAAGTTCCAATTTTCTCATCTAAAAATGAGTTATACTACCAACCTCACTGAGCTGTTCTAAAGATTAAAGGAACTAACAAATTCAAAGATTTAGAATGGCGCATGGCAAATTATAAAGCAATCAATATAAATGCTACTTTTCTTCTGATATTTTTCAACCATATAAAAATAGAAAACCATTCTTTGCTTGGGGTCTACATAAAAACAGCCTGAGGGCCAGATTCAGGCCATAGGCGACAGTTTGTATACAGCTTCCCCACGTGATGTTCAACACCGCTGTCTTACTTTCCACTCTTCAGACACCGAGATCTGTTTAATTATTCCTTCTAGTGCAAATGAAATTCAACAGCAGGATATAAGTGTTATGTCTCCAACCACATGGAGGCTGTGTCAGTTTTTCCAACAAAATAATTTTAATCTAAATTCTGTCCAGGAAGTTTGAAATGAAAATTCTGTTTCCGCTGTCACTCATTGCCATTTGTCGAGTATAATCATCCTTCATCTCTCTCCTCTCTGTCACTTTCATCCCCATGTTAGTCCATATATCTAGCTCCCTGGTTTATTTTCCCAATGTGAACTCTTTTTCCGGTATTAAATAAATTCCACAAAGCCAATAACCATATCTTCATTCTACTAGTAGCCCATTGCTGTTCCCAGGTCACTGCACCACATGTCCCCCAAAAAGTGTTCCTTCTTGAATGTCCTTACAATCAACCTGTGCAACTCTCTATTAACTGTGAGACCTGGTTTACGATACCAGTCACCACTCCAAGCTTGCTCTTATCTTGAAGGCCTTTAACTTTTTTGTATCTGACCCATGTAACAAACTAACGCCACAGATCCTTTACCTCTTAAATGTTAACTATCCTTCCCTCCATTCAACTGTATTCCTTCACTTATGACCACCCCAACTCTAAAATATTATACTCCAATTTCATACATTTGTATCATTCCTTATGAAGAGTATTTATTCAGTAATAAAAAAAATGATTTAGAGCATTATGCAAACTTATCTCTAGGTCTTAACTTAGTCTGGAGGAAGTAATATCTAAGCTGACTTGAGAAATACGAGTAAGTGTTACTCATGTTAAGAGTTGAGAGGATAGAAGAAGCAATTCAGAAAAAGAGAACATATTAATTTACTGATCCAAGAAAGAAAGGCCAGTTTAGTGAGTCACAGAAGTTTTATGCATGGAGGAGGCAGTTAATGGTGTGAGATTTGGCTCAAGATGATGGCAAGACCTTAATAGCCAGCATTAAGGATTTTGGATGTCTAGTTATGTTTAAGAAATATCAGTTGGCTTCAGTACGAAGTATGCATTGGAGAGCGAGAGAGAAGAAAGGTAATGTTAGGGAAACAATTAAAGAGAGCAATTGGTCACAATGAGTTTAAAGTAAATATTAGAACCCAAAATGGAGAATTTAGTAAGGTAGGCTGGGGAAATAGATTAGATGGTTTTAGAATATAAATATTCATTGAAACAAATGTGGGGCTCAAGCTAGGCATCACACTAAATCCTTTTGTCCTATCTTCCTTACATTTCATATTTAATAAGTTATTGAGTCCAATCAACTTTTGTCCCTACATATCTATTTTATCCATCCTCTTACTTTCATCAGGTGCACTGGTGTGGACATTTATCATCTCTTTCCTGGGCTATCAGCATCATATCTCACCCCTCAGGCTCATGCCTGCTCAATCTACCTATCTACACGGCCATCAGAGAAATCAATCATAATTCAATTCACCATATTTCTCATCTGCTCAAAATTCTTTACTTGCCACTCATACTTACAAAGGATGAAACTTACTTTTCACAATACTGACCTAATGATCTAGACCTCACAACTTACCCCCAAAGTCCAAGCTCCTTCAAAGCTCTGTAATTGCATGGCTGCTATTCATGTTGACTCTTTTGCTTAGAAGATTTCTTATGGGTCTTCAAGTCTCATCAAGTAAAAGGCATTTTCTGGTTAAACAAAGGTGCTTCTCTGGTGGCCCCACTCCCTGTGCAATTTTTGTTGGTGCTTATGTTTGTTTTTCAGTCCACTCACTACTCAACAAGTAATTTGAAGGCAAGATCTATTTCTATTTTGGGATCCACAAGGCTTAATATAGCCTGTACATGGGCATTGAAAAAATTGGTTTTAAATGAATAGAAATTCACATTTTAGCTCATTTTTTAAAATTGCACATCAATACCTGACAACATAGCACGTTATACTGCCAGCTTCTCCATTTCCGGAAAATCGTCATAATCTCTATGTGAAATTTTATTTGTAAAAGTTAAAACATAATGATCTAATTTATAGTACATCGTGAATGCCATAAGATCTTTCTAATGGATTAACTTTAGACGACAGACTTTCTATGGAGATAAAATATTGAATAACTTCTTTAAATTGCTGAAATACATAGTACCTGAGAAGGAGAAGTGGTACGAAAAGATGCCACATCTGAACACAGTTTGGAGAGATTTCAAAACCAAAGTACAGTTGACTACAGGTAGTATCTTATATCACAATGGTGTGAATAGATTTCACAGTCTACACGCTGATTATATTGTGTACTTTACTAATGGCTCTATCCCCAGAGGGCCTCTGGGAATCACCTGGCAGATTTTATTGGGCCCTAAATGAATTTGGATGTGGTGAAAAGGTAGTGAATTCACAGGACTACCCCTCTGGAGATAAGATAGGGAGTGAGAATACAACATTCTCCTCTAATCAACATTGGATACACTTTTGACACGACATCCTTACAAAGTAAGTAATTCAATCTCCCGGATCTCTCCTTCACCATCAGCACGTACATTCAAATTGAACTGGTTTAAAGAAATGCTTGGTTCGCTGATAAAGCTTTTATTTGTCTTCTTCACTGGGTTTTTAGGAAAAATGTATTAAAGTAATATATATGTGCTGGAGTCATTCTTTCATAAGGAAAGGCTGTTTGCAACTTGATCTTTATATTCAGAGAAACTGATATAGCAACATTTGAAATTCACTTTAATCTCAGAAGGAGACAGTTGAATCATATGAAATTGCTGATTGTTTAATATTTTCGGACCAAGAAATGATCATTTTGTATCATTTAAGCTAAATGTTTCTAGAGAAAATTTACAATGAGTAATATCGTTAGTTTGTCTGGCATACCAACTTATATTCAAAATAATATTTAGGATTTATATTACTAAAACAGCATAAGAAAACAAGTATGTATCCTAACTAGCAACGATGTTGATGTTTGTGAGAAAAATCAAATATTTCTAACAATTTATAACTATTTTAAAGGTAAATCACCCTTTATTAAATAAAAGATATGATTATTATGTTTTGTTGAATTTCAAATACTATATTCCTGAACTTCAGTATATTTAAATGACAAATACCATGAACTTTTATGAACTTTGGAGAATTATTCTGTTTCAGGGAACTTTAGAGAATCTGGAATACAAATACTTTTTCCTACAGCATTTGGATAAACAGCATGACTGAAAATAAAAGTATTGTATTTGGCACTGTGTCTCAGTTTTGGAGGTAAAATTAACTAGAAATGAGATAAAACATTTTCCCCTTCCTTGGTAGTCATTGGAAAAGAAAGCAAATCTCAATTTCAATCAACGGGTCACTTACAATCCTCTATACTTCCACTTGGGTCACTTTAAATACTACAGGTTCAAAGACCTATTCAATAGACAAAAAATATTAAAATGAAATCTTCTTAAATCTAATATGTTAGCATCCTCTATCAAAATGTATTTGTCAATTTCATTAGCTCTGTAACTGTGGGTGAAGCAGTGGGGATAGTTGCACAGAGGAAATGGGGATCCGCGTTTTCAAAGGAGGAAGATCTAAAACAGAATCGGATTTTCTTTGTTTCTGTCATAGAAGATTTGAATCATTATCTCTATTAATTGACACAATTATATGTGTATTTTCTCTGGCCATAATAGGATGGGAGGACTTCAGACTTACTGTAGGGTAAGCAAATGTCATTTTCTTTTCAAATAAATAGTAGCTTCAAGAGCATATGAATTCTAATAGAAGAAGTTTCATACATGAAACTTCTGGCAACCTGCAGATTGCTGACCCCATGATGCAGGGCCCATTTCTAAGTCATCAGCAACCTTTCCTCCCGGTCCTGAACAAAGGCACAGCCTCAAATAATCACCGCACATAGGTAGAAGAGAAGAAAGAAAAGGAACCGTAAAAATAAATTCTAAACTCAAAGGCTCCTGGTGCTTCAGTATCACTGATTAGGTGGGATTTGGGAAGGGTGGTTTAGGGCTGTTTTTTTCTCCCTGCCTTTACAGTTCTACAATCACAATGGCCCTCTAGTGGGATGCTAAATTAAGAGGCATTTTGTTTGTATTGTTAGCAGCTAGATCGAAACAGTCACAGAGAAATGGTTTATTATGGTGAGGAAAGGACTTTTTTAATAAGGCTCTTAGGAGACTGAGTTTTAATGACGCTTAACACAATGTTTTAAACCACACACCCCATCTACATGTTATTTCTTGTTAAATGCTGGTTATTAAACAACAGGCTGGCTCCAGATCGCCTGCAGAGGGTAGTTAGGGCTGGCTGACACATCTCTGACAATTTGAATGGTCGATGGAGTGACAAGTGCAGTTTGCATTGAAAGGATTTTACATTTTAGCATCTGCACAGAGCAACAGTCTATGTTATTACCCAATGTACTTCTACACAATATGTTGAAGGGTTAAAGCCAATTAAGCACAACTGTAAGTTTCAATTTCTTCCAGCACTCTGCGCCCTCATCCAAACTTAGTGTGCTGAAGCCGGAATGGGTCCCCTCACTACTTAACCCAGGGATCTCTGCAATGAACTGCTGCTCAAGACTGCAGACAGGAGAACGAGTCAGGGAAATGAAGAACAGTATGCGCCCCAAGGAAAGGTGTAAGCAATAAAGCAATACGCGTTCGTGACTAGGTTTTTTAACCATTTGAAAGCTTAGCTTTTTGAAATTAAAAAGCAAAGAGAACACTCTTCTGCAGTGCCTTAACGTTCCCCAGCGTGAGACTCCCAGCTTTCTGGCTCCCAGCTCCGGCCATCCCAAGGAGCCCACGTCATCACCTGGGCCAAGCACGCCGCTTGGCACCAAGGAACCGAGGTGCGTAATTTTCAGATGTTAACTCTCAGTGTAAAATGTGCTCTCCTTGGGATATCCTGCTTTCTCTTTACATCTTTTATTTTTGGATCCTGCCCCAAAGTGATAAATTCTCTTTTAAATCAGTTATTTCCTGATAACAGGTGTGAAAGGAGAACAGGACTGGCTGCCACTTGGGAGAGATCCTCATCGTGGGGATGCTCGGAGCTGGGATCCATGAGTGAAGTCATCCCTGTGCATATATTTTATCATCCATACTCGTGAGGGTATTTATTTCAATTTCATCTTCATAGTGGAAATACTACATAAATGGCGTGCTTCTGTGTATCTCTTTCTGACTTTGTGTTCGATGAAGTCATATTGGTACCTTGATATTGATCATGGTAGTATTTACTCACAGAAATCAAAAAATTCGACCTATAAATATAGCCCTTTTTTGCATTTTGTGAATTGTCTAAAGTTAGGGAAGTGAAGGAGAAAATGTGTATAAAGCAGATTAAACGTAATGTTCACCCTGTCCCAAGCTGTTGAATTGTGATTAAACTTAAAAGTGCATCTGTGTCCACAGCCATTATGTTCTGAATAACTCAAAATTCGAGGAATGCACTTCCAGTGTTAGAGAACCATTATTCAATTCAGCAAAGAAATCCCTCGTGTCATCAATGAAAGAACAAGGACTTCGGTCTTTCTTGTTCCATTTTCTTCTTACTCGTTAATGTAAACCAGCATATCAACCAGAATTCACATCAGAAGGATACTTGGAGAACCCACAGTTCAACATTCACCAGCAGGCTCCAGGACAATTAATTATGTTTACCACAGACTCCATGTCCCACAACGAAGAAGATAAATAACAAAAATGGGAGATGTACAGAAATAAACATAAACCAATACTGGAAGGACATCACAGAAAAAATAAGTTAAATGTACTTATGATGTTTAACCTGCAGAAGTAAGACTGACAAAGTATATTACAGATTTTGAGACTTCCATGGTCCCAGTGGGTAGTCTCAGCTATGGATATAGGCTAAAAATGCATACACTTTTCAACTCAATCTGAGGAAGAATTTCCTAGCAGCCAGAACACCCCCAAGACTATGTTCACACTGAGAGTTATTGTATTCTTCACTCCTGGAAGTGCTCAGACGTGAGCTTCATGCACACATAATATGAAGCATCTCACCTCAAAAAGTTTTAGAAACGAGGTGGGTCTTCTCAGGAATGTTGCAATATTAGGGCCACGTGAGTCCAAGAATTATGATATTTCTAAACGTATGTATTTAGTATTAGATAAAATTTATCATATATATGATGTGCATGTATGTGCGTGTATCAGAAAGAGCTGATCGCCTGGAAGAGATGTTATAAAATTTGTCTTTCTTAATATTGAAAAAACTTTATCAGGTTTGAAAAATGAATACACTAGTTATTTGCAAATGCCCCATTTTAATGGAAAGATAAAACGTGCTTATTCACTTATTCAACCCTCCTACATGCTAATTTACATTATATCACATTTATCCTAATAATTATTAAATTTTCATTTTTCAGGTAAAAAACCTGAGCTTCAGAACGGTTACATGGTTTATACAATATCACAGAATAAGCTGATCTTGAAATCTACCTTCCCCTTTTCCATGACATCGTAACATGCTCTAATATCTTGTTGTATGAGAGACAGTGGACAAAGGGCTCGTGTCTTCCTTTGGACTAAAGAGGACATTCTGCTTGCAACCATACTGCTATAATGGCACTTAGCTGTGTCCCTCCCATCAAACTCTCTCCTTTGTTCCCAGACTTGAGAAAACACGTCTGTGCCTCTGCAATCCAAAAGTGGGCCAAAATGTAAATATAGCAGGTCAGAGTTCAGAAACTATTCAGTATTTTCACATTCTGCCATTTTTCCATTGTCTAGTGTTAGTTATACATATCTTCTACTCAAGTGCAAGTTATTTTGAGTGCAGGAATCATCTTGTTTATTCTTTCCTTATGAACATTTCTCTATTTTTCTCCTACCCTCTCATCCTCTGTAAGTTGCTCTTTATTTGTGCATTATATTTGCTGACCTTACTGGGGTGGCCGGCCCAGCTGGACAGTCCAGTAGAGCTAGAGCAGAATGTCACTGGGACCAAAGATTAAATGTCAGAAGGCTTTCTCAAGGAAAGCACCAAGGTCAAGCAAAAGAATATGTATAAACTGCGTCATCAGAGGCGAAGTATACAGATCTAGAGTGTGACCTTGATAAATATTTGAAGTTGGATTTGTGATAAACCAGGAATCAAAGAGGATGAAAGTAGGAGTTGTCTTGATCAATTTTAAACATTAGTCTAATAACTCTTAGAGGATTTAAACACTACTTTAAGCACATTGGCGTAATTTAAAGGAGACTAAAGATAATAAATTGGCATTGAATAAATGTTTAAAAAGTATGTCATGGGAAACCATGCATGATCGGCTCGTCACAGCCACATATTTCATCATTAAACGTGAAAAGGCTCACTGATTTTTCTCCCACCTTTTAAATGATGGAATTTTGTCTTCTCCAGCATTTTCTAACAGTATAGTCTAATATTATTTTCTAACGTCATGTTCTAACGTCATCTTCTGGTGTTTCACGTTTCTCCCGTCATCTATTATCCACCCCTTTCTTTTTGAAGCCATTGAATCTCCATTGTGTACTCGTTTTGTATACCTGCGCTAGCTTCCGTCCACCCATGATCTTTCCTCACCTCGGTCTTTCCCTGTCTCCCTCCCTCATGCTAATGTCATCTCTGTCTCACCTTCCTCGTTCCTTGGTGTAATGAGCGCAAATAAACTCAGTTTACATTGGAGAGCAACATGGCCTTTCAATGTACCCATGTTTTCACAATCAGTTAAGCCTCGTGAGCACTGGGTATGATCACAAAATTTCACAAAATTTTAACAATTTTCTTGAGGAAAAGCCTTACAATAAGTAATTTTCATGTCTAGGTTTTGTTTATAAGTAGTTTTCTATCATTTTTGAATATTAGTCAAAAGATAAAATAACAATGACTATGCTTTACTTAGAATCAAAGAATAGTTTTGAAATTACTTGACATTACATTCAAAGAACCATAACTCCTGGCAAATTATTCTCCTTTCTTTAAAGATTCCTTTGCCATAAGTCAAGTAGCAGTATCATAACTGACTGGGATCGAAACCTCAACTACAGAACAGTCTTCTAATTGGTCTTTCCACTTCGTTTTTTAAACCTCACTTCACAAAATTGTCTTTCTAAAATATAATACAAACATGCCAAGCTTCTGTTTGTAACAAATTAGCATTTACATACTTCCTATGCAGTAGGTACAGGCTCCATAGGGTGGCATCGCAGCCTTCCATCATAAGATCAAAGACCCCCTCTCAATAACTGGGGTTTTTTATCGGTGTCTATAACTGTGTGCTTTTGATCACTCCTTTATACCTGAGACATGGCTCTGCCTCCAATGTCTACCCCTCTGCCTACGAACGATTTCCCCATCTTTCACAGCTCAATAGGAGCTCCATCATCTCCACAAAGTCTTCCCTGTTTCCTGAGGCATAATTGTCTATTGTTTCCTTCATGCTCTTAGTCTAATAGACATAGCATATTTTGACTATAGTATTAATTATATTACTGTTTTTTTTTACTACCATGGCAGTTTCCCTTAGATAATAAAGTCCTTGAGGACAGGAACTATAACAGATGTACCTTTTAATTATAGCATTGATTATTGTACTTAATAATCGATTTAATAAATTTATTAGAAGCATTTAATAAACGTATTAGAAGTTTGCAGCCTAAAGGTAGCACAGGTGAAAAACACATTTTGAGTTTTAAAAAGTTTATGGGAATTAGGCAAACATTTAAGAAAGAATGTTGCCAATCAACAGAGGGAGATTTACCATGATTCTAGCGCTCATGCCCCCTGCGGGGCACAGCCCTTGACAGTGGTGAGAACTGGGGGAATTGTCAGGTGTTCTCGGAAAGCCGGCTCTGATGAGAATATTCATGGCAGATTGCTGAAGGGACCAGAAGCTCCAAAGCTGCACTAATTTGCTGTAATTTATTTTCTGTTTTAAATAGATATTCATTTTCAAAACTAATTTTACACTCAAAAATTTGTGTACTTTTTCTTAAGAAGAATCCCCAAATTGTATAAGTTTTTGACTCCACAAAAACTCCATCTACTCCTGTCAAGCAGACAGAAAAACATGAAATGGGATGGAGAAAGGTCAAAGGAAAGTTCCAGTCGTCTCTCCACAATTTCTTCCTCATTACAAAAATGGCATCCTGACCCCAACAGGATGGTGCTGTTGAAATAAAGCAAGTTGTAGGCAGAGTGGTCAGTTCAGAACTTGGGTGTATGCTATGAGTTAGTCTCCTATACTATCTTTGCTGCTATGCTCATCCTTACATTTTTAAATTTATTTTTAAATATCTATTTTCCTGATAATCTGGTGAACTCTCCCAAAGAAAAGGCCATTTGACATTTATGCTTGTATTCAAGAGTAACATTTAAAATATATAACAACTAGCGCAGTAGCATAAATTTTTATGTAAATCAAATAATTTAAAACTGTATCCTCTAAATAATATTAAACTATAATACCCAACACTGTGCTGAGTTTTCATTAAATTTTTCTAATGATTTCCAAAACGTTTGTTGATTTTTTTTTTAAATTGTTAATATTAGATTTGTTTTAAATGACTCAGAGATATGATTTGACGTAAGGGAGAAACATGAAATTTTCTAACACTTTCTCATTAAATTGTAGACATTAGGTGATTTATTTATATCATCAATTTCTCTCAATATCGACAATATTATTCATAATTCCAAAGCTTCTTTTGTTTTTGTTTTGTGTGTGTATGTGTGTGTGACAAATAGCAATTGTATTAAGAATTTTATTGCTTAGAGTAATATCTGTTAGTTTAATATATTCCATGTATCTCTTATTGAAGGTATTTGTCTTGTATTGCTGCAATAATATCGTAAAACTGAGGACCCCAAAACTCAATATCTTACAAAAATAAGCATTTGCTCTTTTGCTTCTGGGTTTGCAGATCCACCATGGTTTTGGCTGATCTAGAGTGGATTCTTCTGCGTATCTGTGTTTTAGCTACACCTTAAAGTTATACAATATTGGAGTTTGGCTCCATGGTGAAGGTTAAGTTCAGATCTGCTACGTGCAGTCAACGTTAGTCTGGAAACAGTAGTTACCTAGGGAATCTTATTGCAATGACGGAAGCACAGGGAAGAGCACGTAGAAATGCCTGGTGCTCTCGTTAAAGCCTCTGTTGGAACCATAACGCTGCCACTTCCACCCGCGTGTCACTGGCCAAAGCAAGTCGTGTGTCAAGTGTAACATTAACGGGATGGAGAAACACACTCCACTCTCGCTGCTGGAAGCTACTAAAAAGCCACATATCAAGAGCGAAGTTGTTTAATTCTATAATAGAAAGGAATAAAGATTTCAGAACAATGAACCATATACTAAATAAACTAAGTCTAAAAATTTCATTGTTCATTGAATGTTCAATTTCACTGAAGTGTCAAAAAAATTTTTTAAGGCCAACCTATTTCTCTTAGGTCAGATGAGAGGAGAGGTATTGTGGAGAGATGGCCTATTATTATTGCAAGGAGAATAGGTTTTGTCTCCCGACTTCCTGGGATCAAATCCTTGCTTTGCTACATTGAAGCTTTAGATAATTTTCAATGCCTCAGTTTCCTCATCTGTAAAATACGGATGACAATAGTAAATCTAGTACTCAAATTAGTTATAATATATTTTGAACAGGCCCTGTCTCAGATTAAGTGCTTTATCATATGCATTAGCTCTCCTTTTAATTATGGAAAAGAACATCGTTAATGAAATGACCATCGGACACTAGGTTCATTTTAATGACCTCCTCAAACAATAAATAAAAATTCAACCAGACGGTGGAAAGTGGAATCCACATCTTAGAAATATCAGATCCCTAATCACTCAGCAAAGTCCCATTTTTCTACCCGTTCTACCCAAACCCCAGAGGTGTCAGCCATGCTTGTGCAGCTAAGTACTATACAAAGCGAGCGGTGTCGCATTGTTGGGTTTTCTCTTAAACTCTGGGTCTAAATGCTGCAAAGCCTGTAGTTCCATTAAGCAGCCACATAAAGGCCACTCAAAGTTACGGAGTGGGGGATGAAAAATCCCTATATTAACCCATCTAACTCAGGCAATGCATGATCTTTGTAAAATTGCTTTCTTTTCCTTAAAAAAAAAAAAAACAAAAAAACAAAAAAACACCAAAAACCTAAGCACTATGTGAGATGAAAGTTGACACCATTGCAACTCTTTGTTTGGATTTGAAGTTGCAGAGAGAAAAAAATAAGGTACATTTTCTTTTGTCAGGCAAAATCTGCAGAATACGAACTACGTTGGTTTATAATAGACATGTCGTTTCTAACCTTCCGGTCTTCGCAGTCTGCAAAACAAATTCCACTCGTCATAAACATCCTCTTAACCTTGCGTGTGCTCCACCTTAACCTCGCATCCCCTCCAGGTAATTCTCCACGCTGATCTGCTCTGGTCTGACATCTCCTTTGTGTGCTGGGATTTAAGTTAACCTTTTATACTTTTATAACAGATGCCACATACACCCTAGTCAGGGATTTGGTTAATTGCTTCTCTGATGGAGAGACCATCCTCAGTTACAAGGGATTTAAAAAGATTCAGGAAATCAACAACAGGTAAATTAGGAGAGGATCAGAGACTTCCCCACTGGAAAAAAGTGTAAATGTTAAAAGCTTGATCTAATCCTCGGGCTCATGCATATTTCTAAAATAGGATTTGTCAACTGCAGATGCAAAATAGCTCCAATTTGATATTAGTTAGTTTGTCTGTTTTATATGCTGAAACCCTATAGCAACAGAACTGACTGCCAAGTATTGATGTAAAAGTATTGACAAAACAGAAGGCTTCACAGTGAGGACACCCGCTCATAAGGCTCCACACAGTGACTCTGTAATTACAGCTGCGGTCTCTGCATATCACGTCTCTGGTCTGCAGGCCTGTTGAACTTGATTTCACCTTTCACCCCTCCCAGTAATTAAAAAGAAAAAAGGAAGAAGAAGAACAGAGAGAGTAAGGAGGTAATTAACTACTACAGGTAGGAATACATTACCTGAAACAAATAATCTTTGCGGGATAATGGAGGAGGAAAGAGCCATCATAAAATGAGCAGTTAGGTCCTTCAGAGATTAAGGAATAAGTAATACCCCCCTCATCATATCTTTCATTAAATCCCACTTCAACAGCACATGCAGCTCTACTATGACTTCTTAGAAAACAACATAGTGCACGTGAAATCTTCTCTCTCTAAGGCATTCAATGAGGAGACCATGTCCCTTGGTTAACTGAATTCTACGAGACCAGAGACATGCTCATCATCATACTGAATTCATAATTATCGTGATCTGCTGAAGGGGCTTAAATAGATATTGAGATTTTGCTGTATTTATATAAGCCAAACGCATGCTCTGTAGTGCTATTCATGGTACGGTTTGTTGACCCTGGGGGCTGAACCAGACATACGAGCAGGCAATTAGCCCTGCTAATTACATTTATTTTATTTCGGACTTTTTAAGTTTTGCGTATGTTTTATAACGTCTAGTCTATTTTCATAGAATCTTCATATACATACTTTCTTTAAAAAATAAATGATAGACATGACGGAAGTAGATGTGCAAAATTGTTTGAACCCATGGCGGTGTATGGCATAAAATGTCTGGGGAACATTAACCTTACAGTGGAATTATCCTCAGGGTAAACACAGGGTTCTGGTTTTCACAAGAACGCCACAAGGAGCAGTCGAAAAGAAGGAATATGAGCTTTGAAATCAGCCTATCTAGAGTGAGACTTCCATTTCCATGTTTCTGGAAATAACATGATCCTAAATATGTTATTAACATATCTACAAAAATGGGATAATAAGGAGCTTCACAGAAATGATCTCAGAAGAAAGAAAGAAAGAAAGAAAGAAAGAAAGAAAGAAAGAAAGAAAGAAAGAAAGAAAGAAAGAAAGGATGAACGAATGAATGAATGAATGAATGGAACCACGTAGTACGGAGCCGAACGCACAGAAGCGTCCCCAGTGTTCACTCTGCTCTCATCTCTCTCCTAGTGTCTCTGGCACTTTCCTTTGGTCACTTGGGTGCTAGTTTGTATTTATAGCCACATTCTGTTGTTTTTCTTGAATCTCTCTCACTCTTAAATATAGATATTCCGTAGGTTTATTTTCTTAGCTTTAGGTACAATCCATCCTTTGTTCAAAAGGTAATAGATTGTCAAAGGAAAAGTTATAATAATTTTGGATGAGGTAGAAAAGAGAGTTTATTCTCTTGACCATCATTCTTTGTAAACACTCTCCTGTTTCACGCAGCCACCGTCTCCTTCCTACTTAAAAAGCTAGTTTTCACCAAAAAATTATTTCCAGAGCCCGCTCCTCCCTTTATTCCTCAGTTTCCCCATCTCTCTGGTGAAAATGTGCCTTGCTCCATTATCACCCTAACTTGTACCGGGATTTAGATCAGTGTAAGCGCCAAAGTCCTCTCTCACCAGAGCTGAGTTTTATCTTGCAAACTTTCTTTATATACATTAAAAAAACAAACAAACAAACAAACAAACCCTTTTGCCACAGCATTTTGCTCTCCTCTTATTCACTTTTCCAATCTCCATTCTTTGATCCTTCCACTCATCTCCCACCCAAACACACTCCACCCTGCCTACACCGCAAACCAATAACGACGGCAAACGTGATGGCTCGGTTTTCAACTATAATTTCGAAGATTTAAATTTGAGCTGCAACATAAAAGTGTTTTCTTTTCTGCACGCTGCTGAGTCATGATCTCATCATTATTACTGGGAAAACAAACGTGCGGGCCCTCTGGTGAGACGTTTACATAAGGTAGCACGATCGATCACATATTCTAACGTGTGCTTTAGCAAATTATAATCGGAAACCCAAATGGAGAATATAAGACAGGAGGAATAGACTGCTTTGTGCTACAACAGAACCAGAGGATGGAGACCCAAGAGAAAGACGCCTCTATAGTCTTTATTTGGAAAGAAAATTTTGCCATTTGCAAAAAGCAAGGAGAAAACATCATTTGACCTCTAAGTGGTAGTTATGGTAATGTCATATAGACAAAGCTGCGATTAGTGAATTTATTATTATAACAATGCAGTGCCCTTATTGGAAATAGCCAAGTAATTGACTCAAGTTAATTGTTTCTCCTTTCGATTTTTTTTTATGTCCCTTTGCATAAAGACATTTTAAACAGTAGTGTCGAAATAAATATCCAAATATTTCATGAGTCAAATCTTCATTGATGAGCCCTTATTTAAGGCACAAATATTGATCATATTCACCCAAAGGTACTTGTATTTTACCTTCTGTAATTGTATAGTTAAATATAATACTGCTTACCTTTTCCTAGTGTCCAAATTTTAACAGTCAGGGATGGTCCAGCACTGGTAGTAACTGGGTACAATGAGCCGAGGATCGCTGGTAGGCTGGGAAGAGGTAGAGTTTTCCTCCTGTTAGTTAGGCCTACCTGCATCAGAACATATTTAGCCTCATCAGTCATCATACTAATAAAAGAAGACCACAGCAATATGTCCAATCCCAGTGGCACAGATTTGGACCTGTTCTGAGGGCATGGGTGTACCTTTACAGTGTAGCTGGGTGATTTAGAACACAGGCTCTGCGGGCTTTGCTAGCTCTGTGACATAATCAAATTGTTTAATTTCTTGGTAAAGTTCTCGTGAAGGTTAATTCATATAGTAAAATACTTAAACAGTTCATTCAATGCTTAAAAATTATCCACTACAATTTTTATTCCATCTTATAATAAAGATGACACTATTTGTAGGAGATTTCTGTCCAGAAGCTCAGGAAAAGCTACCACATACCCTGAGTTGGCACACTGACATTGGTGTGGATAATTCAAAATACATATCATGCTACGAGACCATTATATTTAGATAATCAGTTATGTATAGAATGATGAGCATTCCCAAAATAATCTTAGGACTTATTTAGAAGACTGAAAAATAATACTTCAAAATTAGGTTAGCATAATTATAAATCATCACTCAACAAAAAGTCTTGAAATGCTATAATGAGACTATGACATTTCTATGCCCATTTTACGAAGACTAAGATGCTTCAGAGACATCAAAATCATGAACAGAATACAGGCAGACAAAGATGCATATTAAGTTCTTAAATATAGTCTCCTTTTAACACATATTGTATAATGTATGGAGTATAAGAGAAAGGAACCCAAGAAAAATGTGTCACTTTATTTTCACACGTCTAGTGAGAAGGGTTCCTAGAGCAGGAGGTAAGAATATCCCCAGGCACTTGGAACTTACATTCCTATTTTCATGAGTAAGATCATTTAACTATCTTTATACTCTATCCGACCACAAAAATATACACTGAGAATACCATTTAGGAGATCGCTAAATAATCTTTTAAAATGTAAATCTGATCCTAACATTCTCTCTCTTAAATTGTTTTCTGGTTCCCCAAATAAATGTCTTCAAGAAAACGTGAGGATCACATATCCCTCAGAGACAGAGAAGAGAAGAAAGAAGAAGAGAGGGTGGATGGGAGAAAAGATAAAGTGTGATTCCAGCATGAGCCTGAAGCACTACAACATTTGGAGGTCAGACAAGACAAGACTAGTAAAGGAGATGAAGGAGGAACCAGGGCTGCAAATGAAAGAATTGGAGAATGTGTCTTTGGAGCCAAAGGACGAAAGGAGAAATGAGCAGGCAAGAGGGTCTAATTCTGCTGAGAGTTTAAATAACCTGAGAATGGGGATTTGAGCGTTGGCTTTGACGCACCCAGATTGTTATGACATCAAGGGCAGAGTGAGAAGTGGAGCAGAAAGAGAATAAACGAAGGAAAATGAGAGACGAGGCAATAGAAGTGGCTGTAGAAAGATCCATAGGATTGATAGAGAAATTGGAAGGTAACTGATAGGGCGGAAGGGTCAGGGAAGGTAGTTAAAAAAAATCAATTCTAAGCTCTGTGACGGTCGGCAATTTCATTTTGTTTACTCCTCAACGTTCAGCACCTAGAACAGTGCCCTGCACACAATTTGTTGGATGAATGAATAATTAAGTATAGGGTAGAAACTAGAACTCACTCACATGATGATGATTAGGACCCAATGTAGAGAGAAGTTTATGGCCAGAGAGATGAGGAAAAGCAGCCATACCTGCCTTCATGCTTGGAACTCTCACTTGACTTGCTACCGTGCCCTCCCGTGGGTCCAGAAACCAGAGGGGTTAGGACAGCCTAATTATTTTCTCCCATTAGCGGACTTCTTACTTCCTGTTTCCCCTTGCTTCACCTCTCAGGGAAGGTCCTCCAGATCCCTACTTGAATTCGAAACCTCCTTCTTTTTACATGGCTATCATTGTTTTTCTTTGACTTCCGTTCTAACTAGTCAATAAGCTTCTTAATGGTGGAGATGATGTTCTATTCAACTTTTAATCTTAGTGTCTAGAAAAATGTCTGGTAAAAATCAGACATCAATACACATTTTATGAATAAGTTATAAATGACAATCCTACTGGGAAGACAATGCGTTTTTTACTCAGCACATATTGTGGTCATCTTGGTATCTCTCATTACACAGTAATCTATGATGGGATGTTAATATTTTGGTTTATTAGTTTCTTGTGGGTTGGTGAAAACCTTAAAGTTAAAATTTTAAATTATATTTCATTATATTTCATATGGTCAGGTAGTCTTCATTTTAGCAACCATATATTACCAAACAATGAGACAATAGACACTGTGCCAATATCAGATAATTTTTTTACATTATCTTTTAATTTAATGTCCAGACTAGCTTTGCCCTAATTATAATAAGGCTTCAATGATAAGTTCTCATCTCTAGCCTTACAGTTAAAGAAACTGTCACTAAATGAATTAACTATAATTTCTTTTAACATTTATATTCCATGGCCTAAAAAAGCTACCCTGTTTTAATTTGGGGGCGGAGGAGGAAGTAACTATATCCCTCTGGTTTTTCATTTCTATTAATATTCTACATGAAATCTGATGTCTTTAAATATCAATAACTGTCCCAGTTCATCCAAAATTTATAAATTCATTTTTAACATGTAATCTATAGGTACTGGTATTGTCCACTGACTCTGGAATTAAAATGAGATAAAACAGAGGCAAGCAGCAGTGGAAAATAACTGTCAGTTTCTGCGATCTTTCAAAAATCATCTGGTTAGATGCAGTTCATATTAACTCATTGCCAAAAAGAAAAAGCTATTAGCAGCACCCCATGGATCCAAATTCCATTTTATTTATTTTATTTACATTTTAACAATGTTTGATAAGGTAAAGCTGTTAAGAAATACTGTATCATTTGCAAGATGGGTTGCTGAATCTTTAGAAGGAATTAGTTCTAACTGTGACAAATGTCATTTTCAAAAATGAATTTTAAAAATATTTACAGCTGCCAGTCTAAAAAATGCAGCTGTGTTAATAGAATATGATCACATTTCAAAGTAGAAAAATAATGCATGGATGAAATAGTATGCCTTTCTTAAATTAATCAATGAACAGTTTTAAGGACAACAAAGTTATCCTTTTAAGGGCTTAGATATTTTTATAAAGCTTTATTTACTTCTTCTAATAATGAATGAAGCTTTACTTCAATGTAGATTTAAAAAAGCCATTTCACTCCTAGAGATGCCTCAAGAAATTTAGTTCATTGAATTCTGTATAACACAAAACAATGTTACCAATGGCTAACCATATTTCAAATACACTCAAGCCAAAGAGATGCTTCTTCAATCGGGACAATGTCACGGTCTATTCTATTAGATGTTAATTAACGAAATTGTGCAAATAGTAGGCTAAATATGA
This sequence comes from Pteropus alecto, assembly GCF_000325575.1. Taxonomy (NCBI): domain Eukaryota; kingdom Metazoa; phylum Chordata; class Mammalia; order Chiroptera; family Pteropodidae; genus Pteropus; species Pteropus alecto. Next base: position 8,600,057 of record NW_006440645.1, on the reverse strand, counting down.
TATTTGTTTCTTATTCAAACTTTTAGTCTCACATTTCTTAAAATTCTCAATGTATATTTTAAATAAGCATTAGAAGAATATCTCATAAAAAGTTCTGGTTTTTCGCTCCAGCGTGAAGTTGAGAGACAGGAACACAGGCTACTCTCTTCCTCACTCACTAATACCCGTATCTGTCAGAGTTTGAACGAGGAATAGAACCACTATGATTATTACTAAATAAGGAATTCACTTGACTTCAAATAATTGTGAGAGATGCTCGCGTTCATTCTCTAATAAGCCACATTCAGCCCCACCAGGGTTTGCTCTGGTCACCTCTTCTTTCTGGATCTCCTTCTTTCTAACCCTCTCAGGGCTGGTTCCTAAATTCATCTAAGTCTCAGCTGAAATGTCATCCCCTCAGTAAAGACCGCCTGACTACCCTACCTAGTGAGGCATCCTCCATAATTCAATATCCCTTTACCACGCTTTACTTTTATTCACAGGTCTCATCACTTCTTGATATTAACGTAAGTCTAACAGATGAACTGTGAGCTAATGTTCTACAAGCTTCATGGGAGCTGCTGTTTTGTCTGTCTTGTTCACGGTTGTCTTACTATGGCCTAAAATGGTACTTGGCACATGACAAGCAGTCAAAAGAGAGCAGCTGAATGAGAAAATGAATGACTGACCAGGACAGTCGTAACAGTGATAAGAAAAGTAAGGTAGAAAAAGGAAACATTGAAAAGCATGTTAAAGGAGGTGAAATATATGGGGATGGAAGGAAATGTCACTTCAGGTGGTGAACACACAATGCAATGTGCACGTGACGTATTATTGAATTGTACACTCGAAACTTACATAATTTTATTAATCAATGTCACCCCCAATAAATTTAATAAAAAACCGACTTTATTAAATAAGTAAAAGATAGAAGACATAAAAGGAAAAGTTAAAGATGACATGGAAATTTTTCTAAGTGACAAAATGAATTTTGTTTTCCACAGAATGCTGTCCCTCATGGTCACGTTCCTGCCTCCTTCTTGGTACTGGTGAGACTGACCTCATGCTCTGTGCCCCAGTCAGGATGCAGTAATTACAGTTCTGCTTTTCCTCATGCTGTTCCCTACGCATGGACAATCGTGATTTACCATTCACCACATCATTACTGACAACCTATGACCTCAGCATTGTGCCTACCCTTCTCGCGATGAGCACCACCCTGTCGACGGGCAACATGCCGGTTTTCAAGTTTGAGCTTCAGCATCACCTCCCCTTTGGGAGTTTTCCTACCTGTTGCTGTCTTCCCCCCGGAAAGCTATATAGCCCCTCCTCTGTCTGCCCACTGCACCCTACTCAAACCCTGTCACAGTGTCTTCACCGGCACCCCGTTCTGAACTTGATTACACTTGCATCTTGGTCAGCCAAGTGGGAATTTCCCAGCAGCAAAGATGTCCCTATTTCATTGAATTAGGAGGATTTCAGAGAGAATATTAATGTTTGAATTATAGGATGAATCTCGATTCATCAGCTTGATTTTGAGAGGAAAAAAAAATAGCTCTGGTAGAAATAACTAATCAGTTCAGTAAATATATTTTGATTTCTCTTCTGGTACTATGCTGAGTGTGAAGGATACAAAGGTAAACAAATGAGGTTCCAGTCCTCAAAAAGTTCAAAATCTGTAAAGAGAGCCATATTTGAAAATCTAAAATTCAAAAATATAGAGTTATGTACATGATATAAAATTATACCCAAGTTTCATAGATTAAAATATAGAGATTTAAGTTTTATAAATATAAAATTGGCAGCTGAATTTATGACATAGAATCAGGCCATATCAGAAACATATACCGGGCTAATCCCAAATTAACCTTAAGGTTTCCACTGGAATTTTTAAAGTGCAATCTTTCCTTAGATTCTGCCTTGTAGGTATTAGTAACACATAATCCAGTGATTAATTGATCAAAATATAAATAACTAAAAATGTATGACTTGCAAAACTGACTAAAAGTGATAGAAAAGAAATTCAACCAACCAAGAACTCAGCCAATGGTCTACAATGTATGCTCTGTCCTCCTATAAAAAATACACAAACATTTTTAATATTTTGGCATTGTTCTCCTCTACCCAGTCTCCACTCTGTGCTGTAATGTGCTGTAATGGATATTCAGATTAAATCAAATCACCAATACTAAAGTCTTTGAACATAACTGATAAGATAGCATTGAAGTAATCCTCATCCAGTACAAATTTTCTGGCTGAGTAGAGGGCATTGAAAGGGTAATAATAATATACCCATATCATGGAGAGGGAGGGAGCCAAAATCAGGTAACTGACTGTGCAGAGGGCAAATTAAGTGTCAAAATTGAGAATGTGGCAGAAATATGAGTGAGAGAATCTTAGTAATCTAAGATGTCACTTGTTATACTTACACACACACACATACAGGATTTGAATAACAATGATATACGCCCTATGTCAATAGTTTTCAAAAACATATGAACAAGTTAAAAAAAATTGAGAATGTGGCAGAAATATGAGTGAGAGAACCTTAGTAATCTAAGATGTCACTTGTTATACTTACGCGCACACACACATACAGGATTTGAATAAAAATGATATAAGCCCTATGTCAATGGTTTTCAAAAGCATATGAACAAGTTAAAGTAGGCCAAGGAAGGTCAAATGACTACCCACACAGAGACTTCACATAGTGACATTAACTTGGTAATTTCACCATATTCAGTTCAGATGCTGGTCTTGAGTTTTATTGAAAGTAGATGTCTTCAGTGTCCTAAAGCTGAGAATGCCTCCTGAAAATGATATTTGCAAGTGACAGAGGTATAAGCCAGGATACCAGCTGAATTCATCTCTCTCTCTCTCCCCTCCAGAATTTATTTATGTTGGCAGTTTTTCCTGTTCAATTTATCCATCAGTCAAGACTATCTTTAATACGATAACCATCTGCTTCTGCTCTTAACCAACCTGAGCTTCCTTATTTCCAAGTTCTTGAAGGAAAGGTGTGGGGGTAGAACTTAGCATCACATATGTAGTACCAACATCTTCTAGGATGTCACATACTATTAGGTCAAGCCACTTTCAGTTTTTTGATTGGTGTTGGTACACAGAAGCAGATGAAAGTTTTTCAAGCTCTTGTATAGGCTTTGAGAACCTCCACATTTCTATTTGTAATGCAAAAGACACTCTTTGAACATCTTCATGTGTGACATTGATCTGATTATTCCCTGTACTTTAAATGTGTATTAAACCAATAAGGAAAAGTGAAATAAATATTGATGTAAATCTACAGACCTTAGCAACCTTCTCCTTCACTAATCTGTTAGATAAAGATCACAGAAAAAATCACTAATGACATCTTATACCAACCAATTTATATATTTTATAATAATCTCGGCAAAACAGGTTTCAGGTTGAATTTTTCACCAAAATCAATTTTGTATTACCTCATCTGTTGAAATAAACCAGCATGATGTCAAATAATATTCCTCTCTCAATATCTGTGGTAAATCTTTTCAGAAATTAAGAAGTTAGACACATGGGCATGTTCGTATGCTCAGCAGTAAGAATTAAAAATAAATTTTCAAAACAAAAACACTACATGTAAGCATTTCTTCATGAAAGTTTGACACTACTCTCATGTCACTAAATCACGAAATACTGTCACTTTTCTGTTTTTACAGTTTAGTTTCAAATTTAGTATTTCATTTCATCTTTACCACAAAGATATCTAGTATCCCTGCTTATAGAGAGGTGAATAGACACTCATAGAGATTAAGTAATTTACCCAAAATGATTTAGCTAGCAGGTAGCAGATCCAAATTTAGGATTAAAAGCAGAATCCATGTAAACCGAATCAAAATCTCGAGCAATTTTCAATATACCAATACCAGGGTGTTATTCGCCTTTCTTTCTCAGAAATAAAAATTATTAAAATGTCTTGTATATATGTTCACAGAAAGGAAAAAAAAGTTGATTCATTATTCTTCTCCTTAAATCTCTTTCAAATAGATAATGCTCCAAATCTGTCTAATGTTATCTTCTCCTAATCACAAAATAACCAGAAGTGGACTCTCACTAGAATAGTACTAATGTAAAAAAGGACATTACAGTGGTTATATTACATGTGTGTTTTACTAAGGCCAATGTTACCAGTAGAATAAAAACTTCAAATAGGTGAAAAATGAGAATATCTACAATGAAAGCCATGTTCTGAGCTCAGTTCTGTAGTTTTTAAATTGGCTGAGAGTCACAATGAAACCTACTCTTTACTGGCAAAAGGTCCTATTATCTGTTCCTTCAGAACTAGGCTAGGAGTATCGAAAGTAAATAATGGCCTCATATTTTTCATGAAGCTTCTACAACTCTACCCCAAAGGTAATGACTTTTTGTCAAAAGGAATAGAGGAAACATTTTTTAGTTCCTCTGAAAGTGGTTCTACTTTGATTTCAGAGATGTGGGATGCACCAGGCCAAGTTAGCAGTGGACACACAATCTCCCCCAGCTCTCTGAGGCAAATCAGATCCTTTAGTGACAGTGGCAACCCCAACACTCTCCTGGACTCTTCAGATTTGCTAGTATCACATTTGCAATAAATGTAATTGATTTTATTGTTACAGATTTAGTGTGTTATGCTCAAATTACACATACAAAAAATACTATCACTTATATCTTAACGTTAAGATGCCTTATAATATGTATAAATGTATATGGATTTAATTTTAGGTCTCTGTCATCAATTTGGTTTCTTAGGAAAAGCCATTCTTTGTCTACAGAAAATTTTTCTTTCAACAATCTATGACACTGAATAAAATCATTTTAGAACTTCTGAAGTTTTCATTCAGTTGGTAAAAATTGGATTTGTGTACACCTAGATCCAGATTCTGGCCACCCCATTTGCATGCTTTAAGGAGCGTTACTTCATATCTCTAGGTCCCAGCATCTTTATCTACAAGATAGTAATAATAACATCCACTTTACAGATATATTAAAGGATATAATCCACATAAACCACTTATAGAGTCAGGCATGTAACACACGCCAAGTAAATATTAGCTTTTATCTTCAGTTAGTTTTATTATTGATAAATATCTCATGTATATTTCAGCAATTATGATTTGCAAGAGAACTTTTTCTCCCTCATACAGTTTTTCCGCTGTTTTTTGATTTATTGTGTTTTCTTTACATATATATTTCAGATAGTTAATTTCTATTTAAGTTGCCTGTAAGTGAAAAAGAACTCTATTAAATAATAATAAAACCTCTTTATTATATAGGTTTACTCTTTAGAATTAAAATAAGTGTAAGTGGTTCAAAGCTATTAGCGTCTTTGAAGTATAATAATTTATAATGGTCAGTATAAAAACAAACATTTTGAAAAACCATAAACTAATACCTATAACATCAACAGTAAGCTTCTCTTCTCTAAACATATCATACCAGTAAAACATTTGATTTCCAGTTAACATAATGATTATCATTCATTTGGGCGGCTAAAGTAGTCTCCTCATCTAGGCTATCAACACTTCTGAATGAGCTTTTAGAATGACTATTAGTTTTCTGCAGGCTTCCAAGACAGTTTGCCACCCATCTGGAGATAATGTACAGTGGAGTCTTGAACTTCTATTTTGTGCAGGTCTCGGCCTTCCTGTAAAGTGTGATGGGCTGGAGAGGCTGTAGGACCCGCTCTGAATTACTGTCTGATGTCCTGCCGTTACGAAGAGAAAGATCCTCCTCGTGGCCTAGACGTGCGTCCACTAATAGCCAACAGCCACATGTTTCTATTTGAATTTATTTCTACTGATTTAAATGAAATGACATTTAAAATGCATTTCCTAAGTTACACTAGTCGCATTTCATGTGCTCAATAGCCACAGATGGCTAGTGGTCAACATATTGTATAGCACAGATATAGAACATTTCCATTAGTACAGAAAGTTCTATTGCTCGGCATTGGCTGAGACCTTGCAAGAACAAAGACAAGCCTGAAAGCAAATGTTATATAACATCTTCGAGATGCAATGAGAAGTAGTCAGCACAGACTTCTCTTGGTGTTCTTATGTTTGCTCATACAACTTCCTTCCCAAATTTATCCTGATTTCTTATTTACTGTATTATTATTTGTAACTTTATGAATGTAAGTTAATGAATGTTATTTTCACTTGTGGAAGAATGATGGAAGTATGCTCCATATATAGATTGCTGGGATCCAGAGAGATATATTTGGTTATTTTATTTATATTCTACATCAGGTTGATAGTGAAACTCTTTCTCATCTGTACTATGCATTTGGGTACACTGTGGCTCCTCAAACCTCCACTGACTAAATTGTAATCATTTTGGAAATAATTTAAGATAGTATCACTATGTTAAACTGCCTCGTTAAAATTTCAGAACGTTTCTCTGAAATGCCCCCCTTACAGGTTCATAGGATTTAATTCACAATGCTTAATATTAATATCTTGTTCTTGCCATGTCTCTTATTATTAGTTATCGAGAGAATCCATGGGTTTTAAGACTTTAGAGAGTAGTACATTTGAAACATGCCAAGCAACTATCCCTCCCTAAATTCTGATGATAAAAGGCTCCTAGAGAAAGGACTGCATTAAATGTTTAGATGATATTCTACTTGCCAAAGAGAGCCAGCTGTTTATACTTGGCGGCAGACTGCAGCAGAATTCATCTCATTTGCAAATCTTGGGATATGGAGATGCAGATAAATGTTAGCACTATAAACCAGCAAATGTAGAATGAGCTGTATTCTTAGTATTTGGAGAAAGACTTCATTTTTCATATTTGCACATATGGAGCTTTGAAAACTTATTCATAAACATGCCATCTGAGCAACATGGCACATGAGGCATTTTTAATATGGCCAAAGCTGTATTAAGATATTTCCTTACATAGCATTATACAAATATTTTAACATTACGCTTATATAATATGTTAATAAAAAAGATGTTTAGCAGTAGAAACAAAAATCTATCTGTTGTGTTTTTTAATAAAGTGAGTGTTTTCTGCCAATCAAATGTCATATATAAAAACATTACTTTCTCTTGGGTACAAAAATTTCCCCAATACATAGATAAGGACACATTAGGATTTCTTTAGTAAGATCACTTGGCACACATTCACATCTTAGCCTTCACAAAAGAGTAAGTTCAGTACTCAAGAAGAAAAAAATTATACTCATAATAAATTTGGGGGTCTAAAAACAAATGTCAGAAATTCAAAGGATTCAGTGATAACAAATTTTAAAAATATAAGATTCTATTTTAACCCAAGCATTTCTTTTTTTCTACTTGGGAGAAGAAAATCCTTTATTCGTAGTAAGACAAACAAACAAACAAAAGTATTCTTTTTCCTTGAATGGATAGAAATTTCGCAGTTTACTAAGAGTTAAGCAAGGCGAAATCTTTCCAGAATGAGTGGAAGCGAACTCATTCTGGGTCAGTTCACTGATTCATTCTCTCCGCACCCTTTGGTATTCTTTTTAAAATACAAATCTGATCACATGGAATTCTTAATTAAAACAGTACAATGGTTTCCATTATCCATAGGAAAGACATCCAAACCTTCAACCTTTAACATGATCTACAAACTACCGCTGGATTGATCTTTCTCTGCCTCTAAACCTGCCATGACACTGTGACAGTCTCGCAAAGTGCCCAGTACACAGAGGCACTGTATGCATACTGAATGAACAGGTAAATGAACAGAAGAATTTCTTTTTTTGTTCAGACAAGAAGCATCCAGAGAAAAGAGATAGATGGATACGTACATTTATCTCACCACTCAGTATAAAATAGAAACACCTTCATCCGCTCATTCTCCATTTCCTTATCATGTTCTATTTTTATAGCATAAATAATACCTGACATATATTAATGTGTGTACATAAACTTCATAATATGAAAGATGTTGTCTGGTTTGTCCACGGCTCTATCTCCTAATGACTTAAAAAGGTTTTGACATAGAGTAGATATGTGATACATTTCTGTTGAATTAATGAACGAAAGAATAGCTCTGCTCCTTCAGCCCTCAAGTGGGTCATCAGTTATATGGTCAGAGAGCACTTTCCAAGGCCACTTTGCTTTCAGTCATTATCTGTCTTCCCATCTACCATTCTACTCTGAGTCTTTTGAGATGCTCATTTATTTATTCATTGCAAAGATCCTTTTGTTCTTTCCTCAAGTAAAAAGAGCTTCATCGGCACTTTTTGACTTCATGTTAAAGTTTAAAATACTTAGCACAGCCTCCTGATGGGTCCCTTGCTAAAGCTGCCGAGTGAAAACTCCCACTTTCATCCCACACTTTGCATATGGCAGTCAGGCTGACCACGTCGCAGTTCTTTGGGCCCACCACAGTCTCCCTCACTCACTGGTGTGTCTTTGCATAAACTGGTTCCAATGGGTAATCCCTTTTGCCTGGAAAAACTCTTAATTTTTCTGCAGAGTTGTGCTTTAGAAGTAACTTCCTCTGCAGAGGCTTCTGCTTTGTGTTTCTCTAGTGCTTTCTGCTTTCCATATCATGGTACTTGTCCTCCCATCATTGGATTTCTTACCTGTCTGTATCTCCCTTAGACAGCAAGACCTTTGATGGCAGAGGTGATCATTGTTCCACATGGTGGCTGTGCATAGATACAGTATTTGCCTAATGAGGACATGGAGGTAACTATCTTATAATTCTAAGTCAGGTGCAAATCTCAGGCAGTTACCTTTTAGATTGAGACTGGATATTTTCCCCCCTCTCAGGACCTAAAACAATACTGGGACTGTGAAAAGGTCTTATGGGTCAGCACAGAGAGAGAGCATCATGGTTTTCGCCTGATTGACCTGTATTGACCAATGTGTAAAAAAGTTCAGCTTAGTTGTAAGACAAAATGGCACTGATCAGAGAAAAACCGAGCCCATCTTCAGTAATTTGATTAAAAGGTCAACTTTTTCTCAAGTCCCTGAACTATATTCTATCCAAATTCAACATGACTTTTCTTACACCTACAAAAGCTGCAAAAACTGCCATGAGAAGCAAGCAAATATAGGAAAGATCCAGAAAAGCTTAGTACAAGAACTTGTGGCATTAATTTACTGATCAGTCCTTGAGTTTCTAGGTAGTACTACCTTTGGGATAAGCTCTTAGATTTCACCATAAAATCCCATTATATTGACTCCCAAGATGGCTACATTATATTGCTACCAACATCAGAATGGGTAGGAATGAAATATTAGGATATCAAAATCTGTTCTTAAGTAACACAAAACACAGTGAAATTTTACCTCCTTTTCTTAAGATCATCGAGACAACCTGACACAGCATCGAGGGAGCTGCGTACATTTTCACTGTCACAGCAGCAATGGGAAGACAAGTCTCCTCCTTGGATCTGAGAATAACAACTTATTACCATAAATCAAGAACTGTCTCAGGAAGCAACTGGAAATGTTAAAAAATTGCTGGGAGAAAGAATAGTTCAGTACCAACTGAGGCAAAATTCAAATACCCGTAATAAAGTAGATGTATATGAGCTTCTGTGTGGACACCATCTGATATGATTCTTTAAAACAGTTTTAGTGTGGGGAGAGTCCCTTGCCTCTCTCAACTTTGATTTCCTCCTGAAAATGAGTATAATAATGTCTACCTCACTGTCTTTTTGTGGAAATGAAGTTAGATAGAAAACATAAAATACTTAGCACCTTATTGGCGCATAGTAGCTCAGCCATATTCAGTTGATATGCTGTTTAGATATATTTTGTAGTTGCTCAATCAAACATACTAATTTAATACCTGACATATATTATCAATCCTTGATTTAATACCTGACATATATAATCAATCCTTGATTTTTTTTTCTCATTGGCTCTAGCTGTATGGGGAGGGAGAAGGAAGAGGGCAGTAAGGAAGAAATGAGAGTATATGGCACGATGGTGGAGAAATTATTGGGAACCTAGAATGATTGTTCTGCATTCAAGATTTCTGACCAGATGAGCTTGAAAAAGCAAATGTCTTCCTTTAAATAGGAAGACATTCCTATAGAATGGGAACCTATTAAAGAACTAATTTATCAGACTAAGCCAATAGACTATATGAAGAGCTTGCTGTTCTTGAGATGCATAAATATCTGTGAGTTGACAAAATAACCAGCTCTATTTGGTTTACACAATATCTTCTAGAATTTGTAATAAAGATTAAATTAGATCATATATAAAGCTTCTCTGTCTCCAGAGATGGTGCCCTAATGAACCAACCACACCTAGCAGTCATGCCTTTAAGTAGTCCCCTCTCTTTGACTTTAAGCTGATTATGACTTACTCTTGACCAATAAAGTACAGAGAAGGTGATAGTCTGGTCATATGAACAGCAGCTGGATCAAAAGAAGCCTTGTAGGCTCAGACTCAACCTCTTAGAACACTCACTTTTGGAATGCTCCCTCTCAGAAAACTAGACCCACACAAGGAAACCCAAACCACATAAAGAGGCCAATAAAGGAATTCAAGTTGAAATCCCCAGCTGAGTTTTAAGCCAATAGCCAGCAGCAACTGCCAGTCTTATGAATGAGGAATCTTGGAAGCCCAGCTCAGTTGAGCCTTATTTGATTGCAGCTTCAGCTAGCATTTGACTTCAAGTGAGGAGACATCCCAAATAAGAATTACCGAGCAAAGCCCAGACAAATCACAAAACCAAATAAAACAATAATAAATTATTGCTTAAACACCCTAAATTTTGGGGGTGGTTTTCTTATGCAGCAAAAGATAATACAAAGAGATGCTCATCAAAACTCTTGGCACAGAGTATAAGGTATCCACAAAATAAGATCCGTTGGTTGAATTAAAGATTAGTTTGATTTGGAATCTACTGTTATCTAGCGGATGCCAAAAGCTTGGTAGAGACAAATGATATGATATTACAACAATTCCAAGATAAACACAGTTTAACTTCTCTAAAATTAAGATGCGTTTTACAATCAATGAGATTGTATAATTGTCATTATTTTTTTTCTTTTTTAAAATACTGAAAGACGTATCTTATAATTGTCGACATCTTAGATCTTGAAATAACAGTATATTGGACAGATAGTCTAAAAGACTCTCACGTGGGTCAACTTCCTCAGAATTTCTTGGAGAGTCAGATGGAGAAGGTTTCCGGTCCTCACTAAATCGGCAAGATATCTCAGGTCAGGATCCAGGCATTTGCATCTAAACAAGTTTTCCAGGCTAACTTTATATGTCCGAAAAACTCTGATCTAGGTATCAAAACAGCTGGACTAGATTAGAAAATTACATGACCAGATGCATATTACTTTAGCTCCCTGTGGATATATGTTCATTAAACTGTAATTGAATTAGACTTTTACATTTCTAGAGTATTGAATGAGTGATTCAGTAGAGACATAAAAAATACATGTTATTTTTTAAATCTATAAAGTATAATTTTAATTATAGTGCTCAATGACAAATTCATTTGGAGATTGCAATAATGAATCTCCTTCTTGCTACCTAGCCTTTATCAGTTATTACTTTAGTGATCCAATCGCCTACGTGACATCTCTTCTAAGCTATCTCAAATATGTATGTTGCATTAAATTTCAACATTTCCTTCAATTTAAAAAGACTTAGATACTATAATTATGGCTGCCATATTTTAACTAAATATATTTCCTGAAGAGCATGTGAAAATAATTCTTAAATTGATATACACAATATTCTAAAAATTGATATAAATCTGCATACACATGCTTTCTAACTATTTAAATTTTTCATTCAATGTTTAAATTGTACAGGGAAGTGTATTTGTTTTGCAAACATAAACAGATTACCTTCAGATGTATAAAAAGTGCCTGTTGCTTAGCTCTTTAACTTTTTTAATGCAGAAATTGTTGAGTCGATTGTGAAATTAAATTTGACATTTCACACCCTGATAGCTATGTTGCTGGTGATGTGTGGCTTCTTTTTGTGCACGGAAGTGCAGCTGGGAGGCAAATACACCATGAAGGTGCTGTAGCCTTTAGCGACCTTTGTAGTCAAAGCTTCCATTTGGTGAATAATTAAAGCCACTGCGATAGCTTTATAGGATTACAGCCATCTCTTCCCATCACATGCAAAATATGTCTTCCTAAATTTTATTTTGGGGATGGTTTAACTTATAATTTTAAGAACATGAGGCTAAAAATATACGTTAATAAAATTGTAGAGTGTGAATTCTGCTTCATATGGTTGCAGGAAAAAAGAGCAGATTGTATAACAATCATCTTTACCTTATGGCATTGTACACAGAATTGCATTTGTATAGCGATTCAAATTTAATAGTTATTCAACAAATGTTTATTCAGTAAGTTCTGTAAATAGAATAAAATTCTATGTAGGTATGGATATGCTGCAATAGATAAAATCAGCTTGTGGCAATATTTCAGAAATTGGAAATTTTGTAATTTCATTTTTAATTAGTATTACTTTCAATAAAGAAAAAAAAATGGAGAAAGTCCAAGTTAGACAATATATATATCCAGGGATCAAAGTTCATTTGGAATTACACACTCAAATATATGCAGAAAATCTGTGATTTTTGCCCAAGAATTACCACGTTATTTATTACAAATATCCACTGTCGTTCCAACTGGGAATTTGAATGCTACTAATTTTTCCAAATGCAATTATTTTTAAGCAGTAGATGACAGTTTAAATTTTCCCATTCAGGTAAATTTTGGTAACAAAATTTTTCCACATAATTTCACATTGCAAGAGAGATACTATCTATTAAACTAATGACATTTCAAATCAAAGGGAATGTTTTTGATGATGGCCAACATTAAATGCTAACTATTTTAACTGTCATAGTCCCACGAAAGCACATGTACCAAGAGTATTGAACTGGGACAATGAAAATGCTCCACAAATTGGGAAAAATGATTAATAACATCTGATTAAGAGCATTTTTTTTTACTTTAAGATATCTATATTGTTAATATATTTATTTTTTTAATTCTTTAATATCACCACATATTAGACCCCTTTTATCCCATCTACCTCTCCCCTCCCCGCTACCCTCTGCTAACCACTGTAAAGAGCATTTCAATCTTTTGAATCACAAAATATCAACAGGACATAAAGGACAACTAAATAGCCCCTCTCATCACAAAACTATCAGTGTTCATCAATTATCTTTTGCATGTCTGTGTTTTTATTCTTTCTCCTAAATAGTAGTGTGTAGAGTACTGGTAATGTTAGCAGTGGTGGTAATGGCAGTTATAACAATTATAGTAGTAACAATTATCATTTATCAAAAATTTACTATGTGCTTAACATTGGTCTAAGTGCATTACTTCATCTGAAAGATTAAGAAAATTGCTTAAGTTGCCACAGCTATTAAATGAGAGAGAGTGGGGCTATAAACTCCCGGTCTCTCTGAATCCAAAATTTGACTTTTACTGAAATAAGTACTATGACTTAGTCTATAAATTTTGTTTTAAGAAAGCGCACATGCGCGCGCACACACACACACACACACACACACACTTTATTAAAATTTAACCAGGACAATATGTTCTGGTTTATACAGAAAGATATATTTTATGATATATGAGTAATTATTTAGTCAATAATTTTAATAGTGATCTGTAGTTGCATATAATAACATTTCACCACATTTTACCTATTAAAGCTTCAGTTCTCAGTATTGTTAGATAGCATGAATCTGGCCACTATAAGAATGAGTATATGCTTAAGATGAAAACTAATGAGCAGAGTTGATTAAACTAGGAAGAGAATGAGAAACTGTGCTTCACAGTCAAGAATCAAGGTTCCAAGAAAGAAACTAGGTTATTTAGGGAAATAGTCTAAATATTGAATACTAAAATATTAGTATTCAAAATTTTAAGACTTCCGATGCTCAGCTAATTTACTGAAAATCTACACACTTCGAGTAATTGAGCAGATGTCTAATAGAGAAACTCACTACATTTTTTGTGCTTATCTACCAAGTATCTAACATCTGATCAGAACAATAGGAGAGGCCAAATGAAACCAAGGCAAAGGAGAGAACCAAGAGGATGACTTTCTGCAAATGCTCGACTGACTCATAAGATAATTTATATTTTCCATTCAAAAACCACGATTTAGTAAGATGTGTCCAAACAAGCTAAATTATTGAAGAGAACTGCGAAGTCTGCATATGGAAAGACACATGTGAACCTTGAAAATGCTTTTGTTGCATTATTTAGAATAGTTATAAATGTCAGGTTACTGCTAGTGGTACTGTTCTTAAGAGTGGCATTTGCAAAATAATATTGGCCAAAGTTCATGTGACTATTTCTGTGAAAACGGTAGGCAAACTTCCTGTTACAAATGAACATACTGTCACTGATACTAGTGTAACTATTGTTTTTGCCATTCTTACATAAAAATCTTGAATTAATATATGCCTAGGATTTCCTAAATACATATTTCAGACTTTTATGAGCGATATAATTGCTCCATGAGGAAATTACTTTAATTAAAATTATTTGAAAAACTACCAAAAATCACTGGAAGTATTCATGGAGTATTCCATTAAATATTCAATATGGTCATTTGTTCAAAGTAGTTTAATTTTGTTTTCATATTAAAAAGTGCTCGAGGTGTGTTTAATATATTATACTTTCCAGATTCTACTATTCATGGACAAAATAATTTTAATCACTCATAGATTATATCAGCTATTATAATTTTATAGTTTATATTGAATTAAGAAGCTTCAGAAAATATATTCAAGAAAATCATATACTTAACATAATTTAGTTTGAAAAATAATGAGAAATTAAAATCCTGCATGATAAAATTAATTTATATTGTAGGAAGGAATGGGAATAATATTTAACAGATGAATGGGTGGGTTCAAATAGGCAGCAAAAATTATGCCATATTTAAATGTTTATTACTAATGAATATGCTAAAACAGAGATAAAATCTATATATGTATTTGCAAATATTATTATTTTTACCACTCAAAAATTGAGTGCATTTAGGAGTGATGCAAGATGTTAACGTTGCAAATTTAGTTTTGATAAAAATCAAACATTTTTATTTATTTTATGTTTTTGTTATTAGTTTCAAGTACACAGGACATTGGTTAGACACTTATGTAGTTTATGAAACGATCCCCCTGATTACTCTACCTTCCCTCTGGCTCTCCACATAGCCATTACCTTACAACAGGGAATGTTGTCTGCATTCCCTGTGCCGTACTCCCCATCCCTGTGACCCTCTATCAACTACTAATTTGTACTTCTATAACCCTTCACTCCATTCTCCCAGCCCTCCAACCCCTCTCCCCTCTGGCTGTCACCCATTTGTCCTATATATTTGTGAATCTGTTTTCTATTAGTCTGTTCTTTTTGTTCCTTGGATTCCACATATAAATGAAATTATATGGTATTTATCTTTCTCTGACTTATTTTGCTCAGTATAATAACCTCAAGGTCCATCCATGTTGTTGCAAATGGCAGGATTTCATTTTTTTATGGCCGAGTAATATTCCATTGTATATATGCACCATAACTTCTTTATCCAATCATCTGTTGATGAGCATTTAGGTCGCTTCCGTATCTCGGCTATTGCAAATTATGCTGCCATGGACATAGGGGTGCATAGATCTTTACAAATTATTGTTTAGGTTTTCTTTGGATAAATACCTATAAATGCAATTGCTAGATCAAAAGTTAGATCATTTTTAATTTTTTGAGGAACCTCCAGACTGTTTTCCATAGTGATTGTACAAATTTGCGATCTCACCAACAGCGTATGAGGGTTCTCTTTTCTCTACATCCTTGTCAACACTTGCTGTTCTTTGATTTATTGATGATAGCCATTCTGACAGATGTGAGATGATATCTCATTATGGTTTTAATTTGATTTTTCTGATGATTAGTGACCTTGAACATCTTTTCATGTCTGTTGGCCATCTGTATTTCCTCTTTGGAGAAATATATATTCAGGTCTTCTGCCCATTTTCTAATCGGATTGTGTGTTTTTTTGTTGTTGAGTTGTATGAGTTCTTTACATATTTTAGATACTAATCCTTTATCAGATGTATCATAAGTGAATATCTTCTCCCATTCGGTAGGCTGTCTTTTCATTTTGTTGATGGTTTCCTTTGCTGTAAGAAAAATTTTTAGTTCAATATAGTCCCGTTTGTTTATTTTTCATTTTATTTCTCTTGTCCGAGAAGATATATCCAAAAAGTAATTACTAGTAGCAATATCAGAGAGTTTACTACCTATGTTTTCTTCTAGAAGTTGTATGGTCAAACATTTTTATTTTGAGGAAATTGTAAATGCCCATCCAGTTATAAGAAAGAACAGAATGATTCCATTTACCTTTACTCGTTTACCCCAATCTAACATCTTGCAGAACTACAGTACTTTATCATAAACAGAGTGTTGACATTGAAACAGTCCAGATACAGAACGTTTCTATTACCACAGGCATCTCTCTCATTGCTCTGTTATAGCCACACCTACTTCCATCTCACAAATCACAACCACCACCCCCATCACCCCCCAGTCTCCTTAAGTACCACCACCACCACCACCACCACCACCACCCCCCAGTCTCCTTAATGCCTGGCAACCATGAATGTGTTCTCCATTTCTACAATTTCGTCATTCTTAACAGTTATGTAAATATAATCATTCATTACGTAACCCTTTGGGATTGGCTTATTTCACTCAGTGAAATTCTCTGAAGATTCACTGAAGTTGTATGTTATCAATAGTACATTCTTGTTTATTGCTGAAGAATATTCCAAGTATGAACATATCACAGTCTGGTCAACCATTTACTCATTAGAGGACTATCGGGTTGTTTCCAGTTTCGGGCCATTATGAATAAAGGCAATATAAACATTTGTATAGAGGTTTTGTGAGACCGTAAGATTTCATTTATCTAGAATGCCCAGGAATGCAATTGCTGGGTCATATGGAACCTGCATGATTCGTTTTTAAAGAAACTTCTTAGCTGGTTTTCAGAGTGGCTCTGCTGCTTTACATTCTCACTGCAACACTGAGTGGTTTGTGATCTGGTTTCTCCATGTCCTTAACAGTACTTGATGTTGTCATCGTTTTTCTCTTTTAGCCATTCTGATTATATGTAGTGATATCTCATTGCAGTTTTAAATTCCATTTACCTAGTGTCCAATGATGCTGAAAATCTTTTCTTGTGTTAATTTGCAATCTATACATCCTCTTCAGTGAAATGTTTGTCTTTCCTCACTTTCTGTATGATTCAATACTATTAAATATATTGACGTTTGTGTTCTGCCCCAGGATGTGGTCTATTTTGATATATGTTCCATGGAAACTTGAAAAATATATATATTCTGCTATTGTTGGGTAGAGTTGTCTATAAATGTTGATCTAATCTTATTGGTTGATGGTTTTGCTTCATTCTTCTATATACCTGCTGTTTATGTGTCCAGTTTTTCTATCAATTGTTGAGAGTTCCCAGAAAGATATTAGAATGAAACACAAGCTGTGTAGGTTTAGAACTCATCCAAAGGTCAGTGTGCTGTTACATGTAATTATTCTAAGTCATACATGTATATTTTGGCCATTCATGTATTCTATAGGATGAAATTAAAAGATAATTCTGAATTGTCTAGTGTACCTAGTGTATCTATCAGCCTTTATCCATAGAAATAAAGCCAGTAGGTGATGTATATTAAGAGAGTTATAAGAGAGTGGCTGATTGTGAGGGCTAGTTAGACAAGTTCAAAGTCCACAGGGCATGCTATCAGGACGGCTAGGTGGGAACTCTCAGGCATGAAGTAAAGCCGCTGACTTTTTCCAAAGTACATTTATTGCTTTATAATTAAAAACTAGGTTACAATAAATAAATAAAAGATGCATATGCTTCGACACAGCAATTTTGTTTCTAGTAATTTATCCTGAAGAAATGATTAAGAATGTGCATAAAGATTTATGTATATAATGCTCATTGTAGCATTGTTTATTATAACAAAATGGAAAATAGCCAGTCCTGCAATATAAGAGTGTGCTAAATAAATTACAGAACATCCATTTTATGAATAACATGTATTCATTAAGATGATGCTGTGGAAGTATACTCCTAACATTATATATCATCCTTTATTAACGAGTTTTATGAAAAGGGAGAGGTTCCAAAGTAGTATGTATTTTAGGCTCATATTTTAAATAAATACATACATTTTTAACAGATGTCTATGTCAAAATTTTAACTGATTGCCTCTGTTTAGTTTGATTGTAAATGGTTTTATGTTCTTCTTCGCACATTTATGTAATTTTGAAACTTTCTGCAAAAATATGCATTACTGTCAAGAGACAAAAAATGTATTACGAAAAACAATTAACATCCTATTTATAAATACGAGAAAATTTCCTGCATGAGAAAATAAAAGGCTATCAAGTATTAGTATAAAGTATACAAATATTATGCCCCAGGCCCCAATTTTTTAGAGTAACACTGAAAAAAGATATTTTATTGCCTTGAAACAGAGAAAAAAGATATTTTACTACCCTGAACCTAGTATCTGTTAAGCGAATGTTGGGTAAAATCAGGCTCCCTGGGGAAAGACTGAGGAATCAAGTCTGAATGAAGGAAAATATCTAATTTTAAAATACATAATGATTTACTAAAAATGAATTAATTTTAATTTTATTACTGTTGTGTCGCTTCACTTGGATTCAAAATATCATTTGCCTAGTGCCAGCTATATGATTTTTATGCAATTTTTATAATATTTTTATACGATTTGCCTTAATATCTACTCTGGGGATATTTCACTGATACTAAATTAGAATGTCATAGAGGCTTTAAAAATTGCCCAAATACATGCAGCTAGTAAACAGATTTCTTTGAACCCAAACCTAATAATACGCTTTCCCGTATCTACTCAGACTCTGAATGTATTTTACTACTTGCATTAAACAATCCTGAAGTCCAGATATGCTCTGAACATTAGGCCACTTGAAGGAATGAAGGTAGGTAATGGGTATGTATGTACCAAGAGAAATCGGGATTCTAAATCCAGAATAATCATTGAAAAAAAAAAAAAAAGAAGGAAAAATGGAGTTAAGAAAAGACTTAACTTTCGTAGTGAGAGGAGTTCAAGCAAAACTTCTAGCATGTGAAGAGTGACTAAAGGACAGTTTGGAGTCTTCATAGGGCGATGTCGTTTATTCCATTTCTTCTAGGCTACAGATCATGAGCATGACAGTGAAGGGCTTGTTTGGGGCAAATCAATTATTTACCGGTCTCAGCCCTCTCTCACTCACAGGGGAGCAATGACGGGGAGAAGAGAAAAAGTACCCGGGATCCCTGTTTCCTGGAACATGGGGATTTGTGATGAATCCAATGGCATCACGAGAAGCACCGTGACAGAGACGGCAGCAAGTCGATGAGGCGACGGTCCTGGCATGAGTACGGTGGCCGGCACAGTGGTACTGGGGAAGTACGTGGGCTGGTGAAGACGGCAGGAAACGCCCCAGAAGAGGTTGTATGAATGGCCTTCTATGACAGGAGCTTAGGAAGCCTAGCAAGCCAAGGATGGCCAGAGCAATTCAACTTGTCATCATAAGCAGAGCAAAATGAGGGAAGGGAGTGGCCTACAGTAGTGGTCCCCAAACTTTTTGGTACCAGGGATCAGTGCTCCTATGATAATCTAGTGCCTGATGATTTGAGATGGAGCTGAGGCGGTGATGTTAGCGCTGGGGAGCATCTGCAAATACAGATGAAGCTTCGCTCACTCGCTCACCACTCTCCTCCTATGTGGCCCGGATCCTAACAGGCCATGGAGCAGTGCTGGTCCATGGCCCGGGGATTGGGGACCCCTGGCCTAGAGGATGGGTCCATTCACTAAGTCTTAAAATCCCTCTCCCCAAAAAAGAATTAAAATCATCAGAATTGTGATCAGAACTGACCAAAGGCCATAAGACCAGTTTTGAAAAATGTGAGAACATGAACAAATATTCTTTCTCCATGAGAATATAAAATATTAGAGATTTTTATAACTTTATAATGTTAAAGATATGTGCAGTTTATCATAATCAAATGATCTCTACCTCAGTGGTGGTTAGCAAACCTGTCTGCATGAATATGTTAAGTAATGTTGAAATTTCCTAACTTTGTATCCTTTTGTATCTTTTTAGAATCTTCTGTGGCTGTTTTCTTCCTTGGAACTCTGAGAATATGAAATCATTGCTGAAAATAAGAGTCAAATCTCTCTTCTTTTACCAAGACAATTATTCAATTTCTAAACTTAACTAAGAGGCTCATTTTATTTTGTTCTCATTTGGTTCCTCAGTTCTTTGCCACCACTATACCTTTCCTTCCCTGAGTTAGATTTCCCAGGGGGAAAAAAAAAAATCAAAAAAGAATCGTCAGTGTCCTAGAGTCGAAAGGGAAAAAAATAACAGTGCATTAACGACAATGACTCTGAACTATAAAAACATATGTGGGAGGAAGAGTCTCAAGCAATCGTGTTATATCTGTCTTCACACTATGAAGTGCTAATTATCAGCAAGCAATGCTATGTGCTCACCTTTCAGGAGCAGTAGTGATAGAGATACATATTTTGGATTCATAGGTACAGAGATGGGATTTAAAATCCTAGGATACGATGAGATCATCAAGGGGACAGGTATAGATAGAGGAGGAAAGTCCATGAACAGAGCCCTCAAGACCTAGTGAGGACTGAAGACCAACAGCCAGCAAGATAGAAGAACTGAAAGAGAAGATAGTTTTTCAGGGATGAGAGAGTAATTAACTAAGTCGGATGTTGTTGATGACTAACATGAGATGAAGAGTGAGAACTGGCTGTTGGATTTAGAGATATAGTGGTTATTGGTGACTTTAAGTCTTTGAGTAGAGTTATGTCGATTTAGAGATATAGTGGTTATTGGTGACTTTAAGTTCTTTCAGTAGAGTTATGTCAACCAAAAAACAAAAACAAACAAAAACAAACAGAATGGAGAGAATAAAAGAGGACAGATTAGAAAAGTTTTGAGGAGCTTTATTGTTAGTTCTAGGAGATAAATAGCATATTAGCTGGAGTTACAAGTATAAACAAGCAAAGGCACTTCGCAAATAGGAGAAATAACATGCTGTACACTCACGGGGATGATCCAGTAGAGAGGGGGCTACTTGGCAACATAAATTTCCAGGTTTGGGGTTTCATCTCTAAGGACAGGTGGGGAGGAAGCTGTCATTGGAATTTATTGAAAATGAGAGACAATGATCAGAGTTTAGAGCTCTACAGCATTTATATTTCACTACCGAATCTGTTTTGTAACATTTACAAATTTGGCCATTTTGGATTTGTAAACAATTTTCCTTCTACGTGAAGGAGCCCACAGTGCCTGTACTAGGCACCTCTTCTATCCCATTTCAAAACCTCTTGGCTTCATTCCGCCTAGCGTTGTCATCGTCAGCCCTGCACAGGCTTCCACTATTTCACCCAGGTGCCATCATCTTGACACAGGCCTGGGCCACCTACCTCCTGCTTCCCTCCTCGACTTCTCCGAGCTGCAGTGTGGGATGCCCACACGAACCCACTTGGCACTCACGCATGTGCCCCCTTGGGAATGAACATTGAACAAAGAATGATGAGGACCAGTAAGTAAATATTTCTACCTTTTTCTTGCCTGAGTGGAAAGTTCTGAGACACATTTTGTAAGGCTTCTCACAAGGTGCCAAGGGAGCCTATTAGAGTAGACAGCTTTATAACTCATCTTCCTTTAGCTTGTCCCCATTCCTGGTTTTGCTCCCTCTCTATTCCCTGGGATAATGTTTGCAAATAAAAACACACCTTTGCTTCAGTCTCTGTTTTGGGGAAAACCTAAGCTAAGAAAATATTCAGCCAAACTTTTTGCCTAAAAATATATAAACATATTCCTGTCACACTGACCCACAGCTTATATGTTTCCTGTTAATGAAAACAGCATCAGTGTCACGGACGGTACATGTTTGTAGATTAAGAGATACAAACGTGAAATTCAGTTTTGACAAATGGACCTTCTCTCTCTTACACACTGTTGCTTCCGTGTTTCCAGTGAAGACTGAATAAGATGATACTACAGTCATTCAGCTATAAAATGAATTCTTTGCTTAAATTAAGCTTCTACTGGAGGCTAGGAGAAAAACATATATATATATATACATACACACACACACACATATATACATACATATATGTGTGTGTGTGTGTGTGTGTATATTTGTAAAAATATTCAAGGAATCAGAAAAACAAAATATTTAAGCTTTTAAGATCCTTCTCCATATCAATCTAAAGACTAATGGTCAAGAATCTAATTTAACATTTCCCAGTGCCTTAGAATTTTGCACAATTTTTCTATCCTTGGCAGAAGCATTTCTCCTATGAATTCAATTTTATGCTATCCCAACAACAACATGTAGTGACATCTCATAGGTCATCATTAACTTCCAGAATCTTCTCTGGCAGAAAGCCCTCTTCTCAGAATTTCCACTTGAGGTTTTAGCCCCATATGAGTATGCTCCTCATACTCAAATAAACCTATCTCAGTTTTATATTACTAAGTCAGAGACTACGATCCTCTCATTTAATGCATCCTGCTTAGTAATTATTAAATAACTATGAAGGGAACTTTGATGTCCTTTTCGTAACCTACCCCACTCACATCGTTGGCCTTGTGGTCATTACTGATATAATTTTAAATATAATCACTGTTTCTCCAAGAATTACTTTTCCATTTGCTTATTCTACTTGTTCATTACATATAAATCTGACTACTTATTGCTTGGAGTATGCAATTACGTGAAACAATAGAAGATACGTCTCAAATTTGTCATTTCTAATTAGCCACAAATGTCCATGTTCCTCAAAATATTCTTCCTCTTTAAATATAGATTTTGTAGATTCTCTGGCAAATTTTAAACTGTCATGAGAAATAGCTCAGATAACATCACCTCTCTGAAAGTTTACAAACTTTGTGACCCTATCTGCCACAGTAGCACAGTAAGATTTTAATACTCCTGTTTTCCTTTTTAATATATTAAATCATATCGCATTTTGTTATACATTCTGATTACTAAATTTGTCTGTCCCTTTGAGTACTATAGCAGCAGGCACCCTGCCACATGCACTTCTCCGTGTTCTATGTATAGTCCAGAGCCTAACAAACGGAAAATGCTAATAAATGAACGTACGAATGACTGAATGAAAGAGAAAATATCAATCAATGAGTGAATAACTACATGAATGAACGAATAAACAAATAATTGAAACAAGTAGGTACAACAGACTACCAGAGTCAGGCTTCCAATAGCGTAATGGAAAAGTCCAGATCAATTAAGGAAGTATTTTTTTTTTCCCTTCTTCTTCCAGTTTCCATTTCAGTGTTTAAATTGTTTCTGATTTAGTGGAAATGAAAAGAGATTTTTCACTGAGCTAATTTCTCTATTTTAATGTTCTTTCTGACTTTAATTAAATCTCCTCCATAAGCTTGTCTTTTGCCTTTTCCTCTCTCAGAAGTGAAGCAGTGAATGCTCAACTCACAGGCTTCATGAAGATTTCACAGCTCTATTTTTAATGCTTGCAGTAGAGTTGGAGACATACGTTAAGGATTTTTTTCAAGCCTTATTATCATTAATTCCAACAAACTGTTACAGACAAAGGATTTTTCTGATCAGAATTATACTAATTAATTTTACATAATCAGGGATTTGCCATCAGTGCAGCGCTGTGTGTTCTTACAACTTGTCATTCTTCGCTGGATGCCGAATCTGTACCTTTGTGCTTTTACACCTTCAGCAGCAATCTGTTCTAGACGCCAAGATTTAGGGCTTTAGAAGGAGGCATGTTAAGATAACAGGAGATTTACAGCTTCTTGATTAAAACTGCTGTTTCGAAGTATACTAATTTTGTTCGTGCACCTTTCTGTTGTTTTCTCCTTTGTTTTGTTTTCTCTAAGGCCAGTGACTTTGTGTATTGTTGGCACAGCGCGAGGTAAGCCACAGTACATGACGGTTTCAGTAAAGTTTACTTTTTTCGTAATTGGCCATTTGTCTAGAACTA
>NW_006440645.1:8543358-8575936 GCF_000325575.1 Pteropus alecto | reverse complement strand
ATCAATTTTATTTATATATATATATAATCACTTGGATAGCTAGCTTGACAGTTTCGATGGGCCATTAATGTAGTTTAAATTTCATTTTTGGAAGATTGCATTTGACATTTCAGACTTATTATGCTACCTTGAAAGCTGGAGTTCCAGAGAGCTCTGTCTTTGATCTCAGGTCATCGTTAGTTAATGCCACAATCCACAGCACCCCCCACGTGTGAACATAAACTCAAAAAACTGGTGAAGTACCATTTAACTGTGGATCTGTTTTTCATTAGCAACGATATTGGACAGTTTGAGAGCAGTCTATACATATTATAGAGACTCTTTTAATATAATTTCATTAATTATTAAGATAAATAACAATTAAAAATATAGTTGTGTTTGATTAAGGATAAATAATAAAATTATGATTAAAGTAATAATACTGTTTTATATAAAAATTAAAAGGAAGAAAAGGAAATGTAGGCTACAGGGCCCTGGTTTCATTTCTTTCCTCTTTTGCTGCCAATGATAATGTCTCTAGCTTCATTAAACCAAGACGGAGTGTGACTGTAATTAATACTATTAGTTAAAAGGTCATTTATAGGTTTACTTTGCCATCAGCTAAATTCCTGTAAAATATGTATTGAAGAAAAATGAGGCAAATGGTCATTTAAACAAGGTATTCACAAATAGCACTTCTGTTTAAAGAATTCTGCTTTAATGCATTGAGAAGATCAAGTTGTTCACAAAAAATATTTATATATTGAATAATGGTATAAGCATTGCATATGTGATATACGTATATCACAAATACTGATAATGTAAGACATTTAAACATAATTTCTCAAGTTTGTTTAGATATAAGCAAAAAAAGGCATTCTGAATTGTGGCTATATATTCTGGCTTATAGAAACAATTGTTCCTCAATTTTCCTTATTTCTTCGCTCACAGAAAGCTGAACACTGAGAGCAATTCTATCTAAATAAATAAGTATTATCTGGTTTGAGCTGATTGGAAGGAGGATATTTTCCTGGAAATACCTGATCCATTGCTATAGCATCTTCAGATTTCTTGTGGTGGTATCTTTTAGGCATTAGAAATATTTTCTTAGTCTCTACAAATACCTTGAAATCACAATATGACTCTGGCATTTCTTCCATGTACATGCAAATAAGTGATATTCTATTCACCAGCCCATAGTGCTGCTTGTGATTCCTTTTATAATGCCAGCCGAGTGCCATAGAAAACTAGCTGGCCCCTCCATCTCTTCCTCAATAGATTACACCATTTCTCTCAAGTTACTATAATCCTCCGTCAAACCTTTCTTTTGTATCTTTAGGCAGATTGACACTGTGAAATTTACATTTTATTTTATTTCTTTATATATTGCCATTGGAGGTCAGGGACATTTTTTAGAGAACAAAATAAATGACAGAGAGCTACAGTGAAAAATAAATGCAGAGCATAGTCCGCTCAGCGTCCAGAAGAATGCTGTCTGGCTGAGAGCATTAGCAGTGAGCAGTGAGTGACACGGTCCTCAAATGCTCACTGGTCAAAATACCAACACTGGCTTCTACGCCAGCCCTCCTGGGCTGAGAATTATGACAACTTTCAAAGCATGAATGGAAAACAGGCGTGTGTGTGTACTCCCACACATATGTTAACAGCATACCTAACCAGACATACGAGTATAAGTGTAAAATAATGTTTTATTAATCGATTGTACATAAAAGTATCAAATCAGAGATGCATGAATTAAGTTAATCTAGTTATGTGTTTAATATTCAACAAGTTTGCAGAGCCTAAAGGAGTGGAAATAGTAAGAAAATAGCACATCTCTTCCTCTCCTTCTGTTCTCAAACACAATTATTTTATGTACTAATAAAAGGGCGACTATATTTCCCTTCTATTTTCTTTTGATTATGTGAACTGAGGAGGCTATTTACAGAAATGTATCGATATTAACAGCAAAACGACATGTGTGACCACATGAGATTACTTGAAAATGATTTTATTTCCATCATCAGAATTACCTTTGTATTCAGCTTTAAGGTATAAAGACAGATTTAGAAATTTTAATCATCAATGTGCGTTATAGAAATTACCTATAGCTGTCATAATGATGATGCGCATTTCTGTTTCAATTAACCTCAGGAGAAATAAATGAGATTCAGTTATAAGCAAAATGTATTGGAATGAGAACATCCCACTAAGTATACGAAGCAAAATTCTGCTGAAAAGATCAGGTATGCTTTTTGTTCGCTCATGTTAAACTCTTTTGAAGACGTATCCTACATGAGTCCAAAATTCCAATTTCAAATACACTTTCACATGCATACCCTTCATCTTCTAAGCAGCATAAAATTCCTGACTTCCTGTTACACTTTCCTTTTATCTAACTGAACAGTTCTTCCACGTGGGAACTCTTGTCTTCAGCAACACAAAGTGAGGCAGACAGACCAGCATTTAAGCTACCAGACAGCCCCGTCTCCCCGGCCACGTCATGGTTAAGAGGTACAGACACGTCAGGACATCCAGGTCCTCCCATGGACTTTTGAGAGTCTTTAACTGGGAGAGTTGATGTAAGGATATGGAAGCCCAGAGCTAGCACTGGCCTGATCTCTTTACCGAAACAGGAGTAGCAGCAGTGTGCGAATAAAGCCACCTCTGAGGAAAGTTAGAGGAGGATCCTCATGACTTTGAAGCCTGGAACCAAGTGGCACTTAAGTAAGATTTATTCCTAGAATGAACCCCCTGCAACCAATTAGAGGAGATGACAAATTCTCCTTTTGGTCTCTAGTTTGAATGCATTTTTTGTCACTTACAACTAGAAGATCTGTGATTAACACATGCACACGCACACACACACACACACACACACTTAGCACTTGACGTGTTGCACGTATGGGATGATGCATCTTATCTTGGAAATGTTGAAAGTGAACTTTTCAAAAGAGGGAAAGTACTTGAATCTAAGTCTGAGACCATAAAGGGCTATCTTAGGAGGAAATGAGTAACTTGATTAATTGTTACTCTAACACAGTGTTTCTTCGAAGAGACATATAATACCACTTTCCTGTTGTATTCCAAGCCCTGATTGTGATGCTCAACAGGGGTTTAAACCAGCCTCCAGCCCCAGAGTTTCCTCTTTGACTGAAGTCCTCTCTATCACTGGCTTCGCTAGGCCGTCTTGCTTCTTATCACGTGCTCAGCCTAACCACAAAATGAGTAGCAAAAATCATTGTGCGTAGCATCCTCTCGATTCTAAAGCTGATATAAAACTCGCCCACAAAATTAGTTGTTTGGGACGCCCAGAGCTGTGCACGACATCTTTGTATGTCACCTCACTGTCAGAACACGAACATCCCAGTTCCCTGTCTTGATCACATATCACAGGTTCGATGTCGGATCCAGGATGACTGTAGGACATCCTGGATGTCCTAGGCAAGAGGGGGAGGGGAGCTTCCTCTCGGCCTTAACTTCAGGTCAAAACACGTGGCAAAATAGCCCGTGGGAGAATGCCCAAGTCTTCTCCTATTTAAGTTAAGGGTGTTTTGATTGTTAGTTTTGTTTTCAGAAAATACAAAGAAAAAAAATTAATTCTCACTGAGCGGAGGGGAAAGAAGAGCTTCGATTCTGAGACAAGGTATAATCCATTAGCTATATGGCAGAAGCCAGGGAAGAAGAGAGGACTCTGGGTTGAAAATTAAGACAAAACACTGTTTCTTGACATCACAGTATTAGAACTCCTCTGACATCCAGCAGCCATTATCACTTCAGTGTCTACTTAAAAAATACTTTCAGCTCTCAGTGCCTGTGTTTCTGTGCTGAGGGACCAGGAAAATGCTGAGCTGCCTGTGCTCGTGGCAGGCAGTCAGAAGTTCTGGGGATTTACTGTCCTCAAGCAGTGACGGATAGGAGCTGGTGTATAAAAATCTCAGCTCCTTCGCACTTCAGGGGGCAAAACTCTAAGATGTGTGCTCTACAGACTATTTTGTGTAGTTCCTCAGACCTAACTTCCAGCTGCCCATGGTGGTACCTTAATTATCAATGCATCCTTATATTGCTTCTTCTTCCCTATATAAATTTAGGATGTTTCCGCTGTTGTTTCTAGAATTGCCTCCCAGCCAACTAGCCAGTCCCAAAGGCCTGTTCCTTGTTTGCCTGTTTGGGATCTCGAACCAAGACATCTACTATATTGACCTTTACCATAGGCCTCATCACATTTACAGCAGAATAAAGACACCATGAGGAGGTGGGATCTAAGACTCTTCTGAATCTGGGCTGAATTATTCATCATCGCCATCATTATTATTTTACCCCCAAAATACTTGCTTATTTAACCCGCTATTTCCTATTTCTTCATTCACCATTTCTATTTACATCATAGTCCTTCTTTTTGAACTTGATTTCATTCCTTTCATAGTGTAACATTTAGTACACATTTTGGTAAGAGTTTCTGTGCACTCATAACTCATTGTGTTTGTTTTTCTAAAATGTTCTTTACTTATCCGCCATTTCCTTAATAAATGTTTATCTGGATATAAAATTCAGCTAATGGCTGGGTACAAAATTTTAAGCCGCTAGTTACATTCTCTCAGTATTTTATTTCTTTTTCACTGTCATCTGCTTCTATTGGTGGTGGTAAGTGTACTAAGCTTATCCTTTGTAAGTAATAGTTATGTGTGATTACTTTTTTTGTGGCATTCCCTATTTTTTCTTGAATGCTCTTCATTTCATTAAAGTGTTTCTGGATGTGGATTTCTTTTATTTAGTCTGGTTTAGATTCACCGTGATTCATGAACATGAGAAGTCAAGACTTTCTTCAACTCTAGAAAATTTACAGAATTTATGTCTAATTATCTCCTTTCTACTCTCTATATTCACTTTTTCTTGTTAATTAGAAATATGTTGGTCTATCTCATTTATTCTTCCATGTTTCCTAACAATGCTTTTATTTTAACCCTTTAACTCTCTGTGCTTCATTCTGAGGAATTTATTCAGCTTTCTCTAGCTTGCACCTTTTCGGCAGTTATATTTAATCTGCCATCCAACTCAAGTATTTTTTCTCATGATTACATTTTTAATTTCTATAAGTTCTTTTGTTTTAAGTTTTGTCTTGATTATTTTTATAGCATCTTTTTTTGTTTGTGTTTTCAACCGGTATTTCATTTTTTAAGACATCTAAACATACTTACATTTGATATCTTATATTATTATTATCTGATCATTCTATGTTCTATTTTGCTATTTATTGTCTCCGCCAAGTTTTCTTTTTCTTGGCTTCTTTTATATATTTGAGACTATGAATTCATGTGCAGGAGATCCTTTTCTGTGAGAACCCTGAGCAACCTAGATTGTGAGTGTGCTTTGCTCCAGAAAGCATCCCTTAAGGCTAGGAAATTAATAACAAAGAATGAATTTGTTGGCTTTAGATGTCCTTGGCCTCTCTGGTACTACAAATCGAAAGCCCAAAACTCTACGAAGGTGAGGATTTGGTTACAAATTCTCAGGAGCTGTTGTGGTTTTCTTCTGAGAGCCCAGGACTAGTTGTGGAAATTTAAGGGTTCTGACATTATGCAATCTCAGCCGACCGCATCAGAGCCTTGTGCCTGTCCCTGCGAGAATGGGGAAAACTGAGCATTCCGGTGACCTATCCAACACACTGCCCCCATGGGAACCATAGCTTCAGCTTCCATTTTTTATGCATATCATCAGCTTTTGTTAGCTTTATAGCTTCTCAGGATTTCCTTACTCTCTTGTTAAAGTATGTGTTTAAAAGTATTTGATTGTATTTTATTCAATCTTTCTAAATGTTTTATAGCAAAAAAAAAATGGTTTTCATATTATCTATGAAGTTGAGCCATATGAAATTTCCATTTTTTTTGTCAGTTCGAAGAGTTGAACATCATTGGGCCCATGGGGTTCAGTCTAACAGTGACTTATATTAATGGAAATTAACACGTCTCTAGTATTTCATTCTGTTATATAAATGGCATTTATTGAGAAGAGCGGGTAGTTTTCTGTGGTTCTATCAAATGGTTATCAGGTATTTGGGTACAATTTATAGACTATTTTTAAGCTAGGATTATTTTCAGTTCCCCATCAGACTCTAAGTTGAAAAATATCACAATCAAATCTTCAAGGTTGAATGATTCAATTTATGTTGTGACAAGTGCCCAAATGATTCTTTAGACACATTTAGGTATTTTTACAGCATTTAGACATGTATAAATATATATATGATTTGTTTCTTTCATCAGTAAGTGAAGAAAACACATGATCTAAAGGAATTAACTCCTGGTAAACTAGCCATTTGTAACATTGTTTTATTCTCAAAAAATCTTTATATTTATTTATTCTTTATTTATTTTTAAATTGACATATATTGACCATCAAATGGTAGGTCTGGCTACCTCAGATATAATAAATTTACTAAATTTATCATTGAAATAAATCACTGAGCAAGATCATTGAAATCTCAAGAAAAATCTCAAAAATTTTAGTGTCACGATAAGTGTTTTTTGTTTACACACATGAGTTTCCTACTGTTATTTCAAAATTATTATTTCTTTTACAGTATTGGTTTGACAGGATAGAAAAGCCAAGCAAAGTCATGACTTAATAACCATTTCTTCAGAGCATTCCCCCCAAAATGCAGACAATGTAATTATAAATTGATCTTATTTACAATTTTCTTTCATTTTATTCAAGAGTGGCTTGAGATCAAAGGTATTTTCTAGATACTTCTTAAATATCTAGAGAATAAAATGGAGAAAACAATGGCAATATGGCATAGCCATCTCTCTCCATAAAATAATCCTTAATTAAATGAGAACTCTCTTCTCCTCGATTGTGGTTTTTCAATGATAAACAAAACAAAACATGCTGAGTATTTCTTTCTCATAGGCATAGGCCAAGTGTGTGTTCATGCTTTACACATCAGGGTACTCTCCACATTGTGACATGTATTTTAGATGATGACAACTCCTCCGCAGTGTATGTTTATGATGTTATGCAAAAACATATCATGTCAGTTGATGTGTATTTTCCTTGCAGTTTGTTCTGCTTTTTATCACAGGATCATATTTGTCATTAACTGGTTTGCGAAACTCTTAAAAAATGGCATGACTTGTATTTATTATTTTACAAATAAAGTCTTATAGTCTGTTTATTGTAAAGACTATAACGTGGAATGCTAAATTTTGATAGCTGAATTTTGCTTTCTTATTTGAACTAATCAATTTCACACAGAAAATGATTATTTTTATCTGTACGGGTAAAATCCAAATGTTCTAACACAGAGGTCACTATGCTTTGTTTATTTATTTATCTTTTAAATTAAATTTATTAGGATGACATTGGTTAATAAAACTATATAGGTTTCAAGAGTATAATTAAATGATACATCATATATATATTGCATTGTGTGTTCACCACCCGACGTTAAATTCCCTTCCATCACCATATATTGACCTCCTTTACCTTTATCTATCTCCCCACTGCCCCATTCCCTCTGCTAACCACTAATCTGCTGTCTGTGTCCATAAGTCTCTGTATGTCCTGTTCATTTGTTGCTTTCGGTTTTATATCCCACATATAAGTGAAATCATATGGTTCTCAACTTTTTCTAACTTATTTCGCCTAGCATAATAATCTCAGGATCCATCTATGCTGCTGCAAATGGCAGTATTTCATCTTATGTTATGGCAGCAATTCCTCTTTTATTTACTTAAAAATTTGAAAACATTTATCCTTAAATATATATGCACCCCGACGTTCACAGTAGCATTATTCATGATGGCCAAGACACGGAAACAACTGAAGCGTCCTTTGATAAATGATTGAATAAAGAAGATGTGGTACATTATGCTCTGTTTTAAATTGTCACATAAACTGGGAGGTTTCAGGCAACCATCTGCCAAAGTTCAAAACAGTTTAGGCATTGAAACTTGGTATAAATGGTTACCAGTTTAACAGATCAAAGATTACCTTTTCTGACATTCTCGTTTGCAATTTTCTTTTGCTGTTGCCTCTAAAAAATCATTACATGCTCAGAAGATTTGTTCTGAGAACAAACAAGTTCTCATTCTTTATTTTAACACAAATCCTACTCAATGTTTATATTTATGACTTTATTCTGTGTTAGAATATTTATGATCCTATTTTATCACCACCTTCATGCTCTAGTGAGTGACTTTTAAGCTATTGATCCTTTCTGTGAGTTGGGGATACTATAAAGCAATATCCCAGTTACGATAAAAACATAATTTTAAAAAAATACTAAAATGGAATTTATATGAAAATACTTTAGTCAAGACAAATAACTCCCTGTTAAATGAAGGCTAGCCTAGACCAACTGTCCAGCACAGTAATTATAGTCCATTATTAAAAACTTAATAATTTTTATGGATGCAATAGAATATCCTTGAAAAATAATAACATAAATTTCAAATGTATAAAATATATGTGAACAAAAAGTTTTATCTTTTTTGTATTCACAGAATACTGTCAAATATCCATGGACAACTGATAGTCTGCCATACTTTAAGAAGATGGCTCTAGTCAATAGAAAATTATTCTGTAGAGGAGCAACATAACCTTCATCAGCAGAAAGTAGTCCAGATATTATTTCAGAGGTTCACATGATAAATAGTAAGGCATTAATTAGGGAAGAGGAAATGGTAATGCTAAGGAGAAAGTTGATACGGGACCATTTTGGTATGAAATTCGTTGTATCCACTTTTTTCTTTACTCATTCTAATTAAGCTCCTATGGCCACAGTCTGCCGAACTCCCTGTGTCATCCGTACACTGATTAGATATGTCTCTGCTTAAATTACTTGACTCATTTACATTATTGGACTCAACAGGAAATACTGTTCTCTTGGCCTTCATCACACCACACTTCCCTCCTCCCTAAGCCTGAACGGTCTGGAGGCCCCGACCCAAAAAGTCACTGCCTACTTAGTACAAAGATGGCCATGCCTAATAATTATCTAAAAATTGAACTCTTAATTAATACCCATATCCTTTGCTTCCCTAGTTTTCCTCATCTCAGTAAAAGTCACCATCACTGACTCTTTACACAAGGGCTTCTTCCTCATCTCTCTATCATTAAAGTCTGTCAACGCTAACTACAAAGTTTATCCAGATTCATCTCCATTATAACCGCTCTAAGCCACACCCCCATCACTACCAACTGGGCTGCTTCAAAAGCCTCCTGACTTCTTCGTTAGCTTGCAGTCCTTTCTCTATATCAGAGCCCAAAGTCATCTTTTAAAAGCATAGGTGACATCATGTCACCTCTTTGCCTCTTACTCTTCTAATTAAGATCGAGCAGATGTTGCTGGCCCTCAGCGCTGTCCACATTGCAGACCTTTTTGGCACTCTGCCCCTGGCTCATGAGGCTTTCGCCACCCTGCCTCTCCTCCTGTGCCAGAAGTGTGGTTCCCCACTGGGACTTTACACTCTGTAGTCCCTCCCTGGGACACTCTTCCATCCAATCTTCTCATGCCTGCCTCTCCAGTAATGTTCCCTGACCATCTACATCATCATTTCAGAAACTCACTAACATATTTACCTGTCTTAATTTTTTTGCAGTACCTTTTGCTATCCAGAATTAGCTTTCACATGTTGATTTATTAGTCTATTGTCTGTCTTCTCCCACTAGAATAAAGGTTCCATGAATCCAAAAACATTTTTTTTATTTCTCATTGTATCACCTATTAAAAAAAATAATAATAAATGTTTGTTGCAGGGATAAATGGTAAATTAATCAATGATTAATTTGGTAATTAAAGCAACATGAAATACAGGGAACGACAAGGAAGGGTTAACAATGATTGAAGTGGAGACACTGAATAACTAAGTAAATAACACTGCCGTTAATGGGAATGCAAAACCCAAAGAAAGGCTGTTTAGGAGAGTCACCTTGAATTGGCCAAATAGGAAGTACTGGAAGTACCCAAGCAGTGAGTTTCAGTAATGTGGAGCTCAATGGAGAGATCAGGATAAGAAATATAGAACTGGATTCACTTGAACAAAGACAGTTATCACTGAAATGGTTGCGCTTGCTACAAAAAAAAAAAAAAAAACCTTAGAAGAAAATGACAAGTTCTGAACATCAAGGAACAAAAGGTATAAAAAGTCATCTTAAAGAAAAGGGGGAAATGCAGGTGAGAGTAGAAAGGTAAATTCAAATTCACATAATCCAAGGGGAGAGTCATTCCCATGGGGCACATGGTCAACACCACCTGCCACAGGAAGTGTTCAGTGAATGTTGCCTGACATTGTGGGACAAAAACTGAGGAATTTAAACTGGACTACGGAAGTAAGCTCTGAAACCAGCTTGCAAATGGTTGAGGAACGAGTGCAAAATGAAACAGTGAAGGCAGTGAACGTGAGCCACTCTCTCAAAGCACCACACCAGCCGGCGAAAAATTAAGGAACAGCAATTTGAATATCTTCTCAAGAGAAGGAAACTTGAATGCGTTTGTGAACCAAGGACAAACGGTTAGAGCAGTGAGAGCATTAAAGATGTTGTTCAGAGGGAGGTGGAGGTGGTACCAAGAGGCCAGACAAAATGAATATAAGTATAGTGATTGTGGAGTGATCGAGACCACGTTCTGAAGTCAGTCGTGGCCTTTATCATCTAAACAGCACTGAGCAAAGTGGAGAGGTGAACAGCACATGAAATGGACTAAAGCTCTATGCCCATCAAGTTAGAGAAGAACATTCGACAGGACCGTGTGGGTCAGAGACCACTCACAAACTTTCCTTGGCAATGTCCCCATTTGCGTGATCACTGTGAATGGTTTCCCTTGCACTGAAACTACCTGTTCGCTCGGCCTGAGCAGCCATGTTGTTTGTGCGCTCTTTAATTTAAAAGGAAAAAAAAAAAATGAAAGCTAACAAGAAGTTACCAAAAAAGAGTAGAGCATGTGTTTGACCCAGGTTTGCTCAAAGAACAACAGGGTGACACTGTGCCAAAGACAGAACCAGTGTAATTTTTAACAGTACATCCTTCTCTTCCCAGATGTGTTCCAGTTTGGGATGATAAACATTGTGATTCATTGTTATCCTGTATAAAAATACATAATACAACGATATATAATATTAAAAAAATAAAACAACGTATTAGAGCTAAAATGCAAGTTCATATTGCAGTAATGCTCAGTGATTCATAACTAAGAAGAAAATGGGCAGCAGAATTTCTCCAAGTTTGTGACTTGCCAGGTCAAGAGTCATGGAATCAACTAACGTCAGTATGTGCTGCACAGTATGTCCCAAGCACTGGTCTGCACCGTTGTTAACATGTGTCCATCTCATTTAATCCTCACGGGAAGCCTGGAAACATGTCTTTTATAATTCCCACCCAGCAGATAAACTGAGAGACTGAAAAATTTACTCACTTGACTAAAGTAACTGAATAGCAAATGGTGGAACTTACACTCAAAAGCAGAAAATTGGTAGGATTTTAAGGTAGAAGTGAGTGCAGAAGCGGTAAGACTGGGATGTGGTTTAGGGCAGTGGTCCCCAACCTTTTTGGCACCAGGGACCAGTGCTCCTATGAGAAGCTATCACCTGATGATCCGAGGTGGAGCTGAGGCGGTGATGCGAGCTCTGGGGAGCGGCTGCACACACAGATGAAGCTTCGCTCTCTGGCCAGCCCCTCACCTCCTGCTATGCAGCCTGGTCCCTAACATGCCATGGACCGGCACCTGTCTACGCCTGGGGGTTGGGGACTTCTGGTTTAGGGATAAATGACCAGTGAGAGACTCTACTCTTCTATAACCATGAAAAGGCTAGAATTGAATCTAAGGGCAAAACACACCATCAATAGAAGTAAGGGGCTGACTGGGTGAGCAGATGAAAGGCTGTATTCAGAGAAAGGGATTTCAAAGTTTAAGGCCATGTACATAAAACCATGTTAAATACTGATGGACTGGGGAGTAACCATGTTCGGGAATGGCTGAAACACATTAGTAAAGCAGCAGAAAGTTTTAGAAGTTATAGAAGTCAAGAAATGATGAACCAGTAAATTAATTGGAAATGAATAATTCTATAAATAATATAGAATTTTTAAGATCTCAAAGAGAGAAATAAGGAAGGACATAAGATACTTTTATGAAACAAACTTTAGGCAAAGCATTTTCTTTTTTAAAAGCACACACTCTTTTAATAATCCTAAAAGTCTTGATTCTAACACTAAGTATCAAAAAAGAAAATTCAAAAATATAAAATTGGGTTTTTAGCAAAAGCACCTTTTCTTGGTGATGCTACATAACTGCTAACATATCTAGAATAATTTGGCTAATTACCATGTAGAATGTCAGAATGTAGCTTGAACTTATTATCAATATAAAAAATAGATTTTCATTAACTCAAGACAAATTTTCCATAATGGTCAATGTAACCCAGAATCTATAAGATCCCCAAAGCAAAGAGTAAATCTCCACTGACCTAATTATGTAATGAGAGAGAATTTGCTTTGCTTTTATTCAAAAGTTGTTTATTTCTCTGTTCCCTCGATAGAAACAGATTTCATAACTTAAAAAGGAAGCTCATTTAATCAACTGATATTGTTCACCCCTTTGTTTGTTCCAATAATTGCTACATTTTAAACACCAAAGAAAAAATACTGAGTCTGTCCTTAAAAGACTTTTTTTTTCTCTCACATTAAAGGAGGAAGGATTATATTTATAAGAAGTTGAAATAGCTTTATCTGGGTTCAGAGAGAAACAGTGATAAACCTGTGCCATCAATTATGTAACAAACGCCTCGTGAGGAAGCGGCGCTTTGGGACTTAGAGGGTTTAGAAAAGTAAGTTTGACAATGTTTATTTTACTCTCTTTAACACAAATAAACAATATCGTTATTTGTCTACAGTAAATGGCCATGGACGAAAAGATATCTTTGAATATGAACCTACTTTGCCAGCCCTTCCCATTAAATTCATCAATGCACAATTTATTAAAAACTGATTTATGCTCTTCAGGCTGTTAAAGTAAGTTTCTTTTGTATTTAAAAATTTAAGAGCTATTTGGCCATATTTCAGTCACCGAAAAGCCTAATTCTTAAATTTTAGATTTAGTGACAAAACTAAGTCTGTTATGAAAATTTTGAAAATAAAAAATACTGAAAATTCAATGTAAAGATTCAGTACGTCTTTGAGTAATCTTATATACCCCGAATCCTCTGTCCTTAAATGCCTCTACTGCTAGTGGGAAAAATCTCCTTATTTGCATTGATTTTTTTTTTCTAGCCAGCAAAACTGTGTAAAACTGTCAGTTTCCTATAGTTTGGGAGACACCTTCAAATAGTATAGACATTTTTTTTTAACCTTGCTTGAAGTTTCAAGATTGCTTTTTGGACAATTCCGAAATACCTATCACATTTCATATTGAAAGCTATTTACAAAATGGCAGTACATTTTCCCGGCTCCCTTCAGAGGTCACTCGATGCATTTTCATTTCCACTTTCAAACTGTGTCTACACTCTATCCAGGTAATCCGATGAAAAGGGAAAATTTCACCCAAAAGGAAGTTTACTCTAAACTAAACAGAACTCTTTCTTTGGAAGGTAATTCCTATTTAACTTCAGTTTTGGAAATATTTAATCTATTGCTGGCAATAAGAATCCCTCTTAATCTGTAGGTGATTAATTGTGAGAGAATTAAAAGGGAGAGAAAACTTGGCTTGCAGTGTCTTCTACTTTATCATTTCATGGTATCCTTCTTGCTCTTCATAGCACCAGTCAGCGCACAAGTCCAATTACAACTCGGGAAAATCTTCAAAAACACTTTCTGATGGACGTTATCCTGAGACCTTTTAAATATTTCAAAGTGTTGGACAATATCCCCTGATGATCTATACACCAAATATTTCAAGTGACGAAAGAGTTTTACCTAAAGGTGCAGATGCCTTCTTATCTGTATTAACTTGTCCCTTATTCACAGTAGATGTAACCAGACCCAGGAGGGACCATTTCCGCTCTCTGATAGCATGGCTGCCAGGTGTTCAGCTTGTGAGCTTTGGAGTCAGGTGGCCTGGGTTAGTCTGGGATATAACGACAACTATGTTTTCTTGGGGAGGTTCTCTAATTCCTATTCTCTTTTGTTTCTTGGTCCAAATATTGGAGACGGTAATAGAACCTACCCTAACGGGTGAGTGTGAAGCCTAACTAGACAGGATGTCACACACAGCTTTCTTATTAGATCCCAGAGTTTTCAGCACAAAATCAGAGCTCAGGTTTGATAAGTGTTACCTGATGTTGTGATTGATGTTTTTTTCGTTTGTTTGTTTTGTTCCTTGTTTTTATTATCTTTTGCTAATTTCACGGATAAGCATATTTCTTCATAAAACCATTTTAAAAAGGTAAGCCATTGTGGAAATATAAAGCTGGTTTATACTTGAGGAAAGGTTATATTCAAAAGCATACTCAACATCTGAGTTCACTCTGGTTCTCTTTAAATAAGAGACCCATAAAAGCTCTGTTAGTCAAAATGAGCTTATCACAAAAGAGATGTTTAGCAGAAAGTAGTAGAAACTACTTCAGTAGGTTCTCTCTGTCGTGCAAAACCTGGGTACAAACCCAGTTTCTAAATGTTACACAGGTAACGTGGTGTTAGGGCCAAAGAGTTACCACTGTACTTTGTCTCATTAATCGTGACCATTTCAAAATATTCTCTTCGCTGTAACATTGAGTCTCAATAGAAATTCCCTCATCAAATATCAAGTTATAAAAATAATTGTTTCAGTAGAGGAAAGAGGCTAATAAGACAGAATCAGGTCAGCACAAAGATAACCTTTCAGAGATTTTAGGGATGGAGTTGTTTTCTTTCATTTTGTTTTGATAGATACAAACACATATTTAGAAAACAGAAATGTTATTGAAAATATTCAACATTATTATATTCGAATTTGCTTAAAAGCACAGTTTTTATTATATATTCTTATTTCTTTCATCAATAAATTTGTGCAATGCATGTAAAGAATTGTCACTTAAAGCAGTTTTCCCCCGTTCCTCTAATCTAGTTCCCAGTGCTACCGAATGACATCCAATTGGATTCCAGCCAATACCACGAACAGTTTTCACTAATCTGTTGATTTGTCTCCTTATAACAAGCTGAATTCTAAGATGTCTGCACGATCTTCACCCTCTAGTGTTACACCCTGAATATTTCCCTCTTCTTGAGAGTGGGCGAGACTAATAATTTGCTTCTAACAGAATAAGGCAAAAGTCTCATGATTCGGTTATATCTTTTTACCTTCATTGACATTAAATGGCAAATAAAATTGGAAGATATTTAAAGTATAAATCGTGATGACTTGATAATGCATACATTGTGAAAGAATTTCCTCCATCTAGTTAATTAACACATCCGTCACCTCACATATTTTATTTTTTTATTTTTTGGTGAGAACATTTAAGTTCTACTCTCAAAAAAAAAATGCCATTTATACAACACAGTGTTATCAACTGTAGTCACCACGACATGCATTAGCTTCTCACCTTTACTCATCTTACAGCTGAAAGTTTGTACCCTTTTACCAACAACTTGCTGGGTTCTCCACCCTGCCCCTGTCCCTGGCAACCACTTTCCTGCTGTGTCTATGAGTTAGACTTTTTTTGTTGTTGTTTAGATTCCACAAATAAGGGATACCATGCAGTATCCGTGTTCCCCTCTGGTTTATTTCACTTAGTGCAATGCCCTCAGTGTTATGATATGTTCATAAGACTCTGTCTCTCCAGTACATACAGGAGACATTCTCCTGTTGACTTTGAAAAAATAAGCTGCTATGAATTGCCTATGAAAAGGGCCATGTGGCAGGGAACTAACTGTGTGTCACCTGCAGGACCTGAGGGCAGCCCCCAGCAACAGCCAGAAAGAAGTCAGGGCCCTCAGCCACAGAGCCACAAGACTGCCAACAGCCTGAGTAAGCCTGGGGATGGATTCTGCCCAATGGAGGCTCCAGGTGAGAACGCAGACCTAGCCAGCACCTTATTGTAGTCTTGCGGGACCCTGATCAGAGGGCCAGGTGAGCTATGTCCAGAATCTTGGCCCACAGAAACTGAGATAATAAACATGTTTTGAGCCCCTAAATATATGGTGATTTGTTAACATCAAGAGAAAGCCAATATACTCATTTTTCCAAGTCACATTTTGAAAAATCAGGAAATAGCAAGGGGAATCCATGCCATTCTTTTTTTTCTTTCTTTTTTTTTACAATTGCCCCAAATCTCCGCTGTTGCTTTCCTCTCATATTTGACTAGATTTCTATCAAATATGTTAAACTTGTAATAAACTCTCTTTACCTACAGCTATTTTTGGTGGGAGTATGGACAGTGTTTTATAGAAAGGGAAGCAGAATATATCATCTATGTCCCAAGTTTCTGTCATCAGTAATTTTACCTATTTTAGCTGTAGTCAGTTCTATGTATAGCAGTTGGAAGTGATTTAAATAACTCGAAATGGTTTAAACAGAAAGGAGATTGATAATGTCAAATGACAAGAAGCTTATCAGTAGGGGAGGCTCTAGACTCTTCAAACTAAAACTCTAGCTCAGTTTCTTTGTGATTTTTTGTAGCAATTTTCTTTTCTAAGTTGGTTTCATCCTGCAGCAGATCCAGTAATCACATGTAGACATGACAAGTCTGGCATTCGAAGAAGGGCTGTTCTTTTCTATTCATTTTCTCTCTCTCTCTCTCTCTCAATCTCTCTCTCTCTCTCTCTCTCTCTCTCCCCCTCAATGTGTGTGTGTGTGTGTGTGTGTGTGTGTTTGTGTACATCAAAAAAAACTTACCCTAAAAAGTCTCAAGCAGACTTTTCTTCATGTCTCATTGGCCACAAGTGTCACATGTCTCTTCTAAATCAATCATTGACAAGATGTAGGTGATCTAAACTTATCTTAAAGTTAAGCCAATCTTAACCTTCTCTGGAGGTTAGGTAACATGATCAAAATAGGATTTCATTAGTGGAGATACAGAAAAATAAGAAGATAGTTTAAAAACAAGAAGGTATACTGGAAGAAGTTATTCCCTGTTGGATATTAAAGGACAAGTAAGTAAAATATAGGCAACAATGGGCCAGAAAGTTGGGGTTTAAGCATGTGAAAAATGATCAGGACCTTAAATTAGGATAGCTGAAGTCAAAATGAAGGAAGTATAAGGAGGGGAAAATGCTTTGTGAAATATTTAGGTAGAGAAATTGGGAGGATATTTCATCTATTATAAAATATTCATCTCCCCCAAAATATGACACATGACCCAACTTTATGCACCCAGTTCACTTACAAAATTGATTTACTTTCAAAGATAATCTGTAAAATCTTGGAAATACCAATGAGTTAAATTGTTTTTTCTAGTCTGAACATTTCAGACTTGAGATGAACTAAAAAGTGACCAGTACACTAATTACATATACCAGAGGTAACTGATTCAAAATACGAGAGCTACTTACACAAGAATAGCCTTTATTTCAAGATAGAACACTCAAAGCAGGAACTGTTAAAGCAAACTCTTCTTTTATAAAAGTCATCTTATATAATTTTAAGCTCTTCACTCCTATAGAAAACCCGTCAACTGGCATTGTGAAAAAGATTCGTGTCTTTTAAATATCTAGCATAAGGCTTTAAAGTGTTGTACACGTGAATAATTTTGTGAAGTTCAAAATAATTATATATGACTCCCCATAATTAAAAATAAAATTGTTAAATTAAAAAAGACAATTAAAGCTGGAGTAAAATGGTCTGTGTTAAAATCATAAAATCGGCATTGCTCTGGTTATTAGCATGATCCATTTTTAATCTATGACATTTATAAAGCAAGAGATTTTACTCATCCAATCTTATTAGCATAATAATTATTGCACTTTACATGGCTTCAACAATAAATTACTTCCCTTATATTTAAGTTTTTTTCCCAGACAAACAGAATTAAATATGTATTGAACTTAAAGGTTATGGCCCCTTCATTAATTCTGTTATTGTTTTTCAGAAGCCAAATTCTCCATTAGGGTACCTCTTGACTTCATAGCATTGATTCTAATCATTTTCTAGTAATGAGTCTCAGACTGACATAGATAATTCCTTTGGGCATTTTCACTTGTAAGAAACCTCAACCC
This sequence comes from Pteropus alecto, assembly GCF_000325575.1. Lineage (NCBI taxonomy): Eukaryota > Metazoa > Chordata > Mammalia > Chiroptera > Pteropodidae > Pteropus > Pteropus alecto. Next base: position 8,557,831 of record NW_006440645.1, on the reverse strand, counting down.
TTAACCCTTTTCACTTCATTTGCATAATCACTTGCATAGATCTTCCTACATTTGGGATGTGTCTATTTTTTTCAGCTTAATTTTCAATTTTACTATCTTGGAACTACCTCTTTCTTGATTTTTTTCTCCATATTTTTTTCGTTGTTTCTCCAGGCCGGCACCCACTGTACCTGAGGTTCCCTCCCAGTGACTGGTCTTCTTGTCTCTACTTGTTCAGTCATTACTGAGAAGAGACCGTAAATGATTTCAATGGACTTTGATTTTGATAGATTTTGATGCACATAAGTAAATCCTTACGACCCTCTTTTTTAGGCAATTGTATCCTTAAAAAACACTTCAGAAGTATCTTCACACAGTTTTCCTTGTTCACATAGTTTTCCTTGTTCACACAATCCTGCTCCCTAAGAGTTCTAGACTGTAACCTTGGGAATGGAATGTGAACACTCCCTTTTATCCCATGCATTCTTCACACTATGTTTTCAATTCTTACGAACAATCTGATTGAAAGAGGTATTAAAAGGCCATGTAAGGATTCTCAAGCCATGAATTATATCGGGATAGGTACCATATAGTCCTCTTTCTTTGACTGCTTAGTGTGACACTATTTCACTCACAGATCAACTGGATGTTCACTCTTTTTATAACTATTCTTTTTTAAAAAGTATCTTTCTCAGTATTTCTAACTATTTTCCCCAAGAATTAATGTTCTTCATCTCAGATGCAGAAGTTTTAATATTTACCTCTTCCAAACTAAATTAACTTCCATCAGCTGCTCCTTTCTTCTAAGATGGAGTTTGAACAACACAACATCTTTTCTGTTATTTCTTTGGGACTTTCCTTCAGCCTGGGTCCATGTTCACCGTCCGAGAGTCATGTGATCCCAACTGATTTCATTACCCATTGATCTTCCTGCTGTCACCTAAGTATCACTGTCACACCAGTCTTCTCAAAACTGACATTTGCTCCCCTTGTACTTTCAAAAGAGATGTCTACACTGAGCTGAGGTTCTGTATATTTTAATGCCTGTTTAGAAAATGATCAGCTGGTCTTCTTATTGCCATTAACCTAAATTCTGCTCAATATTTTTCATTATCTTCCCGCTGCATTTAGAATAAAATTAAAACTCTTCCCCGTGAGCTCCAGGCCTTCCCTGATGGGGCCTCTGCTTCCATCTTTAGCTCCATTTCATAATACTGATCCCCCTCTGCACTGCGGCTTAGAGAAGTCCAACAAATTATTTTGTGCTCTCTGCCTCCTCTGAAATGGTTCCTCACAATGCTGCCCCTCTCGTTCTGATTCCCCTATCCTTTTCAGCTTAAATTTCACCTCCCTAAAGAAGACTCAACTACCTTATTAAAAATATAGCCACATGTATTTCCTAACACATCACTTTTTAATCTGTTTTGCACAATTTGTCATTACTTTTCATATGTGTTTACTTATTTACTATAATTTTCCATAAATAGAAAGCAAGCTCTATGAAAGCAGGGACCATGTCCACCTTGCTCACTCTTGTATCCTTGACATTTTGCACAATGTCCAGTCCATAGCAGAAACTCACTACATGTTTGCTAAATAACCGAACGAGTAGATGCATATGTGAAAGTCACAGTAATGCAAAAATTAATTTGTATTTGTAAGGTAATGTATGTTAAATCCCACTCCCCAAACATAATATAGAACTCTTAGAGCGATGAGCATTCTCCAAAACCTGCTTGAAATTACATATTTCTTTGATTCAAAAACTTTTTCAAATGACTTACTTTCTACAAGCTACAATTTCTAAATTTCCAAATATTCTGAAATATCTTATTTTCTTCTTTTTGATGTCTTTTAAGCCTAAATTGAATTGAGGGATTAGAAATCAAAGTACCTGGTGTTTCCAGGCAATTGAAAAAGGTAATTTCATAGATTGTAAACTCCTCCAGGAGACTGTGAGCTCCTTGAGGGCATGTCTAACCAAATCTCTGAAGCCCTGTTAACGCCTATAAAATGTCTCTTTGTGAATACACAGCCATCATTTGCAGATCGTGATGATAAATAGTTACACGAAATTACTTTGGAGTTTCAACTATTTACAAATGCTAGAATTCACAAAATGATTCTGGACACTAATTTTTTTTTTTCAGATTCAAGAGTTGGAATCCATATTAAATACACATTTGCTCAGAGTTTGAGGAATAATGAGTACTCAGGCACTCACAGGTAAGTGCTCAGCTAGGCGAAGTCATGCTGTTGGCCCAGAGGAAGCTGTTTAAAGCAGTAATGTGTAATGCATTCAATGGCCTGATTATGACCTAAGGGAAGAGCCACCTAAAGACTTGGCTTGGTAGTTAGAAATGATTCGGAAGCCTGAGGAAATCAAGTCTACCAGGAGGCAAATAATGATGAGAGTCTCTCGGAGTCTTTATTTGACATCAGGAGTTTTACACAAGAGAAAATAACACTTAAGAAGATCAGGTGCTGGGTTACATTTTACATATAAGTTTTAGAGTAAATATCTTGGAAGCTTAGCTTGAATCAATAAACTCACTGGATTTTGATTTTAAAAGATTCAGAAATGTGAAATTCCTCTCCCATGAGCTTTGGAAAGCTGTCCCATTAAAACTTTAAGTTAGTTTTCTGTACATTTTATGGACATTTTGGTCAATTTGCAGGGAGTGCGTGGACCTTTAGGAGATGCTTCCCTTAGGTAGAAAGTTCTAGAAAAATGTTAAAAGTTGGGAGTTTCACAATGTCTAAATAGAAGACATTGCTCAAAATAATTTGGATTAAAGTAAGCAAAGGAATGCATAGCAAATCAGATTTATGCAACAATACCTTGGTAAAACCAGAAATTTTAATCCAGAAAGACGGGTCAGGTGTAAAGACAGGTAAGAGCACTAAAGCCAGTCATGAAGTCGCCTGTCATCCAAGAGGACTACCGCCTCCAGTGAGTAAGGAGAAACATTTATCCATCAACTCCCTTTCCCCATTGGTCAATGCCTTACCTCACAAATTGTTAATTCCCCTGGATTTGGAAGATGCACGAATGCCACTGAGAGGCGCCAGACTAAAACCAGGTTGAAACTTCAACAAGCTGTCGGAGCCCACATAGAAAAAGACACTGCAGTGGCACCCGAAATAAGAGAAAGATGAGGCCAGGGGACGTGCAGCAGTACAAAAGAACTAACAATACACTTCCTAACCCAGCTCTGGATTCTCGTCAACTTGGATTTGAAATGATCCCGCTTCAATATGTATATTCGTGTGTGCGCGCGTGTGTGTGTGTGTGTGTACAAATTAGAAAATTACACTATCTTACTTAGACTAGCTTTTTTTCCTGTTCTATCACCCTAGTCCATCTCTTTCAATCAATAAATAAATGTACTTCTCATAGTTGAACAGACTTCTCAGGGACACTCAAATACCATCTAACTCTCCACATACACACACACGCACACAGAGATAGCTATCAGGTGAAATCAAGCATGGCTCATCTCATTTGGAAAAAAAATATGTGTGGTTATAGAGTGTTATGTGTGCATAGTCTCATTCTCCATTTTTACACCAGACATGATGGAGTAAAGACCTTGAGAATTTAAAAAAAAAAAAAAAGATTCTGCATTTTAATGAAAACTTAGGATTACAATTACACGCACAATCTTTTTTCTTTTCTTATTATTTTCCAATTGATTGGGAGTCATAATAAATTGCAAAGATATCTTTCTGATTATTCTTACCAGAGCCAAAAATACATAAACATTTAATGTTGTCTGCAAAATTTGAAAAATATGCAGATAAATTTCCAATAGTTAATGCAATTCTAAAACTATGATTATTTTTTATCTAGAGTTGTTAAATATTCTTAAAGCATAAATTAAAGAATAAATTCTGAGTAATAGCAAGAAAATCATGAAAAAAAAACAGTGATGGGTCAGATAGGAGACTAGCCTTACCAGATACCAATCAGAACTGAACCCAAAGTCATTTGTTAGGCAAAATAATGTCCCCAAAGATGCCCAAACCCTAATCAGCAGAACCAGTGAAGATGTTAGACTACATGGCAAAAGGGATTTTGTAGGTAGGATTATAGTTAAAAATTTTGAGATGGAGAGATTACCCTGGATTACCTGGGTGAACCCAATCTAATTAAAAAGCCTTTAAAGTCATCTTTTAAATGGGGTAAAGAGCCAAGTGGAGACATTTCAGGCTTCGGGGATTCAGAGGATGGCAGTGTGAGAATGACTAAATCCACTGTTGCTGCTTGGAGGTACGGGAAAGAATTCCATGAGTCAAGGGACAGAGGTAGCTTCTAGAAGCTGGAACAGTCAAGGAAACATATTTTCACCTGGAGGCTCAAGAAACACAGCCCTGTCAACACTTCAATTTTGCCCCCATGAGATCCGTGTCACATGTTTGCCCTACAGAACTGTAAGATAATATCTTGATATTGTTTAATTCATCAAGTTGATAATAAAGCAACAGAAAGCAAATGCACCATTATAACCAGTTCGATGTGATGGAGGAGAAATAGCAAGCAGGTCAACGGAACATGGTAAGTAGAAAGAGATCCCAGACTACATAAGAATTGAGTATTTGTCCACGGCGGCCATTCTATTCATCAAGAAAAGGGAAATGGCAATAGATTATATAATTAAGCTGGTATAAGTTCTATCTTTCTGGATGAAAAGAAAACTGAGTTCTTTTCTTAGACAATGAATAAAGAAAACTTCTCGATGGATTTTAGCTTCAATGTAAAAAGTGAACAATAAACATTTTACAAGAAAACCGAGAAGATTATAAGTGTGTGATATATTATAAATATATAATTGTTGACATGGTTTAGGGAGAGATGACATGGTTGAGAAGGAAATAGAGAGGGGAAATAATTGAAGGAGAATAAAAACAGAGACTTATCTAAAATATGTATGACCTGACAGCATTTATATATACAATTATTTGTTTATATATAAATAAATTTTAATGTAACAAAAATAATTATTTGCATATGTGGGTCTCGTTTCTGCCATTGGGTCTATTTCAATATTTTGTATTGTTTTAGTGATAAATGAGAATCTTAACATCCATATAAATTATTGTAATTTAGTAATATATTCAGATACCATAGAACACAAAGTATAAAGAAAGATGCTCTTAGATACTGTCTTCTTAATGTTTGCCAACAAATGTGCACAGGTTGTTCAGTATTATTAAATGTCCATTCAAAACAGACTTGCCTGGGCTGTCTCTGAGCCCTGTTTTACATTCTTCCTCTGCTCTGTGCTGACAGCTCTCAAGTTGAAATTATCTTCTCCTTGCAGTCAAATTTTAACAATCCGGTTATCTTTTTCTCTCTCTATTATTCAACTGTCTTAAACCAAATGAGAGGATTCTTTTTCCCATTGGGACTTACTCTCCACACTTTTTAAAATGAAAGTAACTTTCTTTATTATAGAATTGAATTCCAATCAAAAAAGGTCTGAACCTCATTTAAAGAATGGTTTTGTAACTGAAGAATTGAAAAGATTTCTTTATGAAATAGCTTCACCTTAAGACAGAGGATAAGGGCCCTGAGGATAGCATTATAGTGAATCTCAAAGGTGCTCTTCTAAATAATGCTAATATGGCCAAGAAGCAGAGTATGATAAAAAAAAAAAAAAAAAAAGAATGGAAGGGTATTGTTATAGGAGAAACTAGGCACCACTTGTCCCCCCAGATGGCAGTGGCCTTTCTCTCTGATCTGGGGTCTAAAGAAAGGCATTTTGAGGAGAGACAATAGACAATAAAGAGTGTATGGAGAGAATGGTAGGAGATTAAACAAAAAAGAAGGGAGCAAGGGAAGAATAATAAGATCATGTGAAAGGGATAATACAACTCTGCATAGAACAGATCGGTCTGCAATCTCTAACCTCGTCTAACACTTACTGTTTAATACATCCAGATCGTGTAATACTGTAAGTGAAATGGATTGTGGAAATGAGAGCTCCTGGGAGCAGAGCAGAAGTGGTCCTCTTCATTCAGGCTACCTTTCAGGTAGCCTTCATTTTGTGCACCCTAAGGATGGTGTACAATTGTGAATTTGTCAGTTGTCATGGATACAGAGCTATTAGACCAGTGGTGTTAGAGATAAATGCTACACGATCCCTTCTGCACCCAGTGGCGACTCATCTGGTTATTAATCAAAGCTTCCCTAACATAACTTCAGTGGCTGAAATGAGGGCAGAAAAAAGACGCTGAAGTGTGAAGAAGTGGTAATACGGTTATCATTCCCCAAGAAGCAGTGGCTCTCAGAAGATGATTGACATCCTGAATTTCTAGAAAAAAAAAAAAATGCAAAACTCTCTCAACTCTGGAGGTCTGTTTGAAACTCAGAAGAAAATTAAGTGAACACAAGCCTGCTGCCCAATTTAGACACTTGCTTACATATTCTCCAGAAAATATCCCAGGCTACTTAGATTCTGCTTTAAATACCTACAGATTATATTTCTAGTTTAATGCCAGGGCATCTACTCATTTATTTTACTAGCTTCAGTGAATTTCACTTTTGGATCATAATACTGCATTGAAAATGTGTCCTCTAACCTATGATATTTATATATCATTTAATATGAAATGTATGAGGTTCCAGTTCTGATTTCCAAGTGATGCAAATTAGAACAGAGTATTAACATTCCTTCTTTCCTAATTCACATACATAAAGTTTGACTTTAAAATGCCACTGCACTTGTCTGTTTCATAGAAGGTATATGTATTTATATGTCCTTTGTGTCTCTAGCACACTCTGAATTTTAGTTTTTCATTTAAAATTGGGCAAAAATTGGCTATAAAAACACTCTGCTCCTGAGGGTAGATGTGGATTTTTTTTCTTTTAATTATTGAGACATTTATAGGTTCTCAGGGCAATAGAATTTGTAACTACATCATCACCCAACATTCTCTTGTCTTCTTTGTAGATTAGCAGGTAATATTATAATATTAATATAGAACTTTCTCAGCAGTCCAGGATCAAGTCATTTGTATCTTCACAATGCTAATAAGAAACCAAGCATTTTATATAACTGCAATCCAGAAGCCAAGATTCTAGACTGTAATCATTGATATATATGTACACATAAATATACTAATGACAAACCATTAGAATATTTATTTTTTATAATATCCATTAAGGTTCATTTTCCTCTGATTTTATAATAATTGAGAAAATATTATATTAGTTTTCAGAGCATGGGAAAACCATAAACGTATTTCAGGAATTTGAAATATTTAAGTTGATAAAATTATTTTGTACACTGAAGTATATTTATGTGCACTTGAATTTAATCCTTAAATCTTCACTTTGTGTTTCTTATGTATTTTGCATTGTTGTTTTTTTTTCTTTTGTTTTACTTCGCCACGATTCTTTCCCTTTTTTCCTAAGTATGAATTTCCATACTACATTTCAAAATTATTTCACCTTGGCCTAATAATAAAGCAGATATTTTACATTCGTTGATTAAATACAAAATAACCATCATTTCTCTCATCACAATAGATTGTTTTGCCCACCAAATCTTTCTTTTCCTTCTCGCCACATTATGATAAAACCCTTAGACTATTTTTTACCTTTTCTGTCTTCCATCCTTTTCTCAGTTTTGCCTCCAAAAAAGGGTAGAATATTTTTATTTCTCTCCTCCTTGACTTGCAATCCATTCCCAAAGTATAAGTTTGGCGAAACTGTTTAGTACTTTTAGGCATATATCAATTTTGGAAGGTCTCTTATTGCATATCACTTGTTAGGAGTCCTAATTTAGGACAAATATTACATGTTCTATGTATCCAATTTTTTTAGCCGTAAGTATTAAAAGAGGGTGAGAGAGAAATGTCAGTTGCTAACTCTGCTTTCTGTCTTCTATCATGAGGCCTTCATTCTAGTTTACTTTTCTTTTTCAGTTAGTCCGAAGGCTCTTCCTTAAATATTTTATTTACAGGAGTTATGTGGATGTATTTTCTGAGTTACTAGACACCTTAAATTTTGTTTTTTCCTGGCAAGATAGTATATAAGAATTGTTGAGTTCAGCAGTCCATAGATATTCTTCTTAGTACTCTACTTCCAGAGTTGCAAATGAGAAGTCCATTGCCAGTCTAAGTTATTTTTTTCTATTTGCCTGGAAACTCAAAATGTTTTTGTTCTCATTAGCGTGCAAGAAATTTAGCAGGTTATATGTAACTGTATACTTTTTCTCTTCAGTACAGTCCAGAAGTAGGTGAACATCTTCAGTTAATGAGTCTCAGAGCTCTTTAACTCAGACAAATTTTCTTCTGTCTTTATTATTACTTCTAACATTTTTTTTCCTGTAACTATGCTAATTGTTATGTACTTGTTAGGTTATCGAGATCTATCTTCTATGTCATTTTTAAATATTTTTCTTCATGATTTCTATAATTATATTATTTGCCTTTATCTTTGAGCTATATCTGGTACTTCCTTTAACAAACTATTGATTCAGATCCCAAGTGTCTATCATATTTCAAATCATCTATTAAGTTCTTTGGATGACAAATCATGTTTTTCATTCTAATTTATTTTATTTTATTTTACTTTTGGTGTGGAACTTTATTTTCTTCACATACTTTCTTTAGTATATTTTATTCAAGTGGCTGTCCATCTCATGCAGCAGCAATATTTTGCTGGGTAAGTATCACTCTGACCAGACTGATCACTTTTTCTGAGTGCAGGCTGGTTTAGATGGGTTGTAACTCATCAGGCTGCGATCCTGGGGCTCATTGTCATTACCAAGCAATAGGGATCACCCAGGGACTAGGAGACAACATGACCACTTCTCTTATGGGCCAGTAAAAGGGGAGGTTTCCAGGCTTTTCTCAACTCCTCCGAAGAATTCTTTCTGGTCTCTCTAAAATATCTGTGCCTTGGATCTGGAGAGGCTTGGCCCAGCTGTCTCTAGGCTTTGTGCCCAGAGCAATCGGAAATATTTGGCTAATATATCTAACGTTGCTAAGAAGGCTAATGTTGCTACAGTTTCTATAATTCTGAGCGAACCAATGACATCCTGCGATGTTCCATCTTCCATACTTCTCTCACGGCTTCGAGTTGTCAGTCCCTCCTGCGTAACTCCGACACAATCCAGGCCTCACTTGCCTACACTTATTCACCTGAAGGCACAAAGTACCATGAGGATCAGGGGAAGCAAACAGATTGGAGCTGGGAGTAGAAAAGACAAGAGTATATGTTCGGATTGCATATGCCCTATTTGTTCCCAGAACTCTACCAAAGTGGTAAACAAAGAAAAAACTGAAATATACAACTTTTGTTAGTGTCAAGCTATATACAATTGGATCATAGTGTTATAAACATATACATATTTATATTTATAAAAAATGTATTTAGATTGATCCATTAAAATGGTGGATTATTCATGGAATTTTATTTCTAGGTCATAAAGAGATAATGATCATTTATTCTTTTACCTTCTTACTTGTGTTTAGCTGTGTTTTCCAAGTTTTCTAGCATGTGTATAAAGTGTATGTGTGCATGTGTGTGTATACACAGATATGATCACCGAAAAAAGTTTTTATAACACTTTAGGTATTCAGAGTATAGGTCAAGATTTATTATTTCAGTTTATCTACTGTATTTTTGAGCTTAAAGCTCTGAGTAGGTTGCATTATTTGACTTGCTTTTAGATATTTCATGCATCTAGTAGTGTTTTGAAATTGGAAGTCTGTTGCTTTTTTTTAAAATTAAGAGTGTAGTAGTTATTGAAGTTTTATCTACTGATAAAGGCTACATCTTCTGTCTATTTAGAAGCCTGCACTAGTCTACTTTCTTATCAAATGCAGCTATGCTTTTCTTTTTTTTTTTTTATCATACATAGTGAAATTATACTTTTCAACAGTCTACTGCAGAATCCTGTTGAGAAGGAAATGTATTATCTCAGCTGGACACAACTCCACTAAAATATTGAAAATGAATGAATAGCAGAAACACTAAGTATGAAATTTAGAGTGTAACCAAATATTCCCTAGGCAATAGTGACTTAGAATCCAATGTCGCCTTCTGGCAGGTGTAATATACAGGTTTTGCTCAAGAAAATACATATTACTAATATTTATGGACCCTTCTCCATTTCTTGAAATAAAGCAATTCTACTTTTAAAAAAATACAGAGTTTAATTTTTTAAGTCTAAATCTTATCCTTAGATTTCATGTAGGAAGGACATACTATATGCATCAATCTAATGTTCTTATTCCTAAAAGTGAGAAATGCCATAGAACAACGTTTAACCTAGTTAGACGGGGGACTAGATACATCACATCTTGGAAGTCTGCAAGGGATTTCTCTCAGGGCAGATATTTGCTAGTCCTCCTGAATCTTCTAGGAAGTTAGGTAGACATTTGTTTTAGTAGAATTGGAAACACATATTATTTTTCTCTTCTATTTTATCTCCTACCAGGTTGTATTTTAAATTATATTTTTACATGTTTAATCTCTCATTAGGCTCTGAGTCATTTAAGATGTCGTAGCTTATTATTTTTGTGCCATCAATATGGTACACTACTTAGATTAATGCATACATACAATAGTAATTTGTAACAGGCTGCAAGAAACCAAGAAACTAGATAGCCAAGCACAAAAACAAAAACAAAAATAAATAAATAAAAACCCAATCAACTGTATAGAACAAGCAAAGGAAACAAATGGCCAGATTTTTAAAGCCATCTTAACAAATAACGTGGAGTTTTGCTGTTTTGTCTCTAATTACTTTTCTGTTTTACGTTATTAGATAGGTGCTCTAAATTAATCCGTTATTATCACAGCAAAAGTAGGTTCAATAGAAAACAAATTTTTTAAAAAAAGAAAAAAGTGTTATTTCTTGTATTAGTCAAAAGTTTTCTGTAACTAACAAGCTGTTTTCACAGAGATTTCAATAAATTAGGGATATTCATTCATGCGGGCAATCCTGGGCTAGTTTAAAGTCTCTTTAAAGTCATCAAGAAAGCAGGATTATCTTGTCTTTCTGTTCCACCATTAGTTGTCTCGACCATCCTCCAGGTGGCTACCACTGAAGCTTCCGCCTTGACAGTTGTTATAGACAGGGAAGAAGGGAACAGCAAAGGAATTTAACTTAAAATGTATTGGTCACACATGTCTTCAAGGAAGATGTACATGTAGCTTTTCAGCATAGTGCCTTGCCAGTATTCTGATAACCAAAAAAAGGACAGTGCAGGCAGACCACCAGAATTTCTCAATATGTTGCAATTCCAAAGAAAAGCTATTATCTTGAATAGACCCTTGATTCAAAATAGGATGTGGAAATTCAAAAATAATGCCTGATATTGGAATCATCTAGTTTGGGATACGGATCTTCAGATAAAACACTTGACCAAAGGATCATTTACCTTTTCCTAAGGACTAGTCTGCCTACGTCATAAACATAAGTCAGCTTCGATGAAAGTCAAAGGGAATGCAAAGTTCCTGCCTTTATAAAAGAGCTTTCTGGTTACCCTTATTTATTCAGCCATAATATTTACCACAAATATACTTTTTACTCATTAGAGATCATTTTACATTTATTAATTTTACACTCACACAAGGGCTGGCTTCCTGGGTATGTAACCTGTGCTGCCCACAAGATGCCAAGCTCCAAAGGGCCCTGCCTATTGTTCCCATCTTTAACGTTTGAGGCCCTACGTTTTCACTTTGCATCAGAAATCACAAATTACATAGCCAGTCCTGTCCCCATATAACACAGCAGAGGAGTCCAGAAAATAACCAGACACAGCACTGCTGAACGCATAATATCCAAGGAATGAACAATAATTGTCCACTACTAGCTATAGATTAAATATATTTATGTCGCCATAGGTAACATTTACTAGACATTGTAAATAGCACGCAACTTAGAAATCACATAAATTGTGACCCTGAAGCTAATTAAATTCAGCATTTAATGGAGTGAAATTTATTGACAGCTCACTAAAATGAATTAAGAGAAGCAGTAATTGCAGTGTTAAAAGTAATAAAGTGTTGATTTTTCCCCCTAAACTCTTAGAAGATTATTATAAAATTGCTCAAAGCCATTCAGTTAATGCGCTATACCCAATTACTATTCTTAAATCAGTGAGGACATGTCTATTTATTGTAAAGTAACTTACTTGTTATTGTTTCTAATTTTTATTCATACTTAGGAAATTGGCCACTTATTAAATATTGAAATTGAGCAAGGCACATCATAGATGTCAGGTTAATGACATGCAAAGACCAATTTGCATTGTATTATCTCTGTTTTCAGGCACTTTTCATTTCCAACATAATTTTAGCACAGGGAGCATGAATCTATGCAACCTTCTTCCATAATTTAATTTTTTAAAGCAGAAATTTTTCACAAAGAGTTTTAAGGGCAAATATAGATGCATTCACTTTACAGGGATGAAAGTTTCCTTTTGAAAACTTTAAGGACAGTGGAGATTATATTCAAGCCTCATCTGTTCAAGAAAATGAAAAAAATATTTATAGTTATTATCCATAATCAATTCATATCACCAAGCTGTGTATTGTACAAAAGGCATTACCTCTGCTCTCTTTTATATTACGATCTAAAAATTTCAAAGCAACAAAAAAGGAAATAAAATGAATAGCCGATAATACATGGAGCTAAAACATCAATCGATCAGCACTATTTTAAGAAAGCTTAACAAACTAAAATCTAAATGTCAAGGTGGGGAAATCAAGGTAAATATTTAAATCTCATAAATTAGCTGTTGCTTATGCCTTTAAAATAATTGGGCTCAAGTATTTTGTTTTAGTTTTATGTTTCGGTTTTTGTTTGTTTGGTTGGTTTTGTTCATTTTTAAGCCAGTGAACTCTCTTAAAATAGGTCAATGCACAAGACCAACTTTGTAAACTTTATGGCAATATTTTACTGAGGCATGGAGAGGTTCCCTTGACTACTCTCAGCCAGTAAAACATATTTTACCATAGCCATGAGCCCAGTTTACAGTTCTAACGCAATATGGCGGTCCAGCTGAAAACACCTTTTAAAAAAGCATAGAGAAAATTTCAGTCTTTACTCCAACTATTTGGTTAATTGACATAACCCTTTACTTTGTCTTAATAGAGAAGATGAATTCTTTAAAAGTTGATGATCTGGCAAAAGAATGTTATTCTCATCTTGTACAAATGGACACATACTGACGTAAAACCAAATGAATTCTATAAAATGGAACAGCAGGAGTCACAAAAGCAGAAAACTAAAATGATTAAAAGCAATCCATCAGTCCTAAGGGAACTCTGCTGTCCACATTCTCAAGAAGCCTGTTCCTTCTAAAAGAGCTATTTTTCTCATCGAGTCAAAATGCAGTGTCTCCTATATAAATGCCGTTTTATATAAGACAGTATTTCAAGTGAGAATAGCATAATTTTTCACGTCGCCACATTAAAGCACTGACAAATGTCTCTTTTAAAATCCTCAGGCAAAGGGAGCCTATCCATGAAGTCCCCATCCCTACTCCATGGGTTCCTGAAGGTTCTGTTATCAATGGAGATTAAGAGGAGCCCACCTCTGTTATCTGCTGCATTGAGACAGAAAGATAAAGATATTTAAATTTTTAAATCTTTATAGTTTAGAAAATTCTTACCAAAAACTTAAAGCAAGTATATTTGTGTATACATTAGAAGAAAAGCAGTAATTCAACTAATCTGGAGTTGATGCCTTCTTTACTTTGTGGGAGAAGATGAGAGACAATGGGGTCAAGTGTAGGTAGAATTATTCAAGCCAAAATGAAAACTATTGTCTGTATGCTGAGACCAGAAGAAAGGTATTGACACATAAGGGGGTACCCAGCGCACGTGAGCTATTCCTTCTCTGTTTGTACTCACGGTTTGAAATAATCAGATACGGCCAACCCGCGTAATGACACCCAAACATAATCTCCATATACCTCTAAACAAAACATTAGGAGCTGTATAATAAATATAATCTTAGAAAGACTATGATGCCCCTCTTGATCATATTAACAGATCTAAAAACTCTGTATAATCTAGAAAAGAATATCAAAAAATATATAAGCTTCAAAATACAAGTGAAAAGAAAAAAATGCTCAGCGCTTTTATTTGGGAATATGGAACATTTGTTGTTTTCTTTCCTGTTCTAAAGCATGATGATCATATTTAAAATAGCATTTTTGTACGAAAATGTTACATTTTTCTACCTCTGACCTACGAAAACAAGATAGAATTACGCTACCCGGAAGTGATCATAAAGCAGAGCCTGAGGCGCAGGCGTTTGAAAACAAACAGGGATTCAGAAGACAGGAACAGTGGCCCTCCGAACTCTGCTGCCACACGTGTCAGTAAACACAGTTGACGGATGCTCCTGAATTTGGGAAACCCACCTGCACATTACTTTCCCCAAATGAAATAAAAGCATGTATAGTGGAGAGAGACTCAAGAGGCAAAATAGCCCTGCCTTTCACATGGAAACCAAGACCCATC
>NW_006440645.1:8529026-8541534 GCF_000325575.1 Pteropus alecto | reverse complement strand
TGGCCTACACTTATTCAGCTGAAGGCACAAAGTACCATGAGGATCAGGGGAAGCAAACAGATTGGAGCTGGGAGTAGAAAAGACAAGAGTATATGTTCGGATTGCATATGCCCTATTTGTTCCCAGAACTCTACCAAAGTGGTAAACAAAGAAAAAACTGAAATATACAACTTTTGTTAGTGTCAAGCTATATACAATTGGATCATAGTGTTATAAACATATACATATTTATATTTATAAAAAATGTATTTAGATTGATCCATTAAAATGGTGGATTATTCATGGAATTTTATTTCTAGGTCATAAAGAGATAATGATCATTTATTCTTTTACCTTCTTACTTGTGTTTAGCTGTGTTTTCCAAGTTTTCTAGCATGTGTATAAAGTGTATGTGTGCATGTGTGTGTATACACAGATATGATCACCGAAAAAAGTTTTTATAACACTTTAGGTATTCAGAGTATAGGTCAAGATTTATTATTTCAGTTTATCTACTGTATTTTTGAGCTTAAAGCTCTGAGTAGGTTGCATTATTTGACTTGCTTTTAGATCTTTCATGCATCTAGTAGTGTTTTGAAATTGGAAGTCTGTTGCTTTTTTTTAAAATTAAGAGTGTAGTAGTTATTGAAGTTTTATCTACTGATAAAGGCTACATCTTCTGTCTATTTAGAAGCCTGCACTAGTCTACTTTCTTATCAAATGCAGCTATGCTTTTCTTTTTTTTTTTTTATCATACATAGTGAAATTATACTTTTCAACAGTCTACTGCAGAATCCTGTTGAGAAGGAAATGTATTATCTCAGCTGGACACAACTCCACTAAAATATTGAAAATGAATGAATAGCAGAAACACTAAGTATGAAATTTAGAGTGTAACCAAATATTCCCTAGGCAATAGTGACTTAGAATCCAATGTCGCCTTCTGGCAGGTGTAATATACAGGTTTTGCTCAAGAAAATACATATTACTAATATTTATGGACCCTTCTCCATTTCTTGAAATAAAGCAATTCTACTTTTAAAAAAATACAGAGTTTAATTTTTTAAGTCTAAATCTTATCCTTAGATTTCATGTAGGAAGGACATACTATATGCATCAATCTAATGTTCTTATTCCTAAAAGTGAGAAATGCCATAGAACAACGTTTAACCTAGTTAGACGGGGGACTAGATACATCACATCTTGGAAGTCTGCAAGGGATTTCTCTCAGGGCAGATATTTGCTAGTCCTCCTGAATCTTCTAGGAAGTTAGGTAGACATTTGTTTTAGTAGAATTGGAAACACATATTATTTTTCTCTTCTATTTTATCTCCTACCAGGTTGTATTTTAAATTATATTTTTACATGTTTAATCTCTCATTAGGCTCTGAGTCATTTAAGATGTCGTAGCTTATTATTTTTGTGCCATCAATATGGTACACTACTTAGATTAATGCATACATACAATAGTAATTTGTAACAGGCTGCAAGAAACCAAGAAACTAGATAGCCAAGCACAAAAACAAAAACAAAAATAAATAAATAAAAACCCAATCAACTGTATAGAACAAGCAAAGGAAACAAATGGCCAGATTTTTAAAGCCATCTTAACAAATAACGTGGAGTTTTGCTGTTTTGTCTCTAATTACTTTTCTGTTTTACGTTATTAGATAGGTGCTCTAAATTAATCCGTTATTATCACAGCAAAAGTAGGTTCAATAGAAAACAAATTTTTAAAAAAAAGAAAAAAGTGTTATTTCTTGTATTAGTCAAAAGTTTTCTGTAACTAACAAGCTGTTTTCACAGAGATTTCAATAAATTAGGGATATTCATTCATGCGGGCAATCCTGGGCTAGTTTAAAGTCTCTTTAAAGTCATCAAGAAAGCAGGATTATCTTGTCTTTCTGTTCCACCATTAGTTGTCTCGACCATCCTCCAGGTGGCTACCACTGAAGCTTCCGCCTTGACAGTTGTTATAGACAGGGAAGAAGGGAACAGCAAAGGAATTTAACTTAAAATGTATTGGTCACACATGTCTTCAAGGAAGATGCACATGTAGCTTTTCAGCATAGTGCCTTGCCAGTATTCTGATAACCAAAAAAAGGACAGTGCAGGCAGACCACCAGAATTTCTCAATATGTTGCAATTCCAAAGAAAAGCTATTATCTTGAACAGACCCTTGATTCAAAATAGGATGTGGAAATTCAAAAATAATGCCTGATATTGGAATCATCTAGTTTGGGATACGGATCTTCAGATAAAACACTTGACCAAAGGATCATTTACCTTTTCCTAAGGACTAGTCTGCCTACGTCATAAACATAAGTCAGCTTCGATGAAAGTCAAAGGGAATGCAAAGTTCCTGCCTTTATAAAAGAGCTTTCTGGTTACCCTTATTTATTCAGCCATAATATTTACCACAAATATACTTTTTACTCATTAGAGATCATTTTACATTTATTAATTTTACACTCACACAAGGGCTGGCTTCCTGGGTATGTAACCTGTGCTGCCCACAAGATGCCAAGCTCCAAAGGGCCCTGCCTATTGTTCCCATCTTTAACGTTTGAGGCCCTACGTTTTCACTTTGCATCAGAAATCACAAATTACATAGCCAGTCCTGTCCCCATATAACACAGCAGAGGAGTCCAGAAAATAACCAGACACAGCACTGCTGAACGCATAATATCCAAGGAATGAACAATAATTGTCCACTACTAGCTATAGATTAAATATATTTATGTCGCCATAGGTAACATTTACTAGACATTGTAAATAGCACGCAACTTAGAAATCACATAAATTGTGACCCTGAAGCTAATTAAATTCAGCATTTAATGGAGTGAAATTTATTGACAGCTCACTAAAATGAATTAAGAGAAGCAGTAATTGCAGTGTTAAAAGTAATAAAGTGTTGATTTTTCCCCCTAAACTCTTAGAAGATTATTATAAAATTGCTCAAAGCCATTCAGTTAATGCGCTATACCCAATTACTATTCTTAAATCAGTGAGGACATGTCTATTTATTGTAAAGTAACTTACTTGTTATTGTTTCTAATTTTTATTCATACTTAGGAAATTGGCCACTTATTAAATATTGAAATTGAGCAAGGCACATCATAGATGTCAGGTTAATGACATGCAAAGACCAATTTGCATTGTATTATCTCTGTTTTCAGGCACTTTTCATTTCCAACATAATTTTAGCACAGGGAGCATGAATCTATGCAACCTTCTTCCATAATTTAATTTTTTAAAGCAGAAATTTTTCACAAAGAGTTTTAAGGGCAAATATAGATGCATTCACTTTACAGGGATGAAAGTTTCCTTTTGAAAACTTTAAGGACAGTGGAGATTATATTCAAGCCTCATCTGTTCAAGAAAATGAAAAAAATATTTATAGTTATTATCCATAATCAATTCATATCACCAAGCTGTGTATTGTACAAAAGGCATTACCTCTGCTCTCTTTTATATTACGATCTAAAAATTTCAAAGCAACAAAAAAGGAAATAAAATGAATAGCCGATAATACATGGAGCTAAAACATCAATCGATCAGCACTATTTTAAGAAAACTTAACAAACTAAAATCTAAATGTCAAGGTGGGGAAATCAAGGTAAATATTTAAATCTCATAAATTAGCTGTTGCTTATGCCTTTAAAATAATTGGGCTCAAGTATTTTGTTTTAGTTTTATGTTTCGGTTTTTGTTTGTTTGGTTGGTTTTGTTCATTTTTAAGCCAGTGAACTCTCTTAAAATAGGTCAATGCACAAGATCAACTTTGTAAACTTTATGGCAATATTTTACTGAGGCATGGAGAGGTTCCCTTGACTACTCTCAGCCAGTAAAACATATTTTACCATAGCCATGAGCCCAGTTTACAGTTCTAACGCAATATGGCGGTCCAGCTGAAAACACCTTTTAAAAAAGCATAGAGAAAATTTCAGTCTTTACTCCAACTATTTGGTTAATTGACATAACCCTTTACTTTGTCTTAATAGAGAAGATGAATTCTTTAAAAGTTGATGATCTGGCAAAAGAATGTTATTCTCATCTTGTACAAATGGACACATACTGACGTAAAACCAAATGAATTCTATAAAATGGAACAGCAGGAGTCACAAAAGCAGAAAACTAAAATGATTAAAAGCAATCCATCAGTCCTAAGGGAACTCTGCTGTCCACATTCTCAAGAAGCCTGTTCCTTCTAAAAGAGCTATTTTTCTCATCGAGTCAAAATGCAGTGTCTCCTATATAAATGCCGTTTTATATAAGACAGTATTTCAAGTGAGAATAGCATAATTTTTCACGTCGCCACATTAAAGCACTGACAAATGTCTCTTTTAAAATCCTCAGGCAAAGGGAGCCTATCCATGAAGTCCCCATCCCTACTCCATGGGTTCCTGAAGGTTCTGTTATCAATGGAGATTAAGAGGAGCCCACCTCTGTTATCTGCTGCATTGAGACAGAAAGATAAAGATATTTAAATTTTTAAATCTTTATAGTTTAGAAAATTCTTACCAAAAACTTAAAGCAAGTATATTAGTGTATACATTAGAAGAAAAGCAGTAATTCAACTAATCTGGAGTTGATGCCTTCTTTACTTTGTGGGAGAAGATGAGAGACAATGGGGTCAAGTGTAGGTAGAATTATTCAAGCCAAAATGAAAACTATTGTCTGTATGCTGAGACCAGAAGAAAGGTATTGACACATAAGGGGGTACCCAGCGCACGTGAGCTATTCCTTCTCTGTTTGTACTCACGGTTTGAAATAATCAGATACGGCCAACCCGCGTAATGACACCCAAACATAATCTCCATATACCTCTAAACAAAACATTAGGAGCTGTATAATAAATATAATCTTAGAAAGACTATGATGCCCCTCTTGATCATATTAACAGATCTAAAAACTCTGTATAATCTAGAAAAGAATATCAAAAAATATATAAGCTTCAAAATACAAGTGAAAAGAAAAAAATGCTCAGCGCTTTTATTTGGGAATATGGAACATTTGTTGTTTTCTTTCCTGTTCTAAAGCATGATGATCATATTTAAAATAGCATTTTTGTACGAAAATGTTACATTTTTCTACCTCTGACCTACGAAAACAAGATAGAATTACGCTACCCGGAAGTGATCATAAAGCAGAGCCTGAGGCGCAGGCGTTTGAAAACAAACAGGGATTCAGAAGACAGGAACAGTGGCCCTCCGAACTCTGCTGCCACACGTGTCAGTAAACACAGTTGACGGATGCTCCTGAATTTGGGAAACCCACCTGCACATTACTTTCCCCAAATGAAATAAAAGCATGTATAGTGGAGAGAGACTCAAGAGGCAAACTAGCCCTGCCTTTCACATGGAACACAAGCCCCTTCCAGGGACTCTGTGTAAATATCTCAAGAGACAGGCAGCTTTATTCACTCTCAGACAGTTTGTGGAACCACGATCTTCCCTCTTTTAATAACTACCCTTTTCACCTAATTTGGTTGAGTGCCAGCAACACAGAATTAGCTTTAATTTCCTTTTCAACGGGAATTGCCGCCACGTATTTAAACACGTTTATTCTGTTTTCCATTTGCTTTTTCTTGTCCATATTCACATATCTAGTGCTTTCAACCATCTCTACAAGGCCCTGTGTGGTCGGACCCGCGCCTACCCTTTAGAATTCCTCCTGTTCCACTTTCCTTCCGCGTACCATGCTCTAGTCCCACTCATCTTTTTGTTCCTCCAACCCAGAATCTTCATTCCTGTCTAGGTTTTGATGCTGGCTATCCCCAGGGTCCTGTGCTTCCAGGTGTTCACATGATTACCGCATGTGGATCTTTCAAGTCTAAATTCAAATGTTATCTCACTTCTATTTTTTTATATACAATTTTGAAATGTGGAACTCACATACAATTCATATTGGTGATGGAATTTTAGCTTGTGCTGACCAATAAACGGTAAGACAGTGTTCTTATATTAATATAGTTTATTAGTGTAATTCAGTATGTTCCTACTTTTGTACTTTAAAAAAATCCAAAAATATCATTCTGCTAAATCTGTATCAGCTGGTCATATTTAACAAGATCATCTCATCTCCACTTGATTTCATCAGTGATTTCATAAAGATTCTTAGTAAATATAGCTTTCCACTAAAAACTGTGCATAGAAATGATAGGTAAAATATATTTAGAGCTATCTTCCCATTCTTGGTAGTCCTAATTGGAATTTATTTTTTATCCGGTTTTATACTATTATAGAAATTTAACTTCCTTGTGATATTTCAATCAAGTTCATTTCTGTGACTTTAATAGGACACCGTTATCAGGTTTTTGAATGTCTCATATTATGACACCAAATGCCTCATAAACAACACAAGCCTGGGGGAGCAATAATAGGGGCACCCTGCTATTTTGTCCTTTACCTCTCATCCATTTTTCGAGCATTAAAAGCAAATGCGTCCTACTTCATGCCACTCACAATTTTTTTTAAAAAGCCACATGCGCCCTAGAATTTAACGTTCCTGTTAAAGGAATTTTTCTCTTGGTCAAATCCTTTAATTTTTAGAAGCAGTGTCATTATTACAGAAACACCAGTTCTAGCCCTAAAATATACATTCGAAGTGATATTATTTGAGTTGACCTATTATTCAAGCAAATGGCTCTCTCCAGATTTTTTAAGTCAGGTGGATTCGTGCTGCTACTGTAATCTGATTATAAGCTAAGACAAAGTTTTAATTTATTTTAAATGGCAACAAATTCAATGCAAATCGATATCGCTGTGATAGGATCAAATGCCTTTCAAACACAGAGCTGAGAAAGTTAAGAATGATTTTGAGTATTATCTTTTAGGTATAAAATTAAGAACTTGATATTAAATCACAGAGCCGAGCTGATCTTCTTAAGAAGCTCAGTGAATACGAGAGCAAAATGAATGACACGAGAGGTATTAGACCTCAGTGAACCTAAGCGGAAAGTGGGGCCGGCTGCGTGTGTGAGATAAACAGCCCAGAGAAGTAAGATGGAAAAGAGGACAGTGACTGGGGGCTGCTGGGAAGGCACCAGGCAGCCTCGCAGCAGAAGTCGAGTGATAAAGTATGGTAAAGAGCTTAAAAAGGTAAAAACACCCATATCGAGTTTCAGATAGATGGCAGATGTTCAAGGTGGAATATATGAGTTCAGGGCACAATCGTAACATAAGATAGAAAAGGATGCTGGATGTAAAGAAATCATCGCAGACTACAGAAAAGTCAAGGAAGAACCCTGTTAGTGAACATTTTATTTGAAAACAAATGCATTAACGAGACAGTGATGAATATTCTAGGGTAAATATAATGGGCATTATTGAAATGGTAGATATCAGTCAGGGGAGTTGGAAATGAGCTTCCTTGAGTTAGAAACAAGAGCAGAATAATAAATGTGAAAGCGACATTTGGAAATACTAATGACGAGACAACATGTTTTCATATGTTACTATCTACTCATGGACCTGATGATGAATTGGAACAGAGGAACTTAAAGAGTGAATGTAGTTGGCCATCTGGTTGCAAACTTTGACAGCTTTTGAAAATTGTAGTTCATAGGGAGCAAGAGGAGGAAACAGTTTTACCAACTGCATCGAAGTGATGTGGGAGTAAGTGGGGTTGCCTACTAATGAAGATAATTACCTCTCCTCGATAAGAGACGAAGGCACAAAGCTACAGCTGGATAATAAAAAATTCTTCTAGAGTAGAACAGCATAAAATTATATTCAATTCAGTTCCCATGCATTATTAACTCCCTCAAAATTAAAGCATTTCTTTTAGTCTCTGGCGAGGCAGACACATGTAATGGAAAAACTGCAGGCTTTGAAGTCAGATAAACATGGATTCAAAATCTGGCTCCGCCATCAATAAGTGTGTGATTTGGAGCAAATCTTTTAACCTAGCCACATTTTGAAAATAAAGATATAGCTACCTATCTCGCAAGGTTTTGACTGGTTTAAAAAAAAATGATGCGTATGTTAGGTGACCATCACAATGACGCATATTCATTATTCACTTAATAAATATCTGTTCAGTGCTACCACGTGTGAAGCACTGTGCTTGTGTCTGATTATACAAAGGTGACTGAACACAGATTAAAGCCTCCTGCCCCAATGTGGCCTGTAGACTTATGAGAGCGACAGTCACTAATCAGGCAATTACAAAACCAAATGTAAAAAAATAATAATCATGGAAAGTGCTGTAAAGGAGAGATGAATACAATTACGAGAGTAGATAATGATTATTTGATGTACTCAGAGAGGTCAAGGATGGCATCTGAAAAGTGACAATTAAGCTGATATTAGAAGGATGCACTAGAGTTCACCGAGTGACAAAAAGTAAAAACAGTGAAACAAAGGTGAACATTGCATGAGATGAGACAGAAGAGATAGGTAAGAATGGAAAGGTCCTGAAGTATATGCATAAGGAGATAATAAATAAAATACCACTCTCTCTTGAATGCATTGCTGCTTCCTCTTTCCAATGGGATAGCACCTAAATGGAACTTCTCTGTGTCCCTTAATATAGTCCTAGCTGTGTGATAAGCGTAGTCTTGAAAAGACTGCGAGGTTTCTCTTGAGCATATTAACACGTATAGTGACTACCAATGTTAAACCTGTAACGGGATAGAAGTGGGACCACAGACACAGGAGCTGTCACTGGGCAGAGGGCAGAACCTGGGCCATGGACCTTGAACTGCTAGACAGAGCACAGCACAGTCCCTTGGGCCAGCCCGTCTCCTCGAAGGACAACTCTCTCCCACACTCACACTCCCCTGATCAAGATTCACCCCGACCCTTGCTCTTGGCTTCTCACCTGAAGTAAAGGGCATCTTAAACCTATGGGTGAGTTAATTATCATAATGTTTCCTATATGTCAGGAGAATCTAGGTTATACTGAACTAACAAAACCTCATAAGATGTTTTAAGACAATACACATTTATTCCTTGTTCATTTTTCATAACTTTTACAGATCAACTAGGGACTCTATTCCACACCGTTCGAATTTTGGGGCGTAGGCTGAGGGAGTGACCACCCTCTGGTACTTAAATGCATGTCACAACCACATGTGCCTCATGGCTAAAGCAAGTCACGTGGCCACGTCTGACTTCAAAGGAGCAGATAAGTAAAACTCTGCAATGTTTCTGGAATAAGAATAAAAATATTAGTAAATAACCTTATTGGCTGCACATATTTACTATCATTAGGGATTCAAAGGACTAAAAATGAGTTTCTAACATCCACTTTCAGGGATTCCTCTTACCCCATATTGTGCTTTCTTTACTGTCATGTTAACCCCTAGGGAATTAATTCTAACTACTTCCAACTACCAATGGTTCTTCTGTAACAGAAATATCTTGTTCACCTTCTGTTGCCTTAGAACACCCTCCAAGCAATGTTCCCTGGAACTGATAGATAGCAACCAAATAATCTTACTAATCAAACTAATGCATTACACAGGCATAGAGAAATATTTAAAAGGTACTTTGAAAAATAATTTGGCACTTAATATCACAAGCAACTTGGAGATCAACGGTGTCCTTCTTTTATAGGAAAAGAAACAAAAATCCAGGTAAGAATAGAGACTAGCCAGGGTCGAATGCTAATAAGTGATGAAATCCGGGTTTGAATCTTTGTCCGATCACAGAATATATATTCTTTCCACAGCACTACATATTCCCAAGTCTGACACCTACTTTTCATTATTAAACTCTGTGTATATATAAACTATTATTCTACCGATCACACGACAGAAAGCAAACAAAAGCTCAGGGGCTGATGAGGTACTGGTCGGTGTGCACACTCCAGAGACTCTGCTTCAAATTTATTAACTAAATGTAGGCACTCAGAGTCCAGTGCATTAACCTCATCAGACACTGCAGATAATCACTGACCCCACCGAAATCACAGGATCTGGGACATATTGACATGAAATAATGGAGTCATGTCTTCCAAGTAGTAAAAGGATTAAAATACATTCAGAGATAAAAGAAGCAAAATACCCTTTCAAAATGTAAATTACTTCTTCCATAGCAACGATGATAATGTACTAATTCTAGGAGTCAAATAAATTATTCAAGGACACTGCCATTTAGTTTGTTTCTCGACTCCATCAGGAAAAAGTAATTATGTCTAGCCCAGCCAAGCCTATGATAACAGATGGCTATAAGGTAACAAAAGCGAAGGTAATGTCTTCAAAAATCTACCATGATGTTTCATATTTTTAGTGAAAAATATCCTTGGAGGGACCTTAGAATCAATCAGTCCGAGGTGCTCATTTTACATTCAAAGAAGCTGAGGTCCAGAGAGGTTAAGTACTTTTCTCGAGGTCACATAGTCTATGGCAGTACTTAACTTAAAGGCAGAAGGCAGATCCCAACCATGAAAAGGCTGGGAAGAAAACTACCAATTATTAAGCATGTTCTTTGATGCTTTATTCACATTCTCTCACCTCATGCCCAGATGAGCACAATGAAAGAGAAATCATTTTCTCCTCCATCATAAATATATCAGGAAGCCAAAGGTAAAATATCTAGCCTAGTTTCACACAGTAAGGGGCAGAACTGAGCGCCAGCCTTTTTTCACCCCAAAGCTGGGGCTTTCTCCCCCACCAAAAGCCCTGTGAGCATGTGCCTCCGCTGGCACTGCGGGCGTTCGAGTCTGGGTACTAGTTTGCTAACAGTGCTATCGTAAGGGATTACGACTTGTTTTAGAAGATTTTTGACTAAAGTCTCCTCTAATGCTATCACTCTGGGATGACTGACTAATGTGTCTGTACCTTCTTGAAGCACTGTCTTATTTGAGAGGTTGGTTAGGTAATTGAAATAATTCAGGGATCATTAAGATGATTGAAACTGTCTTCCTAGATTACTGTCCTAGGCCTTTAGAATGTCATCTGAATGCATAGGCTTTCCAGAGGAGTTTCCTGAAGACTGAGGGTGTGTTTATGTGTGTGCGGGGGGAGGGTGGTGAAGGGGGAGGGCGGAGTTGTCTTCTGGATCTGCAATGGCTTCTCTTAGTGAGAAAAGAATTGCTTATACCTCTAGAAAATGGACTATCAAGTCTCTTAAAGAGATTGGGGCCACCTCTACCTGGCCATGCTCACCCTAGCATACCACATCAATACGATTGAGACTAGGAGTAATATGAAGTGGGAGACATCACTTGGCTGAAGGATCCAGCCCCCCACCTCCTAGGACTGCCTCTCACCTCACAGCCCGCTTCTAAGCATATGCCAGCTGTGTCTTTTCTGTTGTAAGGGACGTGCTGTCTGGTCTAGATTGGGGCAGAGGTAAAGGAGCAGGCAGCACCACCAAGGCAGTTATGGTGCCTGGTCGCTAAGGCAGCAGCTTACCTGACACACTAGACTTGACTCCATTTCTGATACAGTGCCAGGACCGGCTTGCATTTTCTGGAGTTTTCTCAATATGCCTAAGAACCTACCAGCTACCACCCATACCTACTCAACCGGAACACTACCCCACAAGGAGAGGTCCCAACGAAGGGTTTAGAAGAAAGAGCAGGGGGTGGGGTTAAGCCTAGGCACACCTTCTGAATGAAAACTGTGCACAGCGTTCCAGATTCTCCTTCAGGTGTATTCTAAGAATAAACAATGGCTATTAAGCATAGGCACCTATCCAGAGACACGGTTGTTCTCAAGAACAGCCTGTAGGCTAGCGTCACCTGCAGAGGTCAGTTTTCCACTGTCAAGAAGAGGCAAGGTTTTTGTTTTGTTTGTTCATGTAGAGACATATGAACACTAAGAAGCTATTTAACAAGTTAGGTTGCCCAGTGTATTTTAGGAAATCATTTCCTCCTCAGATAAATGTGCTGATTTGCTTAGCACTGCTTCAGAAAGCAGACAAAGCAATCTGAAAAATGCAAATATTGTGTTGTTGTTGTTGTTGTTTTAACATTGGAGGAAAGAATAAAATGTCCTATTTGAACATACTGCCCTGTTTATTTCCGAAGAAAAAAAAATCTCAGATCCCTATAAAATGCAGATAAACACAGTATAATTGAAATCTTCCAAAGAAAAAAAAAATGAAAAAAAAAAAGTTATTTCCAGTCAGTCTACAATGGAAACCACTGGAGAATTTTCCAATAAAACAAAAGCAGTGATCAGAATAGCTTACAGCTCTTTCTTTTGGTTACAGTAAAAATATTTAAATGACCACAGGCAGTTATAAATAATAGTAATTCCCTCAGATATCTATCTGGTCCTCCTGTTGGTTCTCCCTTCCAAAAAAGCAGGTGGATCAAATGTTATTGCCTCAGGAAGTATATGACTGAAATAAGCGCTTTTTATCTTTTGAACTTGGGTTTTCTCTTCTGAATAGTTATTTTTCTTCTGCTGGTTTATATTCTCCCATGGTTAAAATTCCCCCAGTCTCCCCCGCCAATGATACGGTTATACACACACTATTTTCAGATCTTTAACTTCTCAACCCTAATAAAAAGATATAATACCTTGAGCCCATAACTAAAAGTAGGGGAAATTTAATTTCTTCTATACAGC
>NW_006440645.1:8526927-8528819 GCF_000325575.1 Pteropus alecto | reverse complement strand
AGCTCACCAAAGAGTGTTTTGAGACTCAATTTCTTCTTTCAAAACTATAAAAACAATAAACTGGTGTTCATCAAAGTCTTACAATTTTGAATGTTTTAACAGGATTAGACCTCATAAAGACTGATTTCTAACATCAACATATTACCCTTGATTTTGGTATGTGTTTTCTACAGATACCGTGTCAAAGCAAAAAAAAAAAAAAAGGAAAAGGAAAAGCAACAGAAAAACTTAAAGAGGCAAAGAAACCTTTGCTCAAGGCTATTTTAATAGACAAGAGAGGACACATTTAAGTCTGAACTCAATTGCACTGAAACGAAGGGCAGTAGCCTTTTTAAAGGCTTCAATGAGAGGGAGATCCTAGCCTATCTGTGTTTGCTCAGAGAAAAAGGAAACTTCTCTGGCCTTTTGACACCACATTGGAGAAGACACCCGCCAGAGTTAGACTCCTACCTCAGACTGGGAGATGGGGGTGCTATCTTCTTTGATGACATTTTGAAGAGAAGTTTCTCAGCCCCTGGAGAAAGACAATCTGTTTGCAAAACTGGCAAGGGGACGTTTTAAAAATTTTCATCTCAAAGGGACAGAGAATACATTCCCAATGGCAAGTTTCCTAATGTAAACATTCTAAGAAAAGAGAGCTCAGGGGCCTAGAGTAAGAAGGAAGCCTCTCTAAAGCTACATCAAAGTGAGGGGACCAGTAGGGCCATCTTGATCAATAGTTTTAGAAACAAACACATAAAAATACATAGGGTACGAAATGAAGCAACATGGCTTAGAAATTTAATCTTCTTTACTTAGGAACAAAATTTATCTTGCTATCATCCAAACGAATTGAAACACAGCACACAATACATTTTCTGTGTGACAAACAAATAAATACACGGATCCCCAGCAAGGAAAACAATAAAGAGTTGAACTTTGAGATAAAAGCATTGCACACTGAAAACTATATAACATTGATAAAAGAAATTAAAGAAAACACAAAGAAATGGAAAAATATCCCATGTTTATGAATCAGAAGACATTGTTCAAATGTCCATACTACCCAAAGTAATCTACAGGCTCAGTATAATCTCTATCAAAATCTCATCGGCATTTTTTACAGAAATAGGCAAAACAATAATAAAATACATAGGAAACCATTATCAGACCCTGAATAGCAAAAACAATCTCAAGAAAGAAAGAAAAAAATGTAAGGAGGCCTTATATTTCCTGATTTCAGAATATTTTACAAAGCTACAGTAATCAGAACAGATTGATTTTATCATAAAAATAGACATATAGACTGGTGAAACAGAATAGAGAGCCCAGAAATAAACTTACACATATAAGGTTAACTGATTTTTGACAAGGGTCCCTATTGGGGAAGGTCATCAAAAAAACTGACCACCAGTTTGACCCATGAGCTGGACCTGGGCAATGGAGGCTTTCCGCTCCCTCCCCTGTGCATGGACTGGGCACTCTGCTTGCCTTCCCCACTCTAGAAGCTGCCCAAAGACACGGCCTTGAGATACAAATGTAGTGATGAGACTATCTAGACTGGCTATGTGACAACTGTTAAGGCCTCCATATAAACTTTAAAGTTTGGTGGGCCGGTACAGAAAATTACTTTTCTCACTGCTACCCAAGACAAGCCTCATAAGTCCCCTTGCTTATGGAACCTGCCACTTACTAATCTGGAGTGGTCTGCCTTTTCTCTTCAGTCATTTCTGCCTTCTGAGTACCAGTTTCAGATTACACCTGGGAAGCTCCAGATTGTGACCCAACGGTACCAAGAACACACAAACACACAATGGAGGAAGGATAGTCTGTTCGACAAATTAGATAGCTACATGCAGAGAGAGAGAGAGAGAGAGAGAGAGAGAGAGAGAGAGAGAGAGAGAGGGAGGGAG
>NW_006440645.1:8464677-8526781 GCF_000325575.1 Pteropus alecto | reverse complement strand
GGAAGGAAGGAAGGAAGGAAGGAAGGAAGGAAGGAAGGAAGGAAGGAAGGAAGGAAGGAAGGAAGGAAAGAATTGGACCCTTATCTTACACCATACATAAATTCAACTCAAAGCAGATTTACTACTTAAAGACCTCAAAGTATAAAAAATCCTAAAAGAAAACACAGAAAAATCTTTATGACATTGTCTTGACAATGATTTCATGAATAAAACACCAAAAGTACAGGTAACAAAAGAAAAACAGATAAGTGGGACTACATCAAACTAAAAAAGCTTCTGCTCTGCAAAGGAAATAATCAATAGAGTAAAAAGGCAACTTACTGAATCAGAGAAAATATTTGTAAACCAAATATCCGATAAAGTGTTAATATGCAAAATATATAAAGAATCCCTACTATTCAACAGCAAAACAAAACAAGCAGCATAAATGGTGTAGCCACTATGTTAACTGGTTTGAAGTTGCCTCAAACACTAAACATAGAACTACCACGTGTTCCTGCAACCCCACTTCTGGGTACATACCAACAATAATTGAAATCAGAATCTCAATGATATATGCACTCCTGTGTTCTCTGCAGCACTATTCACGTTAGCCAAGATACGGAAACAACATAAATGTCCGTTCGCAGATGTATGAATAAAGAAAATGTGTTATATACGATGTAATATTATTCTTCCTTAAAAGAAACGGAAATTCTGACATACACAACGATATGGAGGAACCTTGAAGACATTCTGCTAAGTGGAAAACACCTGTCACAGAAGGCCAAATACTGCGTGATTCCATTTATATGAGTTAAATAGTCCAGCTCACAGGATTAGAGAGTGGAATGGTAGAAGTCTAGGGCTGGGGAAGTGGGAAATGTGGAGGGGCTAATCAACCAGCATAAAGTCTTGATTACACAAATGAATAAGTTCTAAAGATCGTTGTACAACATATCGTTAGGGTACTGTATTGTACACCTAAAAATTCTTTAAGAGGGTAGATCTCATGTTAAGTATTCTTAACAAAATAAAATAAAAATTTCAAAAGTTGCCTCATTATTTAAATTATGCCTTCAAAAATTTGGAATTTGACAATTTCAGAGATCAAGTACTTAATTCATTCCTTTAAACTAACACAATAAAGATATTAATTTGATAGCTTTTTTATGAAAGAATATTAATTCTTTTCATTAAATATATTAATGGATACTTGCAGTTACTGCTGAAGGCAAACACAAACACTGTTTTTTTTTTTCTGTACAGTGATTGTTATTAAATGAACACTTAGCTCTAAGAAAAAAGGAGAAATGTAGAATACAGTGTATAATCTTGCCCATTTCCTCCGGCAGTGTTGAATGAGTACAGTCAATTTGTCTTTGTGGTCTCGATTTTCCTAAGGTTTTTTTTTTTTTGGTTTTTGACATGATTTCTAGACAAATTTTAAAGCTACCAGTTAGGCAATGTAGTAATGGAAAGTGAATGGGCTTTGTATGTTGCCTCTGCTTATTGTTAGCCACTTGAACTGGACCAAGTGGAATGATTTCAAGCACAAAATATGACACATAAGATCCTGCAGTACTAGTTTGCTAAACACATGAAATAAAGATCTTTCTTTCCCTCTTTCCTTCTTTCCTTCCTCCCCTCCATCTCACCATCCTTTCTTCCTTTCTTTCTTCTTTCCTTCATTTCTTTTATCTTTTTCTTTCTTTTTTTAATGGAAGTTCCAGTCTTAACCTGAATGAATCAAAATTAATAGTCTCTTTTAAAAAAGAAAGACTCTCAGTAATTTCTAATTCTCACTGAAATAATCCATATGGATCCTTTATATTATATCTATACAAAACTATTTCATTTTACCATCAAAGTATCAAAATAAAAGCTATTAGCAAAGATGATTAAAATAATGGTATAATATTTATATTTGCTCATCACTTTTCTTTATAGTTTTTTCTTGTTATGCTAGGAAATGAAATAGCTACAAGTTTGTATATGAAAGCTGCAGTTAAAGGTCAAAGCTTCCTAAAACACACCTTCAGTAAACATTCTTAATGTAGTGAATTGTTCTTCACTTTTTTAGAGCTTTAATAGGACATGTTTGGTGGAGAAATAACCATAGTGATGAATTCCCTTAAGAGAGACAAAGTTGTTTGAGTTTGATATAAAATTTGATTGAAAATAACCTTCAAGAGATTATTTTTAACCTATAAATGCAGTTTCTAATTCCACTTTCATATCTCTAAAATAAAAAGGCCTGTTAGATCGCTACTTTCATTTTACAGTGTGCATAGGGTCCCCAAGTGATAATTTTTCAAAGTATTTTTGATGTGGAAGATAAAATCCTGCCCTTGATATTAAAAAATATTATCAAGGAAGATAACGCCACTCATCTAAATTGAAGGATTATCGCTATTACATTGAACATGTATAATTCTGTAGGAGATCTATAATCCCCAATTTTTGGAACAATGATTTTCATCTTTATTTGCCTGTCAAACATCTATAATTCAAATTAACTTGACAGCTTTATGAGACATGATAATTCTGTCCAATTGAATGCAACAGGGCTAGGATTTTTTTCCTACCAAAAAACGGAATGATATTACAAATATCCTTGTAATATTCAGCTATCCCATTAATAATATTATTTTGTTCCTAGATGACTAGATTTAAAAAATGCTTCTATATGTATTAAAAATGATAATCTCCAATAACCATAGAAACCCTATCTTTAAGTAATTCCTTCTATCCTAGTTTTCATTTAGCCAGGGATAGAAACTAGTCTTCTAGTATATGAAGCACATAGCGGCTAAAAAGAAAAGATCACATGGAAATTGAGGCTGACAAATTATGGCCTAATTGTGGACTCATGTCAAACCAAAAAAAAAAAAAGCAAATTAGCCGTCACCAAGGTA
This sequence comes from Pteropus alecto, assembly GCF_000325575.1. Classification (NCBI taxonomy): domain Eukaryota; kingdom Metazoa; phylum Chordata; class Mammalia; order Chiroptera; family Pteropodidae; genus Pteropus; species Pteropus alecto. Next base: position 8,523,884 of record NW_006440645.1, on the reverse strand, counting down.
TAAAGACTTTGTTATTCTTCTGCGATTCTGTGTATAAATGACATCAACAGACTTTTCCAGGTTCTACTAATTTTCTTCCCAATCACAAACTTTATCATTTTTAGGCAAGGAAAGAAACATCTAAAACAAGAATAAATTTTTGTTTTTTTTAAATGTTTGTTAAATATACACAACTGTGTAAGCAAAGATTTGGTTTGTTTAGTGCTTCGTCCTGAGGCTGCTGTGGCCTGTCTAGGAAGCTCACCGAAAGGCAGTGAGGGCAGGGCCACCAGAGCTGATGATACAGCGGAAAGATGACTTCAGATTGCGGGCGGGGGGCGCGGAATGTTGTCCTAAAGTGGCTATTAGTCATCTTAAAAACTGTGCATCAGCCGAGTTATGGACACAAAAGGTGAAGGGGTGTTGAGAGTCTAATGGGGAGGCCTGGCTCTTGAGTGCAATGGGGCCACCTAAGATGCCACCACAGTCCTAATGGGGAAAAAGCCAGTGGGTGGGATGCATGCAGGCTTTTAGAGAGCAGTGGGTACAGGGCTGTGCTTTGCTTTGTTTACTTTCCTTCCTCTCTCTTTTAAATACTAAGGCAGAGATAGAGTTTAGTCATATTTAATAAAAATGAAAATCTACCAGATAGCATATTGGTGTGTCTCGCCCAGGTAAGAGGACTGTTTCTAGAAATTTAAGGTAACCTGTTAATTTTTTGGTTTTGTTTTGGTTTGGACAAGGGACATATTTTAAGTGTACTTATTGCTCTTATTGTTACCATTTGAGAGTCTATCATAATGTCTGTGTGTTTTTAAACAATCCACAGGATATTTAGAAATGTATTTTGGAATAAAATGAAATTTCATATAGCTATTCCTTTTCATTAATGAAATTGGGAGTATTTTGAACCTATTTTGACAAAACAGAAAAAGCCCAGTAATGAATGATTATAAGTTAATGTGATTTTAAAAAAATTAATCATTTTATGAACATATTAGGTAGGTGTCAATTAATAATTATCATTATTAATTAATAAAAAGATTTCATTGTTTCAAATCTTCCACAATTTGATAAAAAGAACAAATTTACACAAGGCAACTGTATCATGTATGGAATAGTGGATCTGGTATTTTAAAGCTCATTTGCCAGTTGGTATGTTTTGTAAATCTGATGGGGAAATGGTCTAATAAATGACTGACATTGATAATGTATTGTTATTTTGGTCACATAAAGATTTCACGAAATTCTGGCTGAAAGAAGAGATAAGGTGATACTTAATTAGCTTTAGTTTTTTTCAATTCTAAACTACATAAACAACAGCAACAACAAATCTTTCTTACAAACTTTTACATATCCATTTTAAAAGAAAACATAATAAGTTACATAGGTGAGCAGAAATTCCACAAATTATAGAAAGCAAGCAAAAATGATCAAATTCTCAGAAAATAAACCTGGATTAGGATAATAAATAACAGTCAAATCTATCAACAACAAGCCAAAATAAATGTTAATATTTGGTTACTAGGAAAATGCAGTAAAAATAATTCATATCTTGAGATACTACAGCCTCTCTCACATTGGCAAAAATTAAGAACATTAATATCTAGGATAAATTGGCTGTGAGAATTTAATAAATATGAATGTCATTGGTAAATAAAACCTTCCTGGAAGATAATTCAGTAACCTATTAAAAATACATATTTTTAAAAATTCTCTGCTTACTCCTTTTCCAACAATTCTCAGTATTTATCCTGAGACAAAAACAAAAAAACAAAAAAACAAAAAAAAAACCAGGCTTTTGCCTCCAGTTTTTGTTTATAATAGAAAAAATATCCAACAACAGAGATATAGCTAACTTATGGGACTTTATTTTTTATTAAATGCATTCTTTGCATTAAGAGCTGGGCATATATCTATATAAAAGATTACTGCAAGCTTCAAATGATGATATAAGTGAAAATGAAGATTTCAAAATCCCTTACATATTGAGCAAAATATACACATATGCACACACATGCATGTGCATATATATGTCTACACATGTGTTAACAGTGACAGTCTCCAAGTGGTAGGACTCCGGATTATTTTCTTTCTTCTATGACCCTTCTATGTTTTCTAGTTTTTTTCAGAGATCACACTTCATCGGTGAAATAAGGAAGGGAAAAATGAAGATAATTACAGCTACAACTGATAACTGACTGATTCTGGTATATAAACCAGAACGGCACTCATGCCATAGATAAGCAGTATGTCTGACAGTTAAGGTTAATGCCTCTGACGACCAAATGGCCTGGGTTCAAGTCCCAGCGCTATGCATTACCAGCTGTGTCACTTAGCCAAGTTATTTAATTCCTCTGTGGCATGGTTTTCTTATCTGTAATATTGTTATATCTATAATGCATATTAATAGTTCCTATTAGGTTTTGGAAGGCCAAGTGAGTTAACCTGCACAAAGAACAAGGAAGCATACCCGGCTCACAGGAAACATTTCACAGTAGTTACCAATTATTATTCTCTTCATTTGACCATAGGCCCCATGCAGGCAAATCTATTTTCACCTGTTTTACTTACTGAGGCCCAGAACATAGAACAGCGCCAAGTAAATAGTAGGCAATAAACATACAATGAATTCATATAGGCAGGAAGGATAGTGGGAAGAAAAGAAGGAATCTCTCCATGTAACTTAGTAAAATTTATAATTCCCACATAATAACATGGCAGGAACATTAGTAATGCTGGTTATGTACTTATTGAGATATATTTGAATGCCTTTTATCTAATTCTTTTTAGAATTAAAGCATAGATTCTGTAACTTCTGAATGGAAATCTCTATGAGCCAGTCTCCCTCAATTATTGATTGCATTTTAAACTTTTTATACTATCACCTAATCTGGGTCTATATTTTCCTTTTAACTGACATGGAGATCTATTTATTTGAGAAGCAAATGATGCTTTACATGGCACTTACGGGATAAAAAAAAATAACATGGTGGCTGTTCTCTGGACAGCAGAGTATGAAAGGTGTAATATATTTTATATTTTTCTTAAGGATACATAAATGCTTTGAAAATGTCACAAAATGATGTCTTTGCTGGAAAGGCCATTTTCATTATTGATGAATCTTGTGGGAGAATGTTATCAGGCCAGTCAGCCTGCTTTTATACCATTGTCAACAGAGACTGGTCATCAAATAACAATGACCTTAAAAAGCCAGCTGTGGACTACTAGTTTCAAGATGACAAAGTAAAGATATTTCTGTGCCCTTTTCTCAAAAATCACTTCTAAAACAAGAAGAACAAAACACAGAAACAGAAGATACTCGGTCATTGGTAAAAATATGAGACATCTATTACTCTGAATCACAACCCCCACAAGGACCATAAATGGAAGGAAGTACAACTAGGAAGGAGGGAGGAACATTGTACGCAGATGTCAGTGGAAACACCAATGAGGAGAAAAGCCGCCTGTCACCACACAGCTCTAGAAAGACTCGGTGTTACAGGGCTTAGGAGCTCAAGGCTGTGCTCGTATTGGAGCTGAAAACAAAGAAGATTATTTTTTTTTCTTTTTTAATGACTGTGTAAGGAGCAGTCAGAGCCCCAAATTCTCACTTCCAGCCTATTGTGTCAAGCAACTACTCCATCTGTCAGCTCCTGTAGAAACTAGAGACTTAGTTCTGGATCTCGACAGAGTCCAAATTAAAGGATTCAAGGCAGAAGAGAGAGGAAAAGTAAAATCTGTACTGGGAACTACATGTTTAAATGCAACTCTTAAGTAAAACTACCAGTTATACCTAAGAGTAAAGTATATATATAAATTATTTTAAATTATTTGCATGTAATACTTATCTATTCACCATTAATTTATTTTTTTCAGTTAATTTTTGGATCATTGGTTTCATGGATACTTATTTTATACTTTAGGTTATAATTCAGTACCACTTTACTTATTTTATCAAATTGTTTCAGCTTAGGCCATTGGGAGCTCTTTCTGTTGACTCCTGTGTCCCTTTGATACCCACATCATTATGGTGGTGATAATTTTTTAGCACTTTCTTACTTTCTGCCACTACAAGATGCTCCAGGCTTATCTCAAATATTCACTCTCTCAGTCTTGGATCAGCCATTTCTCCAAGAAGCTTTGTTTCCTTTGATTGCAGCATTGTATTAGAAACCAAAATCTGGATCCTAAGTATATTATCCTCCTATTTTTTATTTTCAGTTTAATTCTGCTATGGTCTGAAAACATGTTAAGTATGATTCCTATTCTTTGAAATGTGTTAAGGTGTGTTTTACGGCACAGGATATAGTCTATCTTAGTGCATGTTTTATGTGAACTTGAGAAGACTACATATTCTGCTGTTGTATGGAGTATTCTATAAATATCAGTTACATCAAGATGCCTAGTAATGTTGTTCAGACATACACATTCTTAATGATTTTCTGTCCGCTTGACTTTGCCTATCTGTTACTGTCAGGAGGTGTCGAGGTCTCCAACGGGAAGAGTAGATTTGTCTATTTCTCCTTTCAGTTCTAACATTTTTTGCCTCACTTATTTTCATTTTTTGTAGTTAAGTTCACATATGTTTAGGATTATTAAGTCTTCCCAGAGAATTGATCCTTTATCATTAAGTGGTACCCCTCTTTATCCTTGGTAATTTTTGTTGTTATGAAGTGTGCTTTGTCTGAAACTAATAGATCTACTCCACCTTTGTCTTTATTAGTGTTAGCTTTGTATCTCTTTCTTCGTCCCTTTAATTGATCAGAGTCTGTATATTTAAAATGGGTTTCTTATAAGCAACACAGCCATTTTTTTAATCTACTCTGATGATCTCTACCTTTTAATTAGTACAACCACATTTAAAGTGATTATTGCTATATTTGAATTAATATATCACATTTGTCATTGCGGTCTACCAGGGCCTTTTTCTTCTCCTTCTCTAGTTTTAATTGGGAACTTTATATGATTCCATTTTATCTCCTTTCTTAGTGAATCAATTATATTTCTTAAAAAAATTAGTGGTTGTTTCAGAGTTTACAATATACATTTTTGACTTGTCTAAGTCCAACTTCAAATAACACTTCACATAAGTGCAGTTTTCTTCAACAAGAGTATGCTCAGTTCCTCCTTCCTGGCCCTCATGACGTTGCTGTCATTCATCTTACTTATCCATATGCTATAATCACACAGTACATTGTTGGCTTTATTGCTCTGAACGATTATCTTTTAGATCAATTAAGAATAAGAAAAGTACATTATTTTACCTATTCCTTCCCTGGTACTGTACTCTATGTAAGTCCTTGTTTCTGACATGTCATTTCCCTTCTGCCCAAAGAGCATCTTTTGGCATTTCTTGCAGGGCAGATCTGCTGGTGATAAGTAACTTCAATTTTTGTTTGTCTGAAAAAGTCTCTATCTGTCCCTCACTTTTGAAGGATAATTGCATTGGACGTAGAATTATACGTTTGAGGTTGTTCTCAGCAAGGCTCTGGTAAAGTCTTTCCTCCTAGAAAGTACGCATTTATTATGGACAAGGTTCTGTATTATGGAGAGCGATCACAATGACTGCCCTCGTGCTCCGCCTGCAAGAGACAGTCGGGGATCATTCTCAGACCATCGTTATGAGAGCCCGGTTTCTCATAACTGTGGCTCCCAAGAGCCTCCCACTGCCATGCTAAAACCCAGTTAGCCTCTAGCAATTTGTCAGAATTGTCATTTAAGTGTTCCTATTCTTTTATGGCTCCTGTGTCTTCTGTTCCGGAAAAGCTGATCTCATCTGGGCCTCGGTGTTTGTCCCCATCTTCCCAGATTTCAGGGTACTGGTTTGGCCTAAAGACTCAGTCTTCTTGTGGGTCCAAGAAAAGCCATTGATTTTCAGTCTGTTCAATTTTTTGATGTTATAAATGTAAGAGTGACAGGTTCTAAGCTCTTTACGTGTCAGAACTGAAACCTGAAGTCTGAATGTAAAACTGTGATAACAAAAAGTTCAAAAAAATGAATTTAAAAAATTGACTTTAAAATCAAACAAAAAAAAAATCCTGCCTTTCGATTTTGCAATCTTGTGATATAAGAGATGTGAAATTATATGCAGAAAAAAAATGCTATCTGCTCTAAAAATTATTTACAAACCACTTCCAACCCTATTTATCTATTCCACTCCAATACCTCCTGGGAAATATAGACAGCTGCAAAGCTAACTAGAACAGAGCCTTCGTATTGGTCATTCCCAAAATATAGAAGAGGAGGAATTTTTAACTTTAAGCAAAGTAAGCATAAAGAGAAACTGATGACAGATGAGTACCATTGGCTGCTTTCGGTCATTTTCATATTAGCATTTAAAAAAATTTATGAAAAATATTCCTAATGTAAATCTATATCTCTATCAAGACTGTTTTTTTAAAAATATATATATATTTGCAACTTTAGTAATCACTAAATGATGTTAATTACCTTATCGAAAGTAGAATTAAAAATGCTAGCTCCATCATATAGGTTTTCACAATGCATTGATGATTAGGTGAGTAAGAATTACGATACCAATTGATTAAGTAGTATGCTTTTCAGTGTGTGATTATAAGAATAAAAATATCATCATGAATCCATAAATAGCACACACTTGGGACTAATCGATAATAACAACGAATAACGGATTCGGTTGTGTGGGGAATTTGACTCCATTTCCACATTCCTTGCCCTTGAGGCTACCTAATTAACATCCAGAAAAAAAAACAAAAACAAAACAGTACAATGATTTAGGAAGTTTATACCTTTCAGCTTTTATCTACAAGGACATTTTATCCAAAAGTATTTATGATCTAGTTAACATGTAACAAGTTACTGGATTTCACCAGACTTGAAAAATGTTCAGCCACAAGCACACATTAAACATTTCGTAGTGTGGAGAGGGAGAGGGACACTAGAGGGTAGCACATTTCCTGTCATCAATAACCTAGGACGTGAGGTGGGTTCTCCTATTTCTCTACTTTCCTTTTCAACAAAAAAATTCAACTTGGAAAATGTTCTTCGAAAATTCAAACTGTTGGCATCTTTTGAAATATCGGAAAATCAAACCACACTAAGCCAGGAATTTCTACATAGTAACCATCATCTAGCGCTAAACATAGGTCAGATCTATACATGCCAGCATGATTAATCGATAAAAGATGGAGGTTTGGCTTTCATTTTTGAGCAGACGGTCTCCTCTAGTGCAAAAATTGTCTCCAGACGTCTTTCAGTAATTCAAGTGTAACTTATATTCATCGTTTTTGTTGTTGTTGGGAAAAGCCTGAATGTATTGATCTAAACTGAAAGTGAATGCTTTAGATGGATCATTTAAGTATTTGGTTCTCAATGAAACTTGAGTACGTGCTTTACAGAGCTATGTACTAGATTACAATTGTTTCTTTCTGAGAAATGTTTCTTTCTCGAAGCTTGCAGTGTTCTCTCACCTAACCTAACCTGTTATCCTCTGAGGCCATTTGAATTCAGGATCCCTGCTTCATAATCAGGCCAACCGAGGTTAAATCCCAATTCTGCCACTTACACGCTGTAAAACCTTCAGTGAATCAATCAGCCTCTTTGAGCCTCAGTGTAAAAAAGAGTCATAATACTGTGTCTGTCGGGAAAGCATAAGTGCTAAGAGCCTGATGGGAACAAACCCCTTACACGATCGTGGGTCTGTGATGTGAGCAGTCTGGGTAAATGACCGTCTGAAAGGGGGAATGAGGTGATCAGACAAAGTCACGAATTAGTCCGTCTGAAGTGCCAACAGTGTGCACAAGTCAGAGCTTGCTGGAAAATGCAACAGGCCAAGCCTGTGCACCCACCAAAGCAGAATTAAGGAGAGGCACCTTCTGGAGAGGTTTACGAGTCTCCATAGCATCTCTACAACAGCTACTGCCTCGGCGTGTCCACATTCAAGTGTCTGGTCTGGCTCTGGTGCTACCGATGGCCAGCAGGGCTCCCTGTCCAGACGATAAGCTCAATGGAGGAAAAGGAAACGACACAGTGGGACCCACAGGCCGCTCATGTTTCTGATCCTAACAGTGCTGATCATGACAACCATCTGTGAATAACGACTGCTTCCTGCACTTCCGTCCAACAAATCCCGACCCAGTTTCTCCTTCGGCCAACTCTAAACCCACGACTACACAGGAAAAGAGATTCAGGGAACACGAGCCCCAACGTAACCAAATTGATACAGAACAAGAATGAAGTTCATGGAGCTATGAAATTGATTAATATAGGATCAAGTATATTATCCTGTTTAATGGTTGTCTCTGAGAGTAATCCCATGCTGTATTCGAACAAACCCTCTATTTCTCTTAGACTTAGTCCAAAGGTTACATTTATTCTAAAACAATGAGTGAACAGTGTAAAATGAACTAAAGATTTCATTGGTGAGAGTTTATAATGCTGAAGTATCTCATCTGAAAAAAAAAAAAAATCCCTACTAAATATCCCTTTACCATCACCAAGCTTACAAGGGTCAGGAGCCTAAGCACGGCTTAGAAGGGTCCTCGGCTCAGGTTCTTACAAGACAGCAACCCAGCTGTTGGCTGGACTGTGCTGTTCCCTGGAGGTTGCAATGTGGTAAGTGGAGTAAGACTCTGCTACTGAGCACATCCAGATTGTTACCAGAGTCTCTCTCTCTCTCTCTTTTTTTTTTTATTTGCTGCCATAGAACTCACAGTGGTTTCTTTAACCAAAATCAACAGGAAAGCCTCTCTGAGCACAGAGAGGACCAAAGATCCTCTTTTAAGAGCTTTCACTGGATTGAGTTACACCCACCCAGGAGCTTTCATTGGATTGAGTTAGACCCACCCAATTTTGTTTTGGATTAATTCAAAAGTAACCAATCTGGGACGTAAATTAAATCTGAAAAATCATCTTTGCGCATAATATAACATAATCAAAGGAGTGAGTTCCAATCACGCTTGCCACATCTTATTGACTAGAATAAGACCCAGGTTCGCTCTGTATTGGAGAGGAGAAGATTATGCCAGGGTATAACTTATTAGGGGGCGGCAGTCACCCCACAGTGCTTCCTTCACCAAAGTGTCAAATGACTTCTCGGAGATCGGGCTCAAACTCATTGGTCCCAAAATTCTTTGACTAAAAATTTATCTAAAAGAAATAATTACTTATTGTTGTAGACTGAATGGATTTTTTTTTTCTCCTAAATTCACATGTTGAAACCCTACCCCCTGATGGGATGGTATTAGGAGATGAGGCCTTTGGGAAATGATTAAGATTAGATGGGGATATGAGGGTCGACCCCTCACAAGTGGGATTAGTGTCCTCATGAGAGTCACATGTGAACTTGCTTCTCTGCTCCCCGCCAGGTGAGGACACAATGAGAAGTCAACAGTCTGCAACCCAGAAGAGGGTTCTCAGCAGAACCTGACATGCCAATATCCTGACCTTGGACTTCCAGCCTCCAGAACTGTGAGAAATAAATTTCTGTTGTTTTTAAGCTGACCGGCTTATAGTATTTTGTTATAGCTGCCTGAGCTAAGACATCTATGAATCAACATATATTATCTTTCTATGAAGTTGAAATTAAAAATGATATGTTCTGAAGTAGAGAATTGTTAAGTAAATTAGGGTCTATTTATACTATGATATTTTATGACATAATTATTGTATCATGGAAGAAAATATTATTTACCTTAATGCAGAAAAAAAGTGCTTAGATATATTTCTAAGTAGAGAATAAAAGCAGATAGTATGTATAAACTGTATCCATTATATTTTATATACACTAAATATGTAAATATATAACAGATAGCATGTATAATATGTAATCATTTTATTTTATACATACAATAAAGATTATATGTATATATACATGGTCCGTCCAGTACATATATGTGTGTGTGTGTGTGTGTGTGTGTGTGTGTGTATATATATGTATAATAGAAACATACCTCTTGGATTCTACCATTTGTACATGGCCTTTTTCTCTGCTGATGCAGAAGAGAATATATTAAGAAGCGTGACGAGACCAATGGCAGTGTCACAGTGCCTCAGTTTCAACTCTGTGTCCACAACTCGCCAGCCTGTGATACTGGGCAAATCACTTAACTTCATTCTGCCTCGGTTTTGCTCTATAAACAGGGAACCCTTACAGGTTTATTATGAGAGTTAAATGAGATACTGCATGGAAACTCTTAGTACAGGTCCAACACAAAGCAAACCATGCTTAATCAGTTTTAACTATCAATTCACCTAATGGCCAACAATGTATGGAAGAATTGGATTAGCAACATGGATGATAAAACAATCTAGAGCATCTGAGAGGAATGTCTCACAATTTGTTCCATATTAGTTAATAACTTAATATAAATTCAATTTAACCAATCTATAATGAAAATTATTGGCATATCTTTTCCAACACAAAACAAATTGCCTAAATCTTGACCTGATATGTATGTTATAGAGAAAAAATAAGTCTTAACAAACCACATGAAAAATAAGAAAAATTGACATGGGAAGTAATTAGTTTGGGTAGAAAACAATCAGCACACACACACACACACACACACACACACACACACACACACAACTGACACATCTAAAACCACCCTAGTGAAATTCAGTACTCACATTAAAAGAGCAGAAAAAAAAATCTTCCTTTAAAAAGGATAAATCTATAATCATCAGTGAACAAGAATTGCAAAGCAAAATTGATTTCAAAAGAAAACTTATAATAGGAGGACCTAGAAGTAATTACTTCTGATCTGAAGGAAAAAATTGGGACTTGAATCTAAGTCCATTGTCCATTACTTGACCCACTATACTTCACCACCTCCAAGAGAATAAAACAAACTAAAAAAGACCACTATGACTAAATATTGATATTTTCATGACCTAAAATTATCACCTTAAGATAAAGTATTACCTGCTGAAAGGCAAGCAAAAAGAATAAACCCAGCCTGGAAGCCTCATTGAGTAGGACTAACAACAGTGTTATCTAGTCATTTCCCAGCTGGGCATCAAGAGCTCCTTACTGGAGCTCTACGAGATGCACAGAATTAATGAAAAGCTGATTTTTTCCTTCAACCGCAACATTATTCAATGGCCAAAATATAACTGCTGTGAAATAAAGAACCGCCGCATAAAAGGAATCTGCTCTTACACTGACCTCAAAACACAGTGGGAAGTGTCAGCAGGACAGAAATGTGGACGGCCTCTGAGCGAAAGCAAGCATCGGACACAAAAGAACTTATGTACATCTTAAACTATTGGTAAAGTTTTCACCAGCACCAGGATTTCACACTTGAATTGATATTTCACATTTCATAGATTCCTGTCTCTTTAAGACCTTGGAAATATAATTACGTTCATTCGTTCAGAGTAGGCATTTGAGGCGTCATAATGGAATGAAATTGTTGTGTCCACGAGCAACTTTTACAAATCCAAATACGCAAATCGTGTTTCGCCATATAAGCACAGAATTTCTTTGTCAATATTCTGCACCAGTGAGTTGCTTTGTTGCCTATAGTGAATCGTGCAAACATTGTTCTCTTCCTTTCTCTTCCCCTCCTCACCTCCTTTCCCCCTCCCTACCCCTCCCTCACTCTCCTTCCCTCTGGAAATCCTTCATCAACTGATGATAACCAGAAGTAGGTAGATACGAATGACAAATATATAAAATAAAAACACGAATTATCTATATCTAGGACTTTTACATGCTTTCAGAATTTGAATGGAATTAAGAACATAATCCAAAGATGGATGTGTGAGGAGAGGTGGCACTCTGGACAGAAGTCACAATGCCCTTCTGGCCCCCCATCCTCCAGGAACAGCTTTGGGGCTGTCGCATCTACATAACTCTCTGTAAACTGATGGTATCTTTTAGGGGATCTTTGCATCCCCTAAAATTCTATGAGATGATGTAGGCAGAGTATTAAAAAATGGTAATGTGCATTTAGACAAATAAAGTGTCATACCGAAATCTCTTTCACTGGAATAAAATATGAGAACACAGATAAACGTGGAAGGCCTTATGTAAAATGGCTCAGCTAATACTGGCTCCAAGTATCTCTCCTCGGGGAAGGCTTCCCAACCTGCTCAAGTACACCTCTCCTCGACGTCTCTAACATTTTAGACATGCGCCTGTTATGGCACTAACACATTGTCATCGTTCCCCACTGTACTGGGAGCACCTAAAACCAGAACCATTCTTTCCCGCCCTTGCAGTCAGCACCAAGCAAGGAACATATAAAAACTAGTTATGAAGGGCTGTTTTAATGAATGAATTAATCGATTATTTAGTCTTGCTCAGCACAATAAATAGCTATCTAGAAACAAAATACATCAATCTCACTTCCATGTCCATTTCTTTTTTTTTAGAAAAATTTTTTTTCAGTACGATTTTACTTTATCTTGATATAACATGCATTTTAAGCACATATTTCTTTAACTAAAGTGTTGTTTCCATGTCGATTAAATAAATACAAAATGTATCATCACTTCTAAAATTCTTTTAGAATCAAATATTCTAGTTTTAACCCAGAATGAGTCTTATCTAACCTGGGATCTCCTTTGCATATTTTACTATCTAAGAGATCACTTTCTCCATCTTAGTTATGAATATGGAACTCTACGAAGCAAGTCATATTGAATGTTAAATCAAGAAAAAAATTATATACAATTCATGGTAACTTTAAAAGCAAATGTGGAGCCATTCTAGTCATATAAAATATATCTATATAAAAACATAGAACGTGGATTTAACAAATGAATTAATAAAAACAAACAATAAAAGTAATCCTCTGTGTTTATAAAATATAAGGCACTTCTGATACATTAACTTGGTATCTTTATAAGAATTTGGCACTTTATTGCCATTTGTCACGTTATAAAGAGTCTCAGTAAATTATATGATTTAGAGTTCGTACAAATGATAAGTCATAGGGTTGAAACTATAGCTTAGAATTCCTGATCCATGGCTCACTTCTCTTTGCATCAAAAGCCACAGTATAACTTTGCTACATATCAGGTTTGGTAAAAAAATATATCTTAACTATACATTCTGTACATTTTATTATCGATTGTATTCCTATTTTAGTACTTTCTCTGCGGAAATATTAGAATGCAGAAATGTTTAAGTTATTTAAGTGTAAACCAATATAAGCATAAAGTAGTATTTATTATTAAAACTCACAATAATATGGCATTTAAAAATTGATTTGTCTCGATTGATGGAGAATCCAATTTAGATTAAATAACTATGTTTATGAAATTACTCCAGGATTTATTGGCTGTAGCATGATAACTCATCAACTGTAGTTGAGCTTGCAGGAATTTGAACAGAAAAGTTAATTAACAATAATTTTTAAACTGCCAAAAGCTGCTGCAAGTTCACTCTGCACTCTGCATATATAGCGACATGTGCTGGGCTTCGAAAAGTCATTTCCAAAAACTGTTTACTTTTATGTCATTGAACTCATTATTAAAAATAAGTGAGCAGTATTGATTTGGATGGTTTAATAATTCAAAATGGTTAAAGGCAATAACAGCACTTAAACAGACAAATATTTCCTATTATTGTTTATTACCAACTTTAACTATAATGGCTCAATTAATCCAGGCATGGTTTCCCAAAGCAAACTGAAATGCAATTATCAGGCCAATAAGATGCTAAAGTCAGTAACTTAAACCTCAGGCAGAAGATTTTATAAAGTGGTATAATCAATATTGCACTCAAGGTGGTATATGGTGTTGTTAATTCACCACAGAAAATACAGCAATTTCATTACCTTTTAAAGTTAAAATAAAATATCTCAAAATCGACTGATGTGCTATTGTTTGCACTTTGAATGACTACTTTGCAGTATATGTATCATTTTAAAAATAGCTTACATTCATACGGTTTGAATAAGGACATCTGCCACCTTTAGGTGGGAGAAATTATGGATAATGCTTCAACTTTGGTAATAGTCACTAGGAATATAAGTTGCTTTACAAACATGCAAAATATTTTTATATGTTGGAGAAATATCTGCGTGTGATTCTTCATAAATCCACTCTTAAGTGTCACATTTATTCTCTTATCAAATTTCTCTTTAAAATAGCAAACTATTGGCTCTAAAACCAAGTTGCTTCCACAGTTGTCCATCATAACTCTTTTTAAATCAAAGGGGAAAAAAATACTAATATACCTTTGGTAGAGAAAATCATGCTGTCTTCTTGACATCTGTTTCAATTATCCATCTTGGACTATGACTTGTAGTCTCCGTGAACCTTTACAATCCTCCAATTCAGAATTACTGATATCTAAAAAAGAAGTGAAATGCACAAAGCTATAAATTTAACTCAAATAAGGATTGAGACTAAGATCAGGAACTACCTTAAGCCAAAGGGAAAATATATCATTGGCTAACAGTGCACTAAGCATTCTTTTTTGTTGTTATTTGTTGTTGTTGTTCATTTGTTTGTTTTGGGGGGAGGTGTTCATTTGTTTGTTTTTCAATAAGAAAGCACTCTTACATCCAACCATAGAATAACTACTAATTGGTTTTCTGCTCAAAAAGACTTATCATTGGTTGGCAACTAAGATAGCAAGAATAGTATTTTCTCCCATTCACAGCTTTAAAAATAAGAAGAAAATGATGGACTGAATATAGATAAGAAAAACTTTCATACTCAACAAACTTACTAAAAAAATATATTTCTTTAAAGATTCTTATTGGTGTGATGATGACCATTGTCTTCAAGTAAATATAATCAGTATCACATGAAAAAGAATACTGAAATTGAAATACCATTTTGAGTCTACACATTTTAAGAAATACTGTTAGAAGTTACTTTTGTAAAATAGTAAATAAAGAAAAGATATATAAAGATAATATTTTCAACCACATACCCTCAATTCCAACCTCCTGAGATGCCAACACAGGTTATTTATATTTATACCAGATTTCAAGACATTATTTTGGTAGACATTTCATAGAAACACGGCATGTGATAAAATAAATTTTAAAATTAACAAAAACACTTGATCTAAGTTGAATATGCTCTGAATAGTACTCCATCATTTGTCTACACATACATAATGATAACGTATCTAGAGTATAATTTACACCAACATCAGACAACCTAAGATCTCAAGGAGCCCATTTCTTGAATTAATTTATGCCAAAATAATCTCATCGACCAAATTTGCTAGCAACTCCAGGCATATAATACCAAAAACCATCTTCTCCATTTAGCGTGAAAGTTCGCAAGAACTTCAGAAATCATCATGAGACACAGTGCCAAAGTGATGAAATCTCTAGACTCTGACAAAAGTCCTTCCTTGCTTCCCCTCGTTATGTGGTAATACCCCTACACCAATCTGATACTGTCACAGATCGGAAGGTGAACATACTTCAGATTTTGGTAATGATTCCATAGTCCATTCATATAAGGCTCTTCGAAGTACCTTATGATATAATTTTCTTAATTCATGATGATATCTCCTACAGGGTTCTGGAACAACTTTGACACATTTTCTTTGACAGTCACTTGCTCATTTACCATGTTTTTCCCCCATGCATTAGTTATGCACAAAAGAAAATATTTTGGCTGCATTCTAGGATTTTGCCTCATCTTTTTCTTTCATTTGAAAGGCACAAAAGAATTCTACAAATTGAAAGTTCTAAATTCAGTTTATTAAGTACTTAGGAAATGCTCGAGAACAAAGAATTAGAAAAATATCTTCTTTTCCCTCTTCTCTGTCTTCTTGCAGATTGTTAGATATAAGATGCATATGGAAAATTAAGTCAAATCCTGTCTCCGAACTGCTGCATGCAGTTCTATATGCACCAGACATCAGGGTGAGAACTAGGGACATAGTGATCGACTATACGGTTATGCTCCTAAGTCATTCTTAAAATTTACTTAATCTCTGACCCTCTTGAAATAAAAATTTATTGAATAGATTCTATATATATTTTAAAAGTCCCTGGAGATTGGATATCCAAAGTAAAGGAACACGTAATCACTGGTCCTAAAAAGTCTGGAATATAATGCAGGAGACCATACAATTAAATAACTGATTAGAGAACGATGTTTAGAATGCTGTGACGGTCATAGGACCAGGTAGTTATGGGAGCAGGAGGGAAGCAAACATTAAAGCATCAGGGAAATTACTCAAGAGATGATAATTAAACCAAATTTTGAAGTGAGACTGAGGCAAGACTGAAAATTATTTCAGGCCAAAGCAATATATGTATAACATTAGGAAGTAAACGGTTCTCATGAATAAAACTAGTGAAAGGTTTTATGTCTCCAAAGGGCAAGGTGGGAGCAACGGAGGACAGAGCGGAAAAGGCCTCTTCCTGTCCAGTTTCTTCTTTCCGTCAGACAGGCCATCCCGCCCCAAAAGTACGTCTTCAACAACAGACTCCAACATAAAATATGGATTTCTTTTAATAGTTAAAGCTATTATATATGTAAGAATTGTTTTGATGTCCTTCGGAAAATTTGCCTTTACAACATATTAAGCAATTAAGAAAGGCCCGTAACATTTCAAGTATCCGCCAGCACAATATGGGAATTTTCTTTATTCCAGAATCTGGTTAGCAACAGGTATTAATATTCTTATCTAAATTTGGCACTCTGATGGTTAAAAACTATATCTCACTGTTTTAATGTTCATTATCCTATTAGCCGAATTTGAGCATCCTTTAATACGCTTTTTTCATCATTTGTCAATTTTCTAATTATGTCACTTACATATTTTTCTCTCGGATTAGTTGTATTTTTATGCCAACGTATATGAGGTCTGTATTACACAAATAATAAACTGCAGTAATAAACTGCAGCCACAAGCCTAACAGTTTCCATGGTTCCTTACAGTGCATCATTGAGCCTGAGAACAGTCTTGGGGACACTCAGCACAAGCATGATGCCCAGAGCCAAGATCACTGGAAGCCATTAATGTAAGAATCTATGATGGAGAGAGAAAAAGACCTAGGCCTCAAAGAAATGGATCTCAAACACTGCCCAAAGGTCAAAGGTATCCCAATACCCAGCCCAGGAGGAAATCTGCTGCCTTTCATTGCTTTCCCCACTGGTAGATTTCATGGGTCATGGGGCAGAAAGAGTAGCACCAGTGTTCTCTGCAAGGAGCCCAAGTGTTGATCCAGATCTGGTAGCCCATCTGGTTTGGCAGGAGGAGGTAGTGTGAAGAAGAAGGTAAATCAGAAGGGAAATAACAGCAGATTAAAGTGGGAAAAAAAATGTAAGATACAGACTCTGTCCAGGACAGGACATAGGAAAGCACTAAAACCAAGCAAGGAATAAAAACAAGGACACTATCGGCTCCTACAGTTTAAATAAATGTGAAACACAGCCCAACTCCCAAACAAATTAACATAAGTCATCGCTTTAAAGCTTTTTACCTCAATACATATTATCCAATACATCATATCTTGCTTTCACCAAAAATTACAAGCCATACCAAAAGGCAAAGAAAACTCAATATTGAGAAACAAAGCAATCATTATATCAGAATTATCAGACTAAATTCTTTTTAAAAAACTCTCTGTTTAATATAGGGAATATAACATACAGTTATGATGGGTAATGTAAGCAGAGAGATGGATACTCTATGAATCAAAATGAAATTCTTAAAATTAAAAGCACAGTAACAGATACAAAGAAATGAAATGTCACTGAATTATACAATAACAATGGCTACGGTGGTAAATTCCATGTTATGTATCTTTTTACCACAATAATAAAGTAAAATTTTGGGATACAGCAAAAGCATTGTTTAGAATAAAATGCACAGTATTGAATTCATATATTAGAAAATAAATCAATTTAAAGTAATAACCTAAGCTTCCACCATAGGATACTGGAGAAAGAAAAGCAATTTGAGTTTGAATGAAGCAGAAAAAGATACGATAAAAAATTATAGCCAAAATCAATGAAATTAAAAATAGGAAAACAATTTTACAAAATCGACACAACCAAAAGCTGTTTTGTTTTGTTTTTTTTTTAAATCAATGAAATTGATGTCTCTAGTCAGGCAATCTATGAAAAAAATTGAAAAGACATAAATTACAAATATCAGTGAGGAAACAGAGAATATAACCATAGACTGTGAAGAAATGTAAAAAATAATAAAAGAATACTATGAACAACTATCCCCACGAATTTGATAACTTAGATGAAATGGACCAATTTCTTTTAAGATTCTATCTATACCAACTCATACAAGGATAAATCAATAACCCAGGTATTCCTATATCAATTAAATAAATTGCAAAAACAATTTTAAAACCTTCCAAAAAGAAAGCACTAGATCCAGATGTTTTCATTGGTGAATTTCACAAAACATTTCAAGAAGAACCATACTGCTATTTGTTTTCCATTAGGAGGGAGGAAAAACAATAATTGGCACTTCTATGATCAAAATACATACCTTGGAATATGTCAGAGAATAAGGGAGATTAAAAAGCAGAAAGGAAGATGATAGAAGAATTTCCATTAATTGGCTGTTTATAGTACAATAAACAGAAATTATTAAAATGTATTGGTCAATTAATTATAAATTGCCAAAAAAATTTAAAAAGAGTAAAATACCTGAGAAGATACAATGAGGAAAACACATTTACCTTGTAAACCAGATTTTATTTAGATTATTCCCAAAGCAAGCTGCTTAAATGAAAAAGTATTTCCTGGATTTTCTGCACAAGATGTGTATCTAGTCTTTATCAGCTTGGAGATACACTTAGCAGATGTTCTAAAAAATCAAGCAATAAAGAAATCCGTATAATTATATTTAAGCTAATGTTCCCTAATCATACTGAAACATAGAACTCATTTTTATTAAGAGATATTTTTCAAAATACCTTTTAATATCCTCTGCTATACATTTTGGAAAATGTAGGACTATATCAGCGTTAACATATGGATTTGTTTCCCTTTTTAAAATATATCTAGTCTTTCTTGTGCTTCTTGATATATATTACAGATATATCATTAATTATTTTTGTTTTAAATTGAAGTATGAGAGTTCAAATCTTAGTTTGGCTATTGAGATCTACCTCGATGATCCAGGGGAAATTAAATAAACTCTCTAAGTCCCTGTTTCCTTATCTGTAAAATAGAAAATAATGACATTGCCCAACGTATGGGATTGTTATAAGGATAACACTCCAGATGGGTAGACGGCAGGTTTATTACGTAAGGGAATTTATGTATGAGGCTTTTCATGGGTGGCCAGAAGATGAGTAAATCTGCATCCACCCACCAGAATATTTAAAGTTTGCAGAGAGACCTTGATGGGTTTCAGACCCCAATTCAGCCCGGATGATCTCACCAACACCTTATTCTCTCAAGTCTGTCTCCTAGAAACAGCTCCCAGAGCGAGATTGGTGGATACAAGGCACATCCCAAGGTTGGGGAGCGAGAAGGGCGTCTCCGATCTCCTGCGTTGGCTCGTGAGTCGCCCAGCACTCACGTCCTCCAGTGGCTTTTGCCATCACAACTTGATGTCATACCTTCTGTTATGGTTACTTACAGCAGATTCTGGCTCTCCCAGGTGAAGGACTCTTGGTATTTATTCAACTCCATTGTAGTTACTCTATAAATTTGGTAGTATTGAAATTCTGTGAATAATAGATCATTGAGAGACATGTTCACTTCTGGAGATATCTTGGACAATCTCCAGAAGAGAAAAGCCACAGTGAATTCAATGTTACCTTAGTAGACAATAAAAAGGAATCTTTCAGCTGAAGTATGCAGTGTAGTCTGGCCAAGTGTGTGTCTGACCATTATTTTAAATTAGAAGATGTGCCGCCGTTAAACCACAGCAGCCAAGAATCCCAAGTGACATAAGAATGTCAAAGGAGAAACCATGGGCAGTTTTATTAGAACTTTTCTTCCTGTGTCATCATGTAACGGTACTCTATAAATAATCTGTCCCTAACAATACTAAAAGTGCCCAAATTTGTGAGATAATGTACTTTACTATAAAACGTTGTTTTATCATGGCTCAAGGTTATTCTTATATATCACCCTCCCTTAGTTGCATTCGATTTGTTTTCTCTAATGGGAAGACAAAGGACTGACGATACAGGTTCTGCCCTGGAGAACTGGCCTCAACCCAGGTTACAAGTTCATCAGTCAGATATATTCTATGTTGTGATGAAAAGCAGGTTAAAGACCTCTGAGCTATAAAATGATAGATACAGACTGGATGCTTTCACATTTCAATGCAGACAATTAATGGAAGAAAACAGAATTCTGAAAAATTGAAAAGCCATTTCAATTTACCTTTATCTTCTACATTATAGTTCATGAAATAATTATACCTTTACACAATTACTCCATGATAATGCCAATAAACTGGGTGATGGTAGAAACAGTTCCAAATATGATCCATTCAAGGTGATTAAGGATTTGTTCCACTTTGAAATCAGCTGTACAAAACCTTGTTATTGAATACACCATAGCTGAAGTTTTAGCAAATCAGATATTAAGTATGCACGATAATTTGATGTTTGGGGAAAGTTCTCAATTACCCAATGTTTTTGTTTGTCATTTATAATGACACAATATTTATAATATACACAATATTTAGCTCACTTTGAAAAAAAATACAACTGCACAACATTTTAAAGTAACTATGGGAATACTTAGTAAATGATCACGGAAGTTTTAGACAGCAACTTGGATTCTCAATATATCAAACATTTAAATACAAAGTGAAAGAGAGTATATTTGAGGTAACCTGATGGAAAGTATGTTTTTCTGGCATTTTGCTAAATTTGGTTTTGCATTTTTACAAGAAATACACAGAGATAATTTCTAAGAAACTTGTATTCAAATTGCATCATTACGATCGGCGTTAATTTCTGCCACTCTCCGTAGGTAAAATACCTTTAAAACTAATCTTGAAGACTCCCTTCTCCCCCTCATGAGTTATTTACCTCGTATGAAGATGATCTGCTCAAATAGAACACTTGTCAATTGAATAAACATTAACTGACACAATGCCAGTTTCTATTTTCAATCGTGAGCCATTTTAAAGCACAAATTAATGTAATATTCACTAATTACATATTTCAAAAATTAATGTAAATAAGTCATCTAAATATTGAGTTTTATTTCTAGTGTTCTCAATAACTATTAACTGAAATTGTAAATATCTCATCCAAACATTTGTATCTTTAACTGTATTAAGATACTCATTTTATACTAACATGTCTTTTTGAGCATCCTAGCTCGATTTAAACATCCTTTTACTATTTCATGCTGCTGCTCACATCTCTGGCTAGGGTTGCACAAAATATAAATTGCCACTTCAAATGTCCCCAGCTGCTCTTTTATATCTTGATAGGTCTAATCCTTCCCAATGAGAATGCTTGATAATTTTGGAAACTTCAGTAATACAGTGTCATGTTCTTGACTTATTATTATTATTTTATATTATGGCATAACAGGTGCTTCATTTTCATTGATTAAATCAAAGAACAAAAGTTTTACTCTTTCAACTTTTTATATTTAATTCTCCAAATTCTTCATAAAGTTTATAATTTACAGTTCTCCTGACTATATACATATGTACACATATGTGTATCCTACACACAAGCTATTAGATAAAAGTGAATTTTTAGCAAAAGCTATCAAATTGTAGGGTTGAAAAATGGATTGACAGCATGACATGAGACCCAAAGCCATAGCTTCAGGCATTATAACTTACAAGAGATCTTATTATTTAAAATTCCTATTGAGTAATTGTTTTTTCTTATAAATGAAAAATGTATTAGTTTTAGTGCCTCTAAAAATAATGTTCTGCCTTAAATGGGCTTCAAAATTTGAGTTTTCCGTTTAAATAAAATATTGGAAATAATAATAAAATTATTATAATTGTCTTACTTTATATTCAAGTGTGTTTGATTTTTGTCCATTATTTTGATTTTTTTAAAAGATAGCAGCATATGGATGTTGCAGAAGATGCATGTTGATTTGCATGTGTCCCTTAGCCACACTGTTTCACCATGTCCTTTTTGCAACTACCAATGTTACCGCCCACAAAACACAAAGACGGTACCACAACTAAGATTTTTCCACTAGAAAAAAAATTAGCAGGTGTATCTTATGTAGACTTATTTACATCATTGTCTAAACATATAAATTAACTTACCCTTAAAAATAATATTTGTCATGTTAAAGTGAAAATGTTTTAAACTCTTAAATTTATTCTGCTATATCTGTTCTAATATTTATTTACTGTACTTAGGAACTACACAATTCTATAGTTCTGTGATTCAGAGAAAGATTCTGTTGCTATTACTTTCATTTGCAGGTCTATCTTGATAGCTAGAAATAGCTCACCGATACAGCAAATACTATGCCATAGCAAATACTGATTCTCAGAGTGTTGAGTAGCACTCCATGTCAAGAAGAAAAATACTCTGTAAAGACCAGACTCAAAGAATGTATGATATGTTGTTGACTACATGAGATTAACCCTTAAAAACCTTTTCTCTGCTCTATTCCTTTACCCACCCTCCAGAATATTATCGGTTAAATGCTTTTCCTTTTTAACTACATCTATCGTAGTAACATAGCTCAGTAGGTCACACACACCACAGTGACTTTTCTAAAGAACATTTGAATTTAACACGAAAATATGGTGTAGTCTAACTGCCACCCAGATTCTATTCTTAGTAAAATATCAATGCTCAGCAAACCTTTACGTTGAAAAGAACAGATTTGTGATGCTCAGAACAACAGATGTTAGTTCGCTATTACATTAAAAAGAGAACATAAAAGAGAAAGATATTCACTTGCATCATATGCTATGAATTGATCATGTGCATCTGCGCGGCATGTTGGGATCTAAATGAAGCAAGTTGAGTTTCCGAAGGGAGTATCCATTTACTGTCATACAGTCAAAGCGATTACAGCTCTTTCCTGCTGCACTCATCAGTCATAGAGCAAGCCAGATATTCACCCCGCGGCTTAGGCAAGAAGATCAAGAGGAACCAGGTATCACACACCAGGTACTAAGTATGTGAGGGAGATGCCAAAGAGAAGAGCCTGGGCACAGCCGAAAATGGCATGGAAGGGAGAGGGAAGGGCTTTGGAGCACTCGGACTGCACTCAGTCCTCTTGTCACCTTCCCACGGGATTAATTTAATTAGCCTCCCCCACTATTGCTCACTGCTCCTAACCTTGAATAGTGGCTGGCGGAAGTACTGTCACTGTGGCACCAACTGCAGGAGCACTCTTTGGTTCTTTAAAGGTGATTTGCCTCAGGTGAAAAACAGAATCACTCTCCATTCCTATTGATTTCTGAAGGAAATGCTTCCTCTCAACTAGCACTGCACTATTATTTCTGTTATCACTTTAAATTTTTGTGTAGGGGTGGGAGGTAGAAACTAAAATTCAATTATCTAACTGAAACACTTATGTTCCATCTTCAAAAGAAAAAGAATTCTTATTTTTAAAATCGGATGTCATTGCCAATGTTTAATGTGCAATCTAAATTTACAAAGGATACATACGACCACTGAAATATAAAAATTTATTAAAATAAAATGTTTATATCTAAGCTTAAGTTTTTATCAAAATATTTCTGAATATCCACCTTTCTGTCCATTCAGTTTAAAAAATAGCAGATGAAATTCTTGACCAATACACTTAATATTAGAATATTTTATGAGAAAAATTCAATTTCTAAGATCTAGATCGCTTGTTCTCCCTTTATTCTAAAAACAAAAATATAATCCATTTCCAAAATAAAAAATGTTGTTAGTTCACAAATTTTGGTTAGAAGAACCAAGTATTAAAATCTGTATTGTTAGTGCTGGAAAAGTCTCATTCCATCCTGCCCACCATCACAGATTAGCAGGTTTCGTCTAAGGGCACCTCACATTACCATGAGATACCAGAGACACCATTTTCATTACGCCATTTTTACTGCCTGGACAATGAAGGGCTTTGCTTTCTTAGACTGTCTTTGGGAGTAAAATTTTTCAATCATGGGGCCTTCAGCATCTGTACTCACTCCAGGGATGCTTCTTGCATCTGTGGTAAAGATTTACTCTAAGCCTGGAAATTTGTCTCCAGATCTTCTCACAAGAAGTTTTATTGGATTGACCCGTGATTGCAATAAATATACTAATGAAGCTCCTACTCGTCAATGGCCAGATGACAAATCTTTTGAATTGGAAAAACTTCTATATTTGAAAAAAAGTTTGGAGAACTCTCATCATAAACAGCTGTCTTATTGGTAGTTATGAGAAGATCAAATTAAAAAAGAACACAAAAAAACTATAACAGGTAGCCTTAGGGAATCTCTTAATAAAATGAAAGAATAGAAGTCAGACTTAGAACAAAAATGTAAAACCAAATCTGATATAAATTACCCTCCTCCTCCCTCCTATACTTCCCTTCATCTCCAACAGAACCAGTTTCTGATGTCTTTGGTAAAAATCAATTGATAGAGTATGCAGACAGGAAGAATTAATAGAAAGAATAATTCCCTTCTCTCTTTTCCTGTCTTCCAGTGTCCTTTATTCTACCTTATTGCAAAATCTAAGAGAAAGCTAGATGGCAACGACAAAATGTAGTTTGCAGAGTCTCAGCCCACCATTATGGAGTGAAGTTGAGAAGGGAGAGTTTAGAGCTGAGGAATAATAGCTTAACAACTGAGTCAGTCAAGTCCTTTCGTTAGTCAGCATCTATAAACACACTTCCTCACATATTTGACCTTTAAATAAAACTAAAATGAAGTAGTAATTTTTCTATACAAAATGTGACTATCCTTCATACAATCAAGATCAGTCTTACTTTCTCCCTAAAAATGGGAGACAAAAATTCCAAACAATCACTCTATTTCTCACTGATAGTCATGGTACCCATCTTTTAGCAGTGTTAATTATTCTTCAAATTCGGCCACATTCACATTTGAATATTCTGAAAATTAAAGGCTATTTTAAAAGTAACCATGAACAACATCATTAAATAAAATCAGCAAAAAGGAGAGAAGGAAATATATATATACACACACACACACACACACACACACATATACATATATATACACACATACATATATATAATTACATATATATATATTTAAAATACTTGATATGTATCTTTGATGTACAAGTGTATATGTGTGTGTGTGTCAAAATATGCAAAACTGCTTCAGGTTACAGCTCGGTAATGGATCACATAGTTGATATTTATAACTTATCTTCCTCTACACATTTTATTATAGTCTCTTGGTTTGAACAACACCTCAGATGATTTGGATTCTTTACCTTGTGAGGTGAGTCAGACTTGTATTCATGAAGGGTGTGAATAAGTGGTTTGACTGCTTTTGGGCTGTGATAATGTTCTCTATCTTGTATGACATGAAAGTCACACAAGGCACCCTAGAGAATCATCTATGTTCCAAATAGTGTCATTCTTGATACATAATTAGCAGCAAACCAATATCTCTTTGATATCAAAAATAAATCACCCAAGCCAATGTGATAATCCTGGTTGGTTGGTTGATCGATTGATTGATGATTGGCTCGCTCAGGAGCATGAAGATCCCTCATCCTGGATCAAATGTACAGTGGTAATCTTATAAACAAAAGAAAGAGAACATCTATACCTACAAGAAATTATACAAACACCTCTTTAGCAATTAAGGTACAGTGTGACTATCTATCACTATTCCAAAGGAATGGATGTGTGAGTAATGTGTACATTAGGGAGATTTACTGCATATGTATTAGATAACATTATGTTGGATAATCATTTATGTTGAATAGGTCATGTATGGCTGATTTCTACTTATTAATACAAATTCAGTGGAATAAACATAACATTGTTCACTGTAGGTCTTGAGTCTATCCCTGCATGCACACATACAGACACACAAACGCAAACACATATACACTCTATTATTGATCTAGCCTGTTTCCTCCCTACTTCATTTGCTTGATCCCTAATGGAGCAAAGAATAAATCAAAAGGGAAATTAGAAAATATTGAGACAAAGGAAATTGAAAACATAACATTGCTAAATCTTATGGGATGCAGCAAAAGCAGTACTAGGAAAAAATTTACATAAGAAAAAAGTTCAGGTAAACACCTACATTAAAAAAGAAGAAATATCTCAAATAAACAACCTAACTTTACACACCAAGGGATTATAAAAAGAAAAACAAACTAAGCCTAAAATTATCAGAAGGAATGAAATAAATATTAAATCAGAAATAAAAGAAATAAAGTATAGAAAAATAGAAAAAAAATTGACAAAATTAAGAGTTAGTTTTGGAAAAAGATTAACAAAATTGACACACTTTTAGCTAGATCAAGAAAAAAAGAGAAGACTCAAATAAAAGAAAAAATAGGAAAGACACATTAATATTGATTCCACAAAAATAAAAATGATATTAAGAGATTATTATGAATAATTAGTAATCAACAAATTGGACAATCTAGAAGAAATAGATAATTTTCTAGAAACATATAACCTAGCAATACTGAATCTTGAAGAAGAAGGAAGTCTTAACAGACCTATAAATAGTAAAGAGATTGAATTAGTAAACAAAACTTCCCAAGGAAAATCCTAAGGTTAAATGCCTTTACTGGAGAATTCTACCAAGCATTTAAAAAAGAATTAATGCTAATCCTCCTCAAACTCTTCCAAAATATTGATGAAGAGGGAACACTTCCAAACTCGTTTTATGACAACATTATCCCAATACCAAAACCAGAAAAAGATATTACAAGAAAAAAAAAAAAACTATAGGCCAATATTTCTGTTAGATATAGAAGCAAAATTCCTCAACAAGATAATAGCAAAAAACAAATCCAACAGTACAATAAAAGGATCATACACCATGACCAAGTGAGATTTATCCCTGACATTCGAGAATGCTTCAACATATGAAAATTAATCAATGTGATATACCATATGACAAAACAAAGGATGAAAGTCACATAATTATCTCAATTAGATGCAGAAACACCATTTGACAAAATTCAACACCCTTTTGTAATAAAAGCAATCAACAAATTAGGAATAGAAGATAACTACCTCAACATAATAAAGGCCATACATCAAAAGACCACAACTAAAGTCATACTCAATGGTGAAGTGTTTCCTCTAAGTTCATGAACAAGGCAAGGATGCCCATTCTCACCACTTTTATTCTACATAGTTTTGAAAATTCTAGCAAGAGAAATTAGACAAAAACAAAAAGAAAGAAAAAGAAGAAGAGAGAAAAGACATCCAAACTGGGAAGAAGTAAAATTACTTCTGTTTGCAGATGACATGATCTTACATTTAGAAAACCTTTACCATTCCACACACACACACACACAAAAAGAAAAGAAAAAAAACTGTTAAAACTAATAATTGACTTCAGTAAAGTTATAGGATACCAAATCAATATGTAAAAATAGGTTGCATTTCTATATACTAAGAACAAGCAATCTGGAAAGAAAGTAAGAAAACACTTTCATTTATGGTAACATCAAAAAGAATGAAACATTTAATAAACTTAACCAAGAAGACAAAAGACTTGTACACTGAAAAATACAAAATATTGCTAAAAGAAATGAAAGAGTATACAACAAATGGAAAGACATCCCTTTTTCATGAATGGAAAACTTAATATTGCTAAAATGTCCATACTACCCAATGCAGTACTTGTCAAAATCCCAATGGCATTTTTGAATAGAAAAAACACAATTCTAAAATTCATATGAAACCCCTCCACAAAAAAAAAACAAACAAAAGCAAACACACACACACACAAAAACCCCTCAATAGTCAAAACAATCTTGAGAAAGTAAAACAAAATGAAGGCCTCAATCTTTTTGACCTCAAAACATATTATAAAGCTACAAGTAATCCAAATAATATGGTACTGGCATAGAGATAGACATATAGATCATTGGAACAGAATAGAGAGCCCAGAAATAAATCAACACATATAGAATCAAATGATCTTTGACAAAGGTGCTAAGACTACACACTGGGAAAGAACAGTCTCTTCAACAAATACTGTTGGGAAAATTGAATATCCATGTGCAAAAGAATGAATGTGGACCCTTATCTCCTTTCATACATAAAAATAAACTCAAAATGGATTAAAGACTTAAACATAAGACTAAAACTGGAAAACTCCTAGAAGAAAACAAAGGGAAAATTTTTCATAGCATTAGTCTCGGCAATGATTTCTTGAATATGACACCAAAAGCACAGGTCACAGGAGACAAGTTGAGATTACATAAAACTAAAAAGCTTCTGACAGAAAAAAAAAAATTAATATAATGAAAGGTAACAAGAAATGAGAGGAAATATTTACAAACCACATATCTGATGTTCTGATAAACATGTATATGAAAACCTACAACATGTTTGCAAAACAAAAACAAAAAATAAAAATGAATTTACCTGAGTTAAAAATAGGCAAAGACATAAATAGACATTTATCCAAAGAAGACATTCAAATGGCCAACAGGTATATGAAAAGACGCTCAACATTATTAATCATTCTGTAAGTACAAATCAAAAACACAAGGAAATATTACATGACACTTTTTAGGACAGCACATTAAAAAAAAAGAACAAAAATTAGTAAGGATGTGGAGAAATTTGAACCTTCACGTACTATTAGTGGAAGTAAAAAATTGGGCAGCCACTATGGAAAGCAGTATGGAAGTTCCTAAAAAATTAAAAATAGAATTACCATATAATCTAACAATGCCAGTTCTAGGTGTTTACCCAAAATAACTGAAATCAGCATCTTAAAGACATCTTTGTACTCCCATATTCATTGAAGCATTATTCACAGCAGTCAAGAAGAAGAAACAATCTACATGTACATTGACAGATGAATTGTTAAAATGTAGTTCATATACATATTTTTTAGCCTTAAAAAATAGGGCAATCTTGTTATATGTGACAATGTGGGTAAACTATGAGGACATTTTGCTAAGTTTAATAAACCAGTTGCAGAAGTTAGAGATACGGCGTGATTCCGCTTACCCGAGGTATCTAAAGTACGAAATGCTTAGAAGCAGGAAGTAGAATAGTGGTTGCTGAGGGATGAAGAGAAGGAGAAAGAGAAAGTTGCAATTCAATTGGTATAGAATTTTAGTAATACAAAGTGAAAAAGATCTAGAGATCTAATACACAACAATGTACGCGTGGTCTACAATATTGTATTGTACATTTAAAATTTTAAGACCATAGACTTCGTTTATTATTTTTACCATGATAACAGTAATCTAATATTGACTCCTAGAATCTTTTAATCATAGCTCCCTAACTATTGTGTTTTGAGACAGACTGCTTGTTTTGATCATACTGGGACTTGATGGTTCATTTGGAGGCAAATGCAATTACTACCTGACACCTTAATCACTATTTGTTTTGCTTACTTGCTACTACAAAACAAAAGTTAACTACCTAAAATATGTTGACACACTTCTAATGCATTTTCTATGTACTCTCTGCAACTATGGATGACCCATATTGTTAAACATGTGTAAAAAAATCTGAGTTAGAAGTAATAATTAATAAGACCTAAAGATAAATGTCACACTCTGACTAAAACAATTTTATACATTGAAGTACTAACTTGTTTTATTACGAATTCATTTTTTTCTAGATTATAAGAATATGATCTAAATGAGTTACTGTTACTGTCCCTTATGTTATTTCATTGACTAGAATCTCCACTACACTGATGCATAATGGCAATTTAATCAAAAATCTTTATTGTATTGCCTTCTTTCATGGAAACTCATTTAATAATTTTTTTCCTATTTCCTAGATTTTTAAATGTATTGGTATAGGCTGATATAGTATATTCTAATATTTTAAACCTGCTCTATGTCTATTTCCCTTTTCGTATTCCTAATATTGTCTTCTTTCCCTCTTCCTTTATGTTTAGTCATACTAGCCAAGTTGCTAATTTTATTTTATTGAGCTTTTCACTATCTTCTCACAACTTCAATGATTTTAAAACATTTACAAATTTCTTCAGAATTTTTATTTTTACTGAAAGAGTTGGTCCAAATTACCCATTGCGCTCTTAGAAGCAAAAGTCCTAAGTCATTTTTAAAAAGCTGCAGCCTTCTTATCTCCTTCAGTGATTTCTGATATAATTTGAGGAATGCAAGCATACAATAATATTATGTAATAAGTCAACTCTTTGGTAATAATATAGATAAGATTAGAATTGGGAATTATATTTTAGGATTACATTCGCTCAATAAACATTTATTCATGAAAAGCATAACTGCTATCTTTTAGGAATTATACTTTTGAAAATATTCAAAGATAAATAGTCCATAGCTTCTCTCCTGAAGGTATTCGAAAATGAGAAACTTAATATTAACTCTTTAACATGATGTAAATTGTGTGCAATCCTAGAATTTCAAAGAATTGCAGGGAACTCAGATGGAAGAAAAACTTTTTGAATCGGACTTCTACTAAATGAGATTTGTGCTTGCGTAATAGCTTTGTTTCTTTCTTTAGACCTTTTCTTTTGTTGATATTGTTTTAGAATATCTCAACTGTAGTCTTCATTTTAATCTTCCATAGGGTTTAGTCCCTTCTGATGTAAAACTAGTGATAACTCCCCACTTCAAATCATCATATTTCAATCTGCATGAAAGTTAAGGGAAGGGCAAGGCAGATGATAACTAGGGCCATCCATACAAGCAGAAATAGATTCACTTGAAGTCTCTCTTGCAAATAACTGGATCAGTTACAATGAGGAGGAAGTGGAAAATTAAGAGAATGGAGCCTGTTTCGTAACCTTGGGACAAAAAAAAAAAAATTTTGTGAGATGAACTTCTTCAAAGTAAGCCTAGACCATAGGGCTGTATAATCACAAGGCAGAGTGAACATCATGAAGCCTACACAATTCTTGTCTTTTATTTGCATTTTACCTAAGACCCAGGCAGTCATCCTACAATAGTTGCTGCTCAGTTCTGGGTCACATAATACACATAAACTAATAACCACAATATAATGTGCTTACTTAAAAACCTATGTATTTTCAAAACACTATATGGGAGTGAGGACAAAGCTCTTTTTTGGTTGAATGAGAAAACACTTTCATGGAAGAAATAGCATTTCCGTCGTTTCTTATAATCTTAAACAAAAAGAAAGTGGAAGGAAAGGCATGCTAGATATTAGGAACAGTGTGACTAAAAGTATGAACAATTAATTAAGCATGCTGAGTTGGGAGATTAAAATGTTGATACGTGGAGCTAGTAAGGTAAATTGAATTGATATCACTAAGGTTTATGAGGGCCATGCCATACAAGTTGACTCTTTACTCAACAAAGCGATCAGTCCCCTTCCCCCAACACTCTGTATGAAAGCATTTTGTGAATCAACTATAATAAATAAGGAAATACTGGAGGCAGGGGATGTTTCTTAGGAGATTGTTGGAATTATCTAAGAAGTAGCAGTGGGGATGAAGAGGAGGAAAAGGATTATTATATTTATAAATTGGGATTGATGATATATCTTCAAATATAAAAGCTATCATTTGTTTATAAATAGTTTCAAGTACCTAAATTGCCCTGGTTAATATAAAGCAGTCCAGCACAAGAGGGTATGGTATATTCTACCAAGCATGAGGAGATTATATCTGAATATATAAACACTAAAAATATAAACAGCTTTTGAAGTCACCAGTTAAAATAATGTAGTACATTAAAATGTACTTTATAAATGCCAAGACAGACAGCAAACCCTTAGGCAGGTACATTTCTGATAAGCCACTTTTGAATATAAGACTAGATTTTCAAATACCTCTTGGTATTTTGTATACTCATTTCCCAATGTGGACTGAGGACTGCTTTCAACTGGCCACATCAGTTTTACCTTGGGAGGCATTTTTAAATACAGATTCTGAAGGTCCATTCCCTGAGCCGGTGTCACCAGGGAATCTGTATTCTTACTTTGTGCTGTGACAGTGAGAAGTTATGTCCATTTGCTTTTAAACTATGAAGGAGGAACATCAAATCTGCTCTTTTCGAAAATAACGCTGATATTCTCTCTAAATCCCTCTCCTCCATTCTGGGTACACCTAAATAGGAGTCTGCATCTTTGTCGACCACTATTGAAGGGTCATCAACCTGAGATACATAACCACTGAAGCAAAGGATGAAAATAAATATAAAATGTAATAAAATACTCATCTTTAAGAAACATCAATCACTGTTTCTCCTAAATGAGTATTTTATCTCATTATAAAGATTTTCTAAGAAAGCCTAAATTACATCAGAAACCATATATATTTTTTCACTATTGAATGAGCCTCAAGAGGAAGTATCATTTTAAGATATTTAGGTTGACCAAGATCATAAAAAACAATCAGGATATTTATCTGATAGGTAATAGGAAGTTGAAAATGGTGTGTGATAATCATGGAGTTCTCAATCTCAGATGCCTGAAAAGCTCAGAGGTTTCCATGAGGCTTCTGTCTTCTTGATGTTTTATGCCCTCAGAACTAATCAAAATAACCTAATTTTTGTTTTGAAGAATATTCATATGTAAATGTATGTGTGTATAAATGTGATATATATGCACACTATATGCATTATTTAGAATGAAATCTATGTACTTACTTTTTAAATTACACACATTTTAAAGCAATTTTAGCTTTTCTAGAACTATGCATTTTAAATAGAAATAACTTAATGTTAAGCAGTGTGTTGTGGTCAGCAGTTAGCAGCTCAAAATAGCACCTAAAAAGGAGTAAAGAGCTGCCTCAATCATGTGCTTTATTCTTTCAAAGAATCTTCCATTACAGTATAAATCCTCCAGGACAAAATCATAAAACAAAATCTAAACCTTTTCTTACTGCCATATTTCCTATCTGCAACTTAGCTGAAATTTGAAAACCTAAGAGATTTCTACTAGCGTCAAACAGATGACAGAGATTAGATCAATAATATTAAAACTTCGAACTTTTCCATTTGGGATTTGGAAGGGCACCTTTGCATTCTTTGTTTGGCCTGTCATTTATTATTAGTAATTTCTGTTTTTCTTATTTCATAGCTAAATGTCCTTCTCAGAAACCCTCACATATATTTTTTCTAAGACCCACAATTACAATTCTCATCTTCTATATCTTCTCTGCATATATCATAGTGCTTTAAGTATGATAATGTAAAACTGTGATAATGACAGTATTGAAACAAAAATGGGTATGATGAGGAATCCGACTGCAATCAGAATACCAATTATGGCTTACTCTCATATACATTCAATTAGATCGGAAAGGAGAATATTTTTAGACATTTTTTTTACTAGGAGGATATGACATCTAGGCAGAAGGAAAAGGACAACTTCATTTAAAGTAAGTGTTTAAATATTTCATAATGACTATAATAAGGGAACAGAGGGTACCTTGATAGAGTTTGTTGTTCTGGTAGCAATTCTGTACGGCTTTCTAAAGAGATTAATTCATATAATTCTATAGTTAATGGTGATTTATATTCATAAATGTTTAGGATGTTTTTATTTTAACTTAAAAAAAGGAAACGTGAATTTTGTTTAATACTATAACCTATCATCCTGTTCATCCGAGTGGATTTAAACATTTAAACAATGTTTTTTAGTGCAGTGAATAGTGCTCAACCTAAAATCAAGCTTAATTGTAGGATAGAGTGTATTTTTAGATCAGCTTGAAAAATAATTGGAATATTTTGGTAATAGTAACCCGAATGATGCAAACAACATGTAGCATTTTATCAAAATTTACCACAAAACTTCTTAATAATAGTTTGATGACTAGCCTTAACATTGGTTGAATTTTATTATGGTGTACATTTTCTTGTCCACTTCAATATTCATTAAGTTTGCAGATTCAAAAATATCTGGACTTTCATATTAACTGTAGCCTAGGCGGTATAAACAGTTGGCCCGATATATGCTTAAATCAGTTATGACTCGTGCTTTTAGAACTAAGTAGTATAAATAGAAGAAAACTTTTTAATAGATTTTTTTAAAGGAGAACAAATTCCTACGTAGGTTTTAACTAACATTTCTTATCCCCAATATCAACATTGTCTAATAGAAATATAATGTGAGTCACATACATAATGTAAAATTTTCTTATTGTCACATTAATAAAGGTAAAAAGAAGTAAAATACATTTTAATAACGTAGTATCTAGAACAACGTATTCAAAATATTTTTAACATATAATAAATATCGTGAAACCCCAAAATTTGACATTCTCTTTTCATTCTATCTTTGAAATCTGATGTGTGTTTTATGCTTATAATACATATCAATTAAGATCAGTCAGATTTCAAGTATTGAATAATGACATGTAGCTAATGGCTGCCATCACAGATAGTACAGAGTGAAGAAAGATGAGATCCCATTTTAGGGAAATAGTGCTTGTGAAAGAGGCTATCCAAGGACTAGAAAGAGGAGCTTTAACTCGTAAACTTTGGGAATGCCAGCGTCCTTGCCAGTCTTCCTCTGGCCACATAAGATGTGGACACGCTTTTCTGTTTCCTTATTAGCCATCTGGGGAACATCTGGGCTACATGCCAATCTCCTTCTACTACCTAAGCAAGGGAGAGGTGGTACAGGTGAAGACAGCCAAGTGATAAATAGGCCAGGCCATTCTCCCTTGAAATCCTAGTTCCCACAGATGCCCACGATCCTGAGAACTGACCCTGGAGGGCAGGCTGTATGGAGATCACTAGCGTAGTGAAAGAAAAGAGCCCACATTTCAGGAGACTGTGTCGTGATGATGCCAACAGCTGGAAGTCAACCAAAAAATGTGGCCAAACCTT
Organism: Pteropus alecto; assembly: GCF_000325575.1. Lineage (NCBI taxonomy): Eukaryota > Metazoa > Chordata > Mammalia > Chiroptera > Pteropodidae > Pteropus > Pteropus alecto. The sequence goes on along the minus strand of NW_006440645.1, from coordinate 8,489,097 downwards.
CCAAGGAACTGTGGAAGCCACTAGCGTAGTGAAAGAAAAGAGCCCACATTTCAGAAGACTGTGTCATGATGATGCCAACAGCTGGAAGTCAACCAGAAAATAAAGAGCTCTTCTAAGACACTCACTGATGGAGCAGGCTGAAGCCAGCACCTGCTATCAGCATCCCAGAGAGAATGAGTCAAATGAGGGGAGGCCAAGAACTCCTCCTACGCAAAAGTAAGAGATCTGACTTTTTCCTCTCGCTCTTTCAGTGCCCATACAAGGAGCTCCTGCAGAGAGAGAGGTTGTATGAAAAACATACCACGGACCCAGCCTCACTTCCCCCTGTGAGTCACTGGAGCCAAGGCTCTGTCTTACACTGGGAAGATGAAAGACTTTAAATCAGGATCGAGTCTTAAAATGAAATAAGACTGTTGGAAAACTGAAATTACCTTCTGTTTCAGAATCCAGACAATGTCACTGAAAGAGGGGACACCCCTAGAGTAAGTATGGCTTGTTTGAGAAAAATCGACAGCATGACTGGGGGAAAAAAAAATAAAGCGATTCCAAGTTTATATCCCATTGAATTATGACTTCTCAAAAACTAGTTAAATGCATGCTGCTCCAATGAAAATATTGTGAATGAAATATTTAATGCACAACGTTTGTATAAAAGTTGAAGATGAGACATGGAGTTAGGAAAAGAGTATTAGGAAATAACCCTCGCTAGATATGTAAATACAGATTGTATAGTGCCTCAAGGACCAGAAAGAAGGAGCCTGTACTTTTATTTGAGAAGAAAGAGTAACCAAAGTTTTTGATCAGGAAAGTAACGTGATTGAGTTGGATCCTTTAGCAAGATTAAAATTTTGGAGCTATTGTAGAGTTTAAATTGGCGTAGGAGAAGTATAGCAAGCAGAAAAATCAATTACCCAGCAGTTATAACAGGCAAGAGGGCATGGCAATTGCAAAAATGAAAGGAAAGAAAAAGGCAGATTTGAGAAACTATTGAAAAACATTTCTGATGAACAGGACGACTGATCGCTGGCAGTAAGTACTGTTGTGGGAGAAAGGGGAGGTGACAGCTTTCTGGCGTCCAGGTTAAATGACGGGGAAAGGGGATGATGAAAGCCCGAAGCAAAAGTGAGGGCGGTAAAATGGCTAATTAGACATGAGCACAAGGTAAGTTCCAGATGCTGAAAGCACATTCAAGACCCACACCCATCACTTGGCGTTGGAACGAAAGATCTAAAATTCAAGAGATGCCAGCAACAGAGATTAGAACTTCTGGAGTCAACACCTGCCATCAGCATCCCTTAGACAATGAGTCAAACGAGGAGAGGCCAAGGACTCCTCCTACGTAAGACATCTGCCTTTTTCCTCTTGCTCTTCAACAGCATAAAATACGAGTTGAAATCATGGCAGTGGATGAGAATGCCCATGGGTAGACTGAAAAAGAGCCCCAGTGGAGAAAAACAGTGTCATGTCACTGGGGTCACAGGAGGAGGGAAGAGAAGGAAGAAATTGCCAATGGCCTCATGGGGTGCAAAGACATAGGAGTCTAACAGGCAGGAAGAAGCCATTTGTTTTGCCAAATAGGAAGTTATTTGTGGCCTTAGTGAAACAGTTTCGACAATATTTCAACAATCAAAAGATAATGGAACAGATTAGGAATTGATTGGGGCATGAAGTGGAGGCAGGGGTAGTAGAATAATGGAGAGCTGTAACAGGCCTGAGCTATATTCAAGGGGAAACCTGTGAAGCTTAGGGAATTGATCAGGGCACTAATAGAGGCTGTGAATTCTGGCTTAAGGCTGTCTGCAGTCCAGTCCAGCTCGATATAATCCTGCCTAGAAACTGGACGCTAAAACCTTTGCTACCCTTTCTGAAGAAGTGGTTATGGTATCATGTGGTCATCAAACTTTCTTATTTCAAACATTTTACAGTTTAAAAAAAGGCAGATTATATTGTAATCTGTACCTTTTAGAAATCCAGAAAACTATTTAAATATATTCCGGAATCACTAAATAAATAGATGAAAAAACAGCCTTAAAGTATATTTTCAATAAATTAAATAATTTCTCTTTCATTCTTCCATATAATTATTTCTTATTGCATGTCAGTGTCTATAGCCAAAGTACAAAAATAGGATGCCAAAATTTAAACAAAATCAATTTTTTGTTTCATTTTAGAACTTAATACAGGTTAATCATGAATTAGTCAACCTTTTACATTTTACTTCATTTTAAAATATGCCAGCTTGGATATTTACTTCGAAGGATCATAGATTTTAACTTTTGTTTCAAAAAGAAAATATTTGACTAATATTTAAATTTTAAAATATTAGAGATGTTAATATGTTTGTATTCTTTATAGTTTCTGCGCAAGACAGAAAACTTTTCAGAAGGGCGATATAAACAAGTAAATCCTAAATTATATTTTTAGTTATGTTTTATAATTTTTTTACTTCTGAAAAACTAAAAGAATAATATGTAATAACCATGACTAGCCTTCTAAAATAATTCTGAAATGGAAGAAAACTGGCAACAATCAGTTCTAAGAAAGCAACTCTAACCAGAAATTTGAACTCATTTTTAAAGTGTTTTTCTTCTTAGACCATTTACTGTTATAATTTTATAGTCACTCATCTTAATGTTTCTTTGTAAAGAGATGTTACAAGGCAGGGATGCTCAAAGCTGAAAGAAAAAAAAAATAGAGCAAAGTCCAGCTCACCAGTAAATGGGATGCTTAAAACTAAAAGATAACAGTGCGCAAAAATGGGTGATTGCCATCTGTCTCATAAAAACACAGAAGCCTACGCAATGCCAACCGATATGTTCTGTCAAAGCAGTGACTTGAAATATGTTCTACTAACACTAAAACGGCAATAAGTAATTTGAAAGGAAACGTATACTTGACCAAATTGTCCCCCACAGCTCATAAACACCTCCGTTGGTGCCCTTGGAGTTTATCAGGGCCATGGGAGACATTTATTGACTTTTACTTGATCTCCTATTGCCAAAGCACACCAAGGTTAACACAGTTACTCAACAGCTTTGATGCAGCCAGGAAAATGTTTGACTGAAAAATGCGTTCAATCTAACAAAGCAAGCAGCAACTGCCTGCAGGAAGTTCCACAACCACAATCATTTCAAAACGTCCCAGTCAACCCAGTGCCGTGACAGCTGCACGCCGTGAGCAGCGTCTGCTATGAAGAGACAGGTCAGCTTTTAAGTAGAGGTTTATTTTTCTGCTCCTGAGTTATGCCTCGAACTTGGATCAAATATTGTGTTTAGGAAGTCCTGGAATAAGATACATACTTCCAATTCTTTGTAACAGATATCTAAATAATGTCAATTTTTCCCTCAACTCTAGAATAATTTATATAGTATTCTCTGATTGACCCAAAAGGAATATATATGAACTCAATTCACAACATGAATCAGAATACACAGTGGAAGGCCTGCTATCATGGAGAATATGCTCAGGGCATTCGGTCTCTACCGATCCTAACAAGCAACCCAGTAATTATAACAAACACACCACCTTCCCCACTGCTAACTAAGAAATCACAAAAATGTATGGCAAATTAATAACTTTTAAGACGGCATATGTTCAGAAAGCAGAAGGCACCAAAAGACTCAGAAGGTAAGAATTTGAAATCTTTGTTGCCATTGGCTTAACAAATGATTGCAGGTAAATCGACCTATATTGCACTCAGGCCATACCCATGAGCGGAGATGTTATAGTGCTACAGTATTTTCAGAACGTTGTTCAATGCGCTATCTCTGTTGCTACCAACAAACCATTAATGAACAATTCAGCTCGCCAGTAATTAGAGTTGATTTAAATACTAAATGACCCCATGTCAGCCCCAAAGAAGAGATGGTTTTCTTCTATTCATGATGATTTGCTTTCGTTCCACATTACAAGCAGGATAACTTGCTACTCAGATCACTTTCGTTTGGTTTGATTGCCTGCATTTTACTGAATAAATTTTAGTCTTTTTTTTTTTAAGGTATGAATTTTGGGAAATAATACAAAAGAACTGGTAAAATTGATATGTATGCATTATAATAACTTCTTCCTCCCTTACTCCCTAATAAAGCTTGACTTTGCAAAGAAGACCAATTTCTAAAACAAATATTATCATTGTATAAAGCATGACCTAATCCACTACATGCTAATTTCAGCAAATATTGATACAGATCCCTTTACCGGATTTAGATGAAAAATGCTTCTGCTAAGCCATTTTCTCTATGTGCTGATGCACTAAGTGTGTGTATATATATATACACACACACTTAAGTTCATTCCTAATGAAGTATTTGAAAACTCTTAGGTCATGCAGTAACATACCTCATTCGGGTCAGGTTTAAATCAAACAAAAATAACATCTGTTACATATCAAAAGTTAGCTGGCATAAGGAAGTAGTAATTTGTGGACTTGTGTAAATAAAGTGGCACAAGCAAATTTAAATATTCATTTTTAGGCCTAGTGTAATGCACTGGTGGCAGGTATTAAAGAAATAACCCATTTTATTGACTTATAACTGTCTTCCTATTAGTCAGCATATGAAATGTATAGTATGAAATCAAAAAACACCAAAAGCATGATATTTTTTCATGTCTTCAACCATCCAAGTACCAATATTTAATTCATTTACGTATAGAGCTTATTTTCTTTAGATTTTCTTCTGTAGTACCAAACAAGTTATTATATCAAAATGAACCTAAATGAATCGTGATATATATTAGGACATATTTTTAGAGAAAAAAAATTCTCAGATTTTTTTTTAAATAGGCAATGTACTTCCTACTCAAAAATACATCTGAACTTGTGTCTATGACCTGTTTAAGTCTTCCATGTGGCATTTCTACATAATATATAAACGTATTCCTCTTTCCCCAGAGTTAGTGACAAGGAAAGGGTGTGTCTCAGTAATCTTCTAAGAACTCATATCGATATCTTCCAATGTGAGGTCAAGCAAATTAACACTGTGATTCAACAGCCCTGATAAAGGTCAGAGAAAAGTCTCAAAAGTAAAAGCCTCTAGATATCTAGGCAAGGCCACCTCAAGGATAGAAGTCAGTAGGCAGAGCCACCAAGAACCTCTATCTTCCACGATACTGTACTAAAATGGAGAAGCTGTCGAAGCCATAGGCGTGGGACACCTCCCTAGTACAGGACATTTAATAGGATCTTGGAAGAGAGCAGAATCTATCTCTCACCTAGGGCTGTCTCAGCCTCAGGTACACTATCCACTTCCCCACCTTCATAGTCTGAGGCCTTAGAAAAATACATTGAAAACAACCAATTTGAGAGGAATAAACAAACTATTTCCACATAAAGTGGGAAGACGTATTAGTCAATTTTTGTTCTGGTAATGCTGAATAATTAAGAACCTCATGATCTCAGGAAATACAAAAGACATTTATTTTTCTCACTCGTGGGTCTTCAAAATAGTTGTAATACTTCTGGGCTTAGCTGGAAGAGTCTTGGATTAGTTCAAAGATTGGAGTTGGATGTATTCTACTCCACATAGCTCCTCATTCTGGGACTAGCAGCTACACAGAACATGTTCCTCTCATGGCAGAGGTGGAAGTTCAGGAGGACAACTTGTCACATGAGCACATTTAAAACCTCTGTTTATGACATCTTTGCTTACATTCCACTGGCCATGAAATGTGAAGTCCAAAATCAATGTCACATGGTGAAGTACAAGATCAATAAGGCAAGAAATTATTCTCATCTCCTGAAGCCAGGGAGAGAGTAAAAATTTGCTGGAAGATAAACTAATTTATGTCAGAAGTATATCAGGTATCAAAGAAAATAAGCTATCTCAAAACAATAGCATCTGGATGGAACTACTTAAATTCATCCTGAGCAAGATGAAAACAAGTGATGTAAAAACTATACAGATATACTACAGAAAAATAATTTTAGTAGAATATATAACTCAGTAAGCACCGGCTGATTTCCTATCAATGTTTTGTACCTTATAAGACCTTAGTAAAGAAATTCAATTAAGTTTTTAAAGGTAAGAGGAAATATAATAGCTCAAAGATAAGATGATATAACAACAAAATACAAAGCAAGAAAGTATGACGGAGCTAAGGAAACAAGTTGAGAAGCAAAACACAATTTCTGATACAATAAGCAAATTCTAAATAGAAAGAATCAGGACAGACATGGCTAAAATAAAATAATGTTGTAAAAAAGGCTTGAGATCATCAAATGAACATAAAGATAGAGGTAACACAGTTACAACTAGAGCTATGATGATGAGTAAGAAAGATAAGCAAGGAAAAAATAGCATAAAGGTAATTTATATTCCTTAAGTGGAGACTCCAGACAAACAGAAAAAGAATAGAGAAGCATTCATTGGTATAATACAGGAAAATGACATTAAAGTATGAAAAGAGTTACATCTACAAACTGAAAGAAAAATGCTTTATTTAGAAAATTTGATTTAGAATGACTGAGTTAGAGGAAATCATAGTTAAATTATAGAAGTTCAAAAATAAAGAATTCTTCCTCCATTCATTAAAGAAGTTCCTTGGAGGATAATGAGGTCAGCTGCAGACTTCCTCAATAATATTCAATGCCAATAAAAACTGAAGTGGCGTTCATGAAATCCCAAGGGAAAGAAAGTGATCAAAGAAAAGCGTACCTACTGAAGTTGCCACTTAATTATAAAAATGCGGCCTACGTTCTCTACGACAGCAGAATATTATGTTCACGAGCTCTCTTTGGTAAAAATAGGTCTCAATAATGACCTGAAACTGACCACAAGATGACTCGACGAGGTCCAGGTGGAGACGCCATGCGGAAGGGAAAGGCCGTAAACAATAAACCATTTGCATATAGAACTAAGACTGAAAAAAATGGGAATTACAGTGCAGAAAAGAACACAAATATTATGAACCTTTCGAGCTAAATAATATAAGGAGAGGAGAGGAAAGTAAACAATGCTAATCGCTTCCTCCTTTATAATAATACTCCATAAAATTGGAGCATTTAATTAGAAGAAAACATGTTGATCCTAAGTCCTTAACTATTTTAATAATTTTCTTAGTTTAACACTATTTTTTTTAATAACTAATAATCCTCATGTGAAAATTTTGTCTGAAAATTAGCTTCTCTTAAAGTTCTTAAGTCGTATTAAATAAGATTTCATGTATTTTATGTATTAAATAACATTTAATACAGATCAACTTTAATAGCATGGTGCCATTATTACAAAAGTATTTGTCTATACATACGACCCTATTGTCCTGTACTTCTCTAAGTTCTACTTGCATGTCAGCTTTTGTCCTCGGATTGGCTTCACTCACGGTCACAACACTGCCAGCAGCAGGAGTCAGGGCTTATTTGGGACTTCTGGTATGATTTTGCTCATTTTACATTGTGTGACTAGAGGATGTGCCTTTCAAAATGTAGCCTATATATGCACGTTACATAGCAGCGGTCCTGGGTGGAGACCATGCGTTTCCTTCCCATACCTGCAGAACCCAGGGCTGGCGTTCATGCTGATTGGGCCATCTTCGAAGGGAGCCCTCTACCCAGGAGAACATCTTGCACTCTTTGGCTTCAGACCGAGTTGCATGCTCATCGCTAAACTAATTGCTATGTCAGGAGACATGGGTTACCAGTCGGGGTTGAGTTAAGTTCACCCAAAGCACATAACTGCTACACACTGGGGCTAGACAGGGGGCTTCCCACTGGGCAAGGGATAAAACAGATGTCTGCAAGACTGTCGCAATGCCCAGGACACAGGGGTTTCCAGGCAGGCTTAACATCTGGTTACTGAGATGTGTGCAGAAAATTAATTATTCTATCGATTTTTTCTTTTCTGAATTGAAGTTATATTTTGTGATCCAAAGATCTGCAAATCAAATATACTAGCTACCCAAAAGAGTGTATTTTCTGAGCTTTATAGGCACCTCTTAGAAACAATTACATGTACACAAATAATCTGAGAATCGGCGAACACAATGATTCATCAGTAAAGGCATCCTGAACACAGAAGCTCTAAAAATACTGATTCTTTATAAGTAATGCCCCAAGAAGAGTTGGGGGTGGGGGTGTTTAAAGCCGAGTTTTAAAGCATAATTCACAGGTATAGTCTTACCTACAGTGCAAGTATTTTTATGCACAGAAGATATTTTCCAGCATTAACACAAATAAAGGAAGGGCAAATCCCATGAATAAAGTCTGGCTGAAAAACTTGCCAGTTTATAGGCTGGTCGGCTGTGAAATGAATAGAAACAAACACACTCTAGACCTAAAAACCAGAATAATCAGCATGACAGCTTTTCAAGAAGTAGCACATACAGCTTCACAGGATGGAAGGCAAGTCTTCTAAAAAACAATGATAAGTGTTGGAAATATGGCTGAGCAAATGGCCAAGTACTACACCATCCCTATGGCAATACAAAGTTTTCAGAGTTGGAAAAATACCCACTAGATCACTCTATCATCCACTAGAAACAAAGTGATTGAAACTACATCTTCAGTCTTCTAAAGTCTTTGAGAAGGAGAATGGATAGACTAGATGTAAAAATACTCAGGTTATTACAGGACTCATAACTCTTTAAAATAGAATGATAAAGGCGAAGAAAGCATTGAACGATTAAAACAACTAAATAAAAAGGCATTATTATTATGTTAAGAATTACATTTAAAATTTTCTGACAAAAGCCATACTAGATTTGATAAATGACTCATCTACAAGAACAGAAATCCTTTATCTAGCTAAACTTAAAAATGGATACAGCTGCCAAATTAAGGAGCCCGGAAAGTAGATTTTGTATTATGAATGATAAACTGAACATATTTCAAGACAAATGGTCAGCATTTCTGGGAACTGCTAATCTCCTCTTGGTGTAATAATGTGTGATGTCATCATTAATAGTAGAGTCACTGTCACCTACTGAGGCCCACCAACTCCCAAGAGACAAGTCAGTAAGCACCTATCCAATGTTGTTTTGCTTCAGTCCTGGATAGATGCCATGAAATGAAATTATTTCTTCCTGATTTGAAAGTTAGGGTAATGTTAAACCTTATTTGGTAAAATGGTCTATATTTAATTAATTTCTAAGTCAACATTTGTTTTTGTTTTGTTTTGTTTTGTTTTTTCCTTATCATTTGCAAGGAAAGAGAAATGCCAAAAATGATTTAAGGCAAGGATTAAATTACCTTTTTTATAGTTCCGATTGTTAACCTAGATTTATAAGCCTTCAGAGCATCCTCTTCTAAATGTTAAAAAGGGTCATATAGAAACAGTTTTCAATTTAAATAGATTGAAAGCCAAGCATCCACTTAAAAGTTGGTTAATACTTACAATGCATTTTTCCACAGAAACAGTATAATAACAGTGCTTTGCTATGCCTTAAAAGGCAACTCTTTAAAAAGGCATGTTTTCCGTTTTTGTTTTTGATTTTTGCTGTAAAAACTACCTTGGCTTTAGTCCACCATAAAATTTTGCTACATGAAAATCTTGTCCCTAAAATGTGTCTGGCACATAATAAACACTCACTAAATATTTGCTGAATAAATCATTGTGCATGTCAAAACAGTTCCAATGAACTACAGCTTCAGTCACCTTACATATGAATTTGCCTTTTAATCAAATTATTAAACAGTCAATTGAATGTATACAATGGACAGAGTGCTATGATAAACATACCCCCAAAAGGAATTATGATCTATTGAGAGAAAACACAAGAATCATGTGACCTAGCACTTATTATGGAAGAAAGCAATTGAAAAAAAAGAAAACAAGAAAGAAAATAGAACGCTGAATAGATCAAACATGAACTTCACAATCATCAATACAGGTTTTATAGGTGTAAGTAATTAGATTTAAATCAGCATGGATCTCCATCTTAAATATCATTTTTTTTTTCTTTAATCAAGGGCTAAATAAACGTCTGGGGTCTTTAGTATTTCCACAACTGTGGTAATTAGAAAGGAATTGTTGCATTGCTTATTTTATGAACATGGTTAGTCAAAGGACCAGTGTTCCTGCTACTTCAAGTGCCATTACTGAAAACTGCTTAAGCTTGAGCCTTACAAGCTGCGTTAATAAGTCTTGCATCAGAGTCAGGACATAAAGGGCACACAGAACCGTGGATGAAGAAACTAAAATGAAATCTATTAATGAAGGCGTAGGCATCATTAAGAAAACCTTACAGGAATAGTTAAGAATCCTATACCAGCAATAGTTGCTATCTCTAGGCTTTAAGGGATAAAAGGTGCGGGGAGGGGCAGAGCGTAGAGGTTTCCAGAAGCCTGTGAGACTTGTAGCTACAGGAAAGAGTCTTTTAAAAGGAGTTTGGGGTTTGTAGTGAGAAGCCGGCGGGGAATAATACCCTCAACTTTTCTCTCCTCTAGCTTTGTGATCCAATGGTGATGCAGTCTACACAGGTCGGCCTCTCAGGGCACAGAGCAAGAAGAAAATGGATGAAGAGAAAATCGAAGAGAAAATGAAAATTAGCCAGGACTCAACTGGTAGAGAAGATAAAAAAAAAGTTTGGGACTAGACAGAAGCAGGCAAAAGAAACTACAGCGGCTTGGAGGTAGGCAGCCAACCCAACAGCCAGACAGTGTGTGTACCTTGTGAAAGCTTCAGGCAACTCTCTTTCCTTCTGGTGGCTCAGAGCTTCCATCAAAGAAGTGCAGCAAAGCGGAGGAAGTGCGTGTAACAGATGGGAGCTGAGAGCGGTATTTAATTCACTTGCGTGAAAGCACCTGGGAAGAAATCAAATGTCACCTATGCCTTAATCCCAGGGCAGACAGGCTGATGCCCTAGCCTACCAGGCCTCGAGGCAGGGGTCCAGGCTGATAGGGAGCTGGACGGCTAAAGGGAGAAGCCACCAAAGTGAAAGGCACTGTGACAACTACGTGAAAAAGAGATTTTCAGAAAGTAGATATACAAAAGCACCAGGACTCTCAGGGCTCACCCAAGGCAGTGGGTATTGAACGTAGACAGGTGAATGAAAACTGCTGAAACACGACTCACTTTAACCAAAATACTTGCAGGTGCTATTCAGGATGCAACGTGCAGATGGTAAGTACCAGCACCTTGGCTGATAGGGTTTTGGAAGAATGAGAGGCTGGAAGTGATCTTGACAGTAATGATTTTATCCTGTCGAATTTAACTTTTTTCCTAAAGTAATACAGGAAAGCTTTCTTACAATAATAATAATAAAAAAAAATACAGAATTATGTAGACTAAAAGTGAAAGCCCCCTTCGTCACCATTTCTAATAGATACGTGTACGTATATTACCATTTTGTAGTTTGCTGTATTTTACATAAAGAAAGTGTAATTTTTACACAGGCAACTCTGTCACTGTTATTTTAACAACTGTTTTTTTTCACTTAAAAAACATATTAGAGAGATTCTAACAGCGATACGAAAAGAAAATCTTTTGTCAGGACTATATATATAGCACATGGTAATTCATCCAGAAACCCTTGCCTTTTATATTTTGACATTGTTTATTTAGAGGAATTTAAAACTTTTATAGATGGTTTTTTCCATGTTTTCCTTGAAAAGTTAATTAGGAAATTCTTCCCCTTCTCAAGTTTGTAAAACTAGTATTCTATGTATTTTTTGCTTTTAAAATTTTATATGCAGAACTATCTAACCTGAATCAAAATGTTTTATGTATGGTGTGAAGTAGGGAACACAACTCATCTCAAAGCCATTTTGCATTGCAGCTCCTTCTCATTTAAATTGCCACCATTTTTAATCATTAACGTCCCACATATACACAGATCTCCTTCTCGGTTCAATTCTGCTTCATTAATCAATGTGCTTCTTCTAAAGTCAGTATTACTATCATTTAATAACTGTGTCTTTATAGTTTATTTTTGCACTACATCCAGTATTAGCATCAGAGTTATTCGACTCTCATAAACGAGTTGAGAAAATTTCCATACATCTCTATGTTCCGAAGCAGTTTCAAAACATAAAACTTATCTATTCCTTGAACATAATATGTAGGGCAATATTGGTAGAATATCTGAAAATTTGTTGGACAAGTTTCTCTTTTGTATTCTTTTAAAAATCTCTTTGGCTAAAGTTTTTCTTCTGAATAAATTTTAAAAACAAGTTCCAGCAAAGGTAACTTTTCACTGAATTAGTAACTTAATTTTTAGAAAATTGACCTTTGTGTAAATATTTTGTCTTTCAATCTAATAAATTAGTAATCTCTTCATCAATTCGGAACTTCATTCCAAGCAAGAACACAGAATTTCTTCCCATTAATTCAGCTCCTTTTTACATCATCCATAGCTTTGATTCTTATTAGTCTTGCATGCTTCTTAATTTATTTCTCAAGTCTTTATAGTTTTTGTTGCTATTATAGATGTAGTATTGTTGCCTTCTGTATTTCTTGATTGGTTAATTCCACTAAATAGAAAAGCTATGGATTTTTGCAAGTTTATCTGTAGTCTACCTTTCTTGTATTAGATCTAAAAGATTTCAGTTGATTGTGTAGGATATTATTTTTCCCAAGGCAGTCACATCAGTTGCAAATAAGGATAGCTTTATGTCTTATTTTCAATATTTTTAAATCTTACTAACGTTTATTTTCTTAGCATGGGATTGGAACTTGAACAATATTAAGGAGAAGCAATAGTGTTAAGTATTGTCTATTTCAGTGGCTATTTTTCTAGTATTTCATTGTTAGGCAAGACACTTGCTACGGATAACTACATATATACTTTATCATTATGTTAAGAAGTTTCTTTCTCAGTTTACCAAGTGGTAGGTTTGTTTTTAGGTTTTGCTTATTTATTTTAATAAGAATTTAGTATTAAACATATATAAAAGATTTTGTACGTTTTAAAAAGATCTCAGAGTCCTTCCCCTTTAATCTTTTCATATAATGAACTACATTACCAGTTTTTCCAATCTTGAAACATATGTTCATTCCTGGGTTAAATGCTACTGGATCATAACGATTTTTAAATTATAACTTTTATTGAGCATATTATATGTTCACATGTAGTTGTAAGAAATAATAGAGATCTTGTGTATATTTTACTCAGTTTCCACCAATAGCAATATTTGCAAATCTATAGGATAATGTCAAAACCAGGATATTGACATCGATATGAGCCATAAATCTTTTTCAGATTCCCCAATTTGCTTGTATTCATTCGTGCATGTATTCCGTTTCATATAATTTTATTACATGCGTAGGTGTGTAAATCTATGACCACAGTCAAGACATTAAACAGTTTTATCATCACAAGAATCCAACCTGTTGACCTTTTCTAACCGCACCCACTGCCTTCCCTTCACCCCACCCACCCCTGAACCCTAACAATGACAACTACTAATCTCTCTTCCATTTAGAAAATTTTGTCATTTCAAAATGTTAAATAAATCATGCAATGTGTGACTTTTTATAATCAGCTTTTTTTCCCCTGAGTATGGTATATATACTCCACAGTTTGTTTAACTATTTTCTGTCGAAGGACCTCTAGATTGATTCCAGCTTTTGGCTATTATTAATAAAGATGCTAAGCACATCTGTGCAGTTTTTTGTGTGAATGCAAGTTTTTATTTGTGTGGCATAAATTCCCAGAAATAAAATTGATAGTTCATATAGTAACGGCATGTTTAGCTTTATAAGAAACTGCCAAATTGTTTTCCAAAATGTACCATTTTACATTCCTAACACAATGCATAAATGACCCAATTTTTCTGCATGCTGACCAATATTTGATGTTAACTTCTTTTTTTTTTTTTAAGTCATTCTGGGCTATGGCCTTAATTTTCATTTCCTTGATGGCTAATAATGTTGAACATCTTTTCACATGCTCATTTGCAATCTGTTAGTCCTCTCCTATAAAATGTTTATTTATGCCTTTGCCCATTTTCTAATTTGATTGTTTGGTATTTACTGTTGAGTTTTGAGAGATTTTTTTGTCGTTTTTCATTTTGGTTTTTTAAAAGTATTCTAGATATTTGTCCTCTGTTAGACATGTGGTCTGCAAGTGTTTTTCCCCCGACTCTGCAACTTGTTTTTTCATCCTTTTGAAAAGGTCTTTCACAGAACAAAGTTATTTACATTGATAAGATCCAGTGTGCCAATGTTTATATCGTATTAAATCCTATATCTCAGGAGAGTTTTCTCAAATCAAAAGAGATCCTTTATCCAACTTAAGTCCTGACTCACTTGATCAAGGACTCTCAGAATACAGTCTGACATATCCTCCCTGGGTTACTGAAGCTTTATGCTGGCCACGACTTGCACCAACTTTGAGGTATAGTCCATCTTTTTCCTTATAAGTTCCAGTAATTCAAAGCTGGGTTATGATGCAACTAAACCCTAGTTACAGACCTGGTGGCAACAAGGAAAAATGGAAGATCTTGAAAGAGCCACATGTTGACTTGTTGGGGACACCAAGATTGCAGAGGACATAAATTTCTAACAAGAAGCTTTAGGAAGTATAAAGGAATTTGGCGATTCCAAAAGATTTGTGAGAGCAGCATCCCAGCTATCCCCATCCCAGAGTCAAGGTCTCATCTTTTCCCAAGTAGGGCCTGACCTTGACATAGCTGATCTCGCTTGATTCGGCATTTAACCTTCTTTGGAGCTCAGATGCTCTGCTAATTAAGTCCTTGTCCCAATTTACACATTTTTCTGCCCTGCCAATGGAGGAAATTAATCCCATAAGCTACCAAGAAAACCCTCTGATTTTTACACTTGGTTTTCAGTTGCAGTTAATCACTCTCAGCCCATCTGCCACAGGTCTCTTCCAAGCTTCACATGCAGCGACATTACCTTCGTAGCTTGAAATCACTAAGAAATATACAAACACTGAAAAGGAGGGCTCGGGTTATTGTTTGTTGATTAGCTACACTTAAGAAAGTGAAGGAGAAAATTTCAATAAGTCAGATGAAATCAAAAAGTGTCCATTACATTGTGCATAGTACAAAAATTGAAGAAACACTCTTCCAGGAATTGAAACCTATGATCTGTTTCAGCAAAGAAATCACTCATGTTATTGACAAACAAGTCAAGTTCTGAGCTGTTTTGTTGTTTCACTTTCATCTTTCTTGTTATCATAAACAAATTATCAATCAACATTCATGTCAGAACTACACACATTCATCAATTGCAATCAAGGACTGGCTATGAATAGGAGCTTGGCAGCAATCAACAAAAGCATCTCATGAAAATCAATTCCCTATATGGAATGTATAATAAAATGGATTATATGTTTTATTATTACCTGTAAGTTATACGCTACGCGTCCTTTATATTAGGTGAATGTGTAACTTATGTATGTATATACACTCGTACTTTTTTTCCAGAGAACAAGTTGTTAAACATTTACTATTATACCGCGGTTGCCACCACATCCTCAACGGCCCTTCTTTCACTTTATTCCATCTTAGGGTGCTTTGCTCCTGTAAAGCCTTTGAAATACCAAACAATAGGACAATTGAAATATTGGTGTCAACATTTAAGCTCTTCTAATGAAGACATCATACAGCTCAGCAGTGCTTTCTGCCCTTCCTTATTATTGGCAAAGCAGGTAGTTAGAGTCTTCTGAAGTCAGTTATATTAAAGAGTGGAGGTAATAAAAACTTTCATTTAATCACCTCGCCGCCCATTCTTTTCACTGGTGCCAAAACCTGCCATGCTCTTGATGTCAAATTCCATGCTAGCAAATGAATTATTATCCGTAAGAGATATTGAAGGTGGCATGCTTTATTTCATTTAAAAAGCAAATTCATGGAAAGGACCCATTCAGCTATTTTTGAATTCAGAAGTGAGACGGTTGTCTTAGTAAATGTATTAACATATTTATTGAATTGAGAAATAAAGCTAAACTTTTTCTGACAAGATGTAAGTCTGATTTGGCTGACCAAGCTGAATATGAGAACTGGCCTTGCCAATTAGGTTTTGGGACAGACATTTTCCAAAACTTGAAAAAGCTAAATCTGAAGTTCCAAAGTTTTTATGAGTATGTTCAAAGAGTACAGTAAAATAAGAACATTTTGTCCAAATATTACATAGGCAACGGCATATTTAAATTGATATTTCTGTTTTCTGAATATAGCAGGTTGCCTCTAAGTGAAAAAGTAACAGGTATAATTAAATAATCTGATGTGTCTTATTAAAAATTCTAAGAAATGTAAAAAATTTTTCTGCAAATCTAATTTTTTTTTTTGAGGATATAAAAATGAAGGAAGACCTAACCAAGTTGTCAAATGACCATAAACACTTTTCTGATTATAGATCACTAAGTGATTTGGGCATGTAAACACACGATGTATTTGAAGAATGGGATTGCTACTAAAATTTATTTTCATTTCCATCTATTTATATGTAACCAAAATTTCTTAGTGCTTACATGTAGAAATGTAAAAATGGAATAACAATTGAGGTTGTCCTCTGTCTTACTTTAGTAACAAATAACATTTATTTTAAAAGCAAGTGCTATGTTTCATTAAGAAATGCATTTCCAATAAAGTTGTGTTTTATATGTTTTAAATTATATGAACTAAGATTTTAATACTATATGCTATTTTGGATAATTCTTTTAAAATAATTAAATGATCGATCAATCTAAAAGAATCTCTAATATTTAAACTCTATATTCACCAGACATAAAATTCTATATGCATTTATTTGCATTTGTATAAGCTATCTACAGAAAGTTTTTAAATTTGTTTTGCTTTGCTGCAGAGAACTATAAGAGAGTAATGAATACATTATGTGTAAGCATTAAAAGCTATACATTAGGACAAATTCTGAGAGAAATGGCATGAAAATACAGATAAACAAAAATAAGAAATGATGTAAATGTTTGATTATATAAGAGCTTGTTCACGTACTTCTACATAAATGATGTGGTATCAAATCACTATTATATTTAGATTCCATTGGAGATAATTTTTAAATAATTGAATCATTTCATTTAAAAATGTAAATACGTAAATTGTGCCAGCGGCTGCATATTTTGAAATTAGAGTTCTAATAAAGAATATTAGTTGTTAACTTTAAAAATCTACAAGGCGTATAATATTTTTCCCAGTTCTTTTAAGTAGTGTATGAGCAACAACTATTTGAAAACCACTAAGCTAAGACATCTAAAAGAGAGTGAGTCAAGGGATTACAATTTCATAAATAATGAAACTAATGTATTTTTGTGAAAGATAATATTCGGGCAGCCAGGAGTTCTTTGATCAAGTAATAGTGCTGCTCTGAGGAATTAGATGACAGAAAAACCTGGCAGCTCATTTGCTATCCAGGACGTTCCCTAAAAAGGTGTCCAAAGAAATCTAAATATTCACTAATATTACCGATATGGTGAAAAGTTGGAGAAAAGGAACGTTCTGATACAACTAGGCTGTTTTGTTTAATTAAGTCATGGGAAATTGTGAAGGGGTTTGAAACTGATTTCTCTGCATTGGAGACTGAGCAGCATGTATAAAATGGCAGTTGGATAAGAGTAAGGTAATTGCACGTTGTCGGATAAAAAGTCTCTGATTCTGACTGGAAATAGATTTCTTTTGAAATATGCACTAACCCATGCTCAGATTTAACTGATTTCTCACAAGTGTTAGAATTCTTAGTAAAGAGCATTTTTCTCCGGCTCTGATGAGGTCTCAGCACAGCCCAATATACTATATGTAATTCTACTATTTTGAAATATTTCTTCTCCATTCCTTGTTCTCCTCCCTCCTTTTTAGGAATCATCTGGAATGTAAAAACTAGGTTGAGTCTAAATGTATTTTCATGTCATAGGGAAATGTGTCCTCAGATTAAGAGTGCTGAAACATGTTAGAGAGAGAGAGAGAGAGAGAGAGAGAGAGAGAGAGAGAGAGAGCGCACACCATGGCATCATCAGAATACATACTGAATAAGAGTGTAACAAAAATAACTCTTTATTATACATTCCTCAGTGTCATTGGTCATCATTTACCTACCCCTTTGGGATCGGAAACTATATCAATTCATTTGCATATTGCTCAGAAGTACAACAAAATAAAACACAAACCAATGAATGCTTTTGGTAACTATCACTATCAGACAATTCAAAAACCACTCAGATCTCTTTAAAAAAATTTCGAACATAAATACACTGGATTCTTAGATTTTGTTTTGTGTTTTGAATCTTGAAGAATCTTGAAGAAAATTATTTGTAGTTGTCAGCTTTTGTTTTTTCCACATGTTCATACATTCATTCAAAAATCGTTGAATTTATTGAATTCTATTCGCCAAGTCATATACAGAAAGGCGATTACTAAAAATTTTAAAAGGTGGTCCTGCCCTCAAGGGATTTGCATTTGACTGGAAGAGATTAATATCAAGCAAGTAAGTGCCGATATGAACATATACTGCAAATAGTGCTAAGATGCATACGAAGCACACAGTGAGAGGACCTATCCAGATACGGTGCTCAGGGAAAGCCTTTAAGGAGTGCCATGTATGCCCAGCCCTGAAGCAGCAGAAGGAACCAGCAAAATCTGAACCATTAAAATGAGGCCAGTGAGGCCAGAACTTGACTATTACAGAGAAAATGTAAATGCTGTTTGAAGAAGCAGGTAAAGAACAGCTTTGACATGGCTTATTAAGGACTATGGATTTTATTTTAAAAGGACCGTTATTATAGGAATTTTTTTAAAAAAATCAAAACATTCAGAATTTGTTTCGAAAACACTTCTCTGCTGGAATTGTCAAGAAAACATTAGAGGAACTTTCCTTTGGGGTAGTGTAGTTGATAAAACACTATCACGCACTCACACAGTATAAAATATGGATAAAGTATATTTTAATACATTCTATTCTCACAGAAATTTTTTTTTTTTAAATGAGGGCTAAAATATTGAAATAAACAAAAAAAAAAGAGCTGGAGCCGGAAAAAGGAGTGAGGACTGGAAAACTAACCTAGATACAGAGACAGCCAGAAGTTCCTTCAAAAATGGGTGTTTCACTTCTCGCTGAATTTCACATATCAAGCTGCTTATCACAAGAGGTTGGGGAGCTGTTAAAGTGATTAAAGAGATCCTGGGTTGGCAGCATAGCCCATCACCCAGCGAAGAACAAGAAACAGAAAACCTCTCTGGAGTAAACATTCCAAATCAAATTCTTTGTTCTTTGTGTCTAAAATTTAAAAATAAAATACAAAATTCATACTTCCCAATCTCTTGTTCTGCTCAGTCTAGGACAGAAAAGTCTTAAAGGCCTGTGTGGAACTGGGCTTAATTAAGGACGAAGGAAGATCTCAGAGGTCAATTAGTTCAGAGCCAGGACTCTCTCGAGCCCAGTATTTACCGTCTAGGAGTTCATAGAATTCCACAGCCATCGAATAGAGAAAATAAGTCAATCCCCACGTCCCAGGACAGTTATCCCAGACGGAATGATATTTCCTGACCCCAGGGTTCAGTACAAAACTCTCAGAAACTCGGTGCTATGTGAGCGGGAGGGAGGGAGAGGGAGAGAAGAGGAATAGAGAAAGAGAGAGAAACAATGTCTTGGTTTCAGCCTCACCGAGATGCAGTTGTCCAGAATCTATGACGTAGGAATTTAAACTCTGATGGGAGAAATTGCCGCGAGAGGTTAATTTTGGCACTATGTCTCTGCCAAAGTTGGGAAATATACATCTCTTTTTTCTTTTAAAGTGTGTTGGGGTGGGGAAGAGGCACAATTAAGATATAATTTCTTCATTCTTACGAAGTTAGAAATTTGCAATGATGGTGGCCCTAGTCATTGGATCTTATCTGAGGCAACTTTCCTTCTTACTTGTTTTATTTCAGGCAGCTTAATTTCCATTTCCCCTTTAATTACCGAATTGAGTAGGAGGAGTTCTGTCTTGTGACAATCCCCAGTTTCCTACGGGCAAACCTCTCTGCCCAGCGCCAGGGGACCATCCACCCCCACTGCCGCCCACGATGGGACTGCTTGGACCTGTGGAGCCCGCCCCCTGTGGAAGCCTTCTCCCTCATGTGTAGTTAACAAACCCAAGGCCAACGTCAGAACACATGTCTTTTGAAATTTGAAAAAGCCACTGAAGTCAAGTTCAGCCTCTTCACAGTTCTGTCTCTTAGCTGTGAGGGCAGGTCAAAAAAGCACAAGAGCAACAAAATCTAAACAGACTTATCTACGACGTCCATCTAGGCCTGGGACTGGCCATTTATTTAAAAGGCAGACCCTCGTACCTTGGCAAGATTTAGATGGCTTTGCCAATTCACCCTTCCAACCACAGATCTGGCTGGGAAACACGGTAAAAGCAGCAACTATCGTTAGGGACCCAAATGGCAAAAAGGCCGTGTCTGGCAAGAACCTCTTTTCCTTAGCGTTTGTGCCTCATGCCTGCCTGCTTGCCAAAGCCCCACAGCCCTCTGCGCAGCTGCGAGGTCCACCTACAACGCCAAGTGCATGCAGGTCACCTGGCAGCCGCCACATCTAAACAAGGCCCAGCCCTGGGGCCACCAGCGAGTGCAGAATCCGGTCGCCACAGCCAGGGGGCGCTACACCTCTGCTAAAGCCTTCGGCCTCCACGAGGTGACCGGGTGGTCCCACAGCCCTGTGACATCTGGTTAAAGCACTTTCTTACTCAAAACTGTGTTTGAACCTTATTCCATCCCTGAGAACCGACTATTTTTCTGAGTTCTGAATCTTTGACTAGGACCAAGTTTCTCACTTTATAAAAACAACTATCTCTCTAGGCAAAAACAAAACATAGCAAAACAAAACAAAACAAAAACTATAAACTGCCATGTAATCTAAGGCTCATTTGATTTTTTTCAAGAGGCAAAAACGAACTACATTTCTGTAAAATCAAGCTATTCTTACCAATATAAGTCTCTAAAAACAGTCAATGTCAAAAATCAGAATGGTTTATATTTAATAAAACACCACCAATGTGCAGTCACCCACCTTGGATTCATTTAGCAGAAGCATAAATTTATCCATATACATTTCATTGTTCTAAAATTTTATGACCAGTTTATTTCTCAAGATTCTTGGCTCCAAGTTCTAGATTAGGAGTCAGCAAACTTTTCCTGTAAAGGACCAGATTGTAAATATTTTAGGCTTCGCAAACCACATTCAGTCTCTGTTGCATATTCATCTGTGTTTTTTGTACAACATTTAAAAAACTAAAACAGGCTATGCTCAAATTTAAGCCGTGGGCCATAGTCTGCCAACCCCTACTCTGGAAGGTTCAGATCTTTGAGGTCATAGTTACAAACCTGAAAGCCTTCGCAGACTCCCCCACTCACCCTCCCCGCCAAGGATCAGTCTGTCATCTAGAAAAGCAGGAAGGACGCCTTTAAAATTAAAGGAAAGGAAGTGACCTATTGACGAAACCTACTCTCTATAGATGGGCAGTATCCCAAAAGGAAAGGAAAGAAAGAAGCAGATAAGATAATTGCAGGTTTTCCCCATGGGGCGGAATCAGGGTACTACACACTTCGGGCACAATTACTTGCTTGGCACAATCGGGTACACTTCTGAGAGGAAGGAAGGGCGGAAGCAGCCAAGTCTGCAGACTGTACTCAGCATCACTCCTGACAGGAGGAAGGCAGGGTGGGAAGAGGCCAGGAGCTACGTAACAGAAACCGCCCGCATTTTTAAATCGTGCTCAGTGGAAGTTAACTATTAGCTCCATTCTCTAACATCCCTTCGCAGAAATGAGTATGAACTGTAGCTATTTCCCTGTCTTTTTGTCAGCCTTGCCTTTAGCATATGAGTTTCGGGGTGAGGGTGGAGAGATGAGGTCCATCTTATTTACTGTGATTTCCCAAGACTTAGAGATTTCATGCACTCTACTGGGCACATAGTGAACCCTCAAGATAGGAAAAAGTGAGAGGTAAAATATATTTGGGGTCAGATTTATGGGAGATAAATCGAGGGTTTCATTCTAGGTATATTAAATTTTAAATACCTGGAATACACTTGGATGTGACAATGTCGAGGAGAGACAATTCTAGAACCAGGTGAAAGACTTGGGCTGGACTTCTCATACATTCAAGAGCCATCAAAGTAGAGATTACTTATGGGGGAAATTAATGGCAAAATATACACAAACCTGGTACTACCTTGAGGAGGTGTACATTTTTTAATTCAGGTATAGGATGAGAGAAGGAAATGGGAACAAGCAGTCAGCAGAAGGCTAGGAAAGTCAGGGCGATCCAAACACAGAGAAAGACCAAGATACGGAGGGTTGTGTTCTAGATCGGACGGTGTGGGTAGCTGTGCTGCCTGCTGCTGAGGGGCCGGATAGGATGAGAACATAACACAAACCATTCAGTTTAGCAATATGAAGGTCATTGACAGGGCTTCCGTTGGATTTGGCAGGAACAGAGAAATTATATTGGAAGGTAGTTGGATGATTTAGAAACATGGAGGTCTTTGGTAGATCAGCTTTTGTGAGTATGTAATAAGCAAGAGGAAAGAAAAAGAAGAAATGAATCTGTCTATTAAATCAGGCAAAAGTATCTTTGTCTTGCATTAAGTTTTGGGGACCTTTTGAAATCGTACCTAGAATTTTTTGGTAACTTCTATGTTTAAGGACTGAGGAAGGAGCCATGGCTACCTCTAAATGCCAGATCTCAGTTCATGAAAGTCTTGACATATGTGATGTCATTTTGCAAAGGATGAAGAGGTTACCACTTCCGATTGGGGAGCTGCGTGTTTACAAAGGCCCGGTTGGTTTTGTGAGCACTACCTGTATTCGTTATAGAAGTTCAGATAATAGAAGCAATCAAATTTCATGCTTCAGGGCATAAACTAATTGCCTGCAGGGCTTAGGAAGGAATTCTCTCCCTGTCTCTTGCACTATGTACAGCACTGTATACTTGGGTAGACACATCAGAAAGGCCAAGTGAAGAAGCAACGAGGTTCACAGCCTCTGAAATGTGAGGCTTGGTCTTACGGGAGGTAAGATACTGAATCATCTGTGCTAAAAGACTTGTGCTTTCTAGTCTGTGAACTAATGTGTTGAAATATGAATCACCAAATCTCCAAAGAAAGCATATAGATAGCATTGCACAATCATTTTAGAATTTCCACACTAATAAATTAAATTTCTAAAGCAACACAAATATCGAGAATCAATAATTCCTTCCATTATGACTGTTTCTGAGCCACAAATACTCATTGTGAGGTTATCGTTGATTAGTTTCAGGTGAATATTAAGATTGTATGTCAACTTAAAAGTCAATGAAGTAAGTCAAGTTAATAGACATAAAGACAAAAATTAAACTTAGCACGTGTTCATATAGGCAGCTAAATACATACAGGTTTTTATTTTTTCACCTAAAATTCCCATTTCTTCTACGAGCAACTGCATTAAAGATGATAAAATAGATTGTGAAGACATTAATCACTGCCCTAAATCCTGTTAATATAGCTACTGTTTGAAGGTTACATGAAACGTTTGCTGGTAAATTTTTACTAGACTGTCCACTTTCAACATTTCTAACTACTGCATCAGTTTAACCGATCTATTTTCCCAATGTGAAAAACACATTTGCATGTGTGCACATATTCCTGACCTTTGCTGAAAAGAGATTGCCCAAATACCTGACGTATTGGAGTTGCCATCTCATCCAGCCAGTTAGAGAAGCTGTGCTTTCCATGGGCAAGGCCAGACATGAAATCCTACTTACTCCGAGTGGGTGGAAAACAGATTACAGCGGTTTGATGCTTATAAATTAGCAATGTGCTTTGACATGCAAGAAACATGAATAACAATGTTTACTTCACTGAGATTAATAATCGCCATAGTCAACCTAAAGTTTTGAAGAAGAATAATATAAAATATACGAGGAGAGCTTATCTCCTCGTGTGTTCTTCCTGTCTGAATAGCCCTTCCCATAAACACGTGACTATCATTTGAAACCAAAGAATCCAAGGGTCTGTGAGGGAGCTGACACATGAAATAAAAGAAGTTTAAACCCATTCTAACACTATTTTCCATTAACAGCCAAGGTTTTTTGTCTCAAAAATCTCTGCTAAAATTATGGTGTGTGTGTGTGGCTGTGCATGTGTGTGTGTGAGAGAGAGAGAGAAAAGAGAAAGATTTTATAGGAGTCCCAAATAAGGTTAAGAGCCAATATTTTCTAACTCAAAGTCAAAGGCACTGATTGTAGAGACATCAGATGGTTTCAAGTGAATAGCAAGGAAAACAGATATTATAAATTTTGTGAGTCCATCAATAATAGTTAATTATAAAACTGTTATATATCCAGGATTACATTTAATAGAAATTATGAAAAGTAAAAATTTTCAGCAAACTAGACTTCAGGTGGTGAGCACACAATAGGGTACACAGATGTCAAATTATAATCTTGTATGGCTGAAAACTATGTTATTAATCAATGTTAGCCCAACAAATTTTTTTTAAAAAGAATGATTAAATGTTCAATGAAACCATAGCTTGTGAGGGAGGGAG
>NW_006440645.1:8463258-8464523 GCF_000325575.1 Pteropus alecto | reverse complement strand
GAGAGAGAGAGGTGTTACTAATCTAATGTAATGAAAAAAAAATGGGAAGTTTAGTGTTGGGTGTGATGAAAATATTGGTAGACTAGGAGTTAGGAAAGTTGAATTCAAACCATATCTTTAGCACAGATCCCTATGACCTATGCCATCTTGTAAAGATATTTAAACTCCCTTATCTATACAAATGGAAAGAACGAAACCAATCTCGCAAGGTTGCTATGAGTGTCCAAAAAGATAATGTGTGAGACATCACTTAGCTCAGTTTCTGCCATAGGTGGTGACAGCTATGTCAGTGGAGTTTCTCTTACCAGGAAGCTTCTTCTTTTCAACCTCTTCACTCCTTATTCCTGCCAAGCCCTCCTCTTATGTCCACTTCTCTGCCCAAAGTGAGTCAAGCCTGACAGCGTAAAAGAACCTAATCCAAGTCCAGGTCCTCCTTGCTGTCAGCAGCTTATCCTTCTGGAGTAGACTTCTCGCTTGCATGTTTAACTTGTTCTAATACAATTCCTAGAATCCCTTGATGGTGACTGTCTCACCAGATTCCTATAACCTGCTGTTCCAGATCACTGACTGACAAATGCCACTCATCCCAAGCCTTGTGCAAGATGGTCTCCAGCATGCAGGAATAAAGTATCAGAACTTCAATTCATATTGATTTTTTAGTATATCTTTTAAGAAGTTCCAACTTATGTTAATTATAAATGCTCAGAGCAAATGTGTAGTGGTAGATATATACGTAAAGTTCAAAAATACATTAATATTGTTATAATACTGAAAGAAAAATCACCACAGGCTATGCACTCATCTGAGTGCTGGACTGGTACTGCTATTTAATCTTCATTACAATTCCATGATCAGCCCCATGTTACAGATCGGGAAGCCAAGTCACAATGCGAGGTTACATGACTTGCCTAGGTCGCCCAGCTACCACGAGCAGAGCACAGATTCAAACCTAGTCAGTCAAACTCCAGGCTCCAATGTTTACGTTCTTTACCACTAGCCTAAATTTTCTTTATATACGAAGGCTATAGATGTTTTAAAAATGTGTATATTATATGTAAAGGGAGAGTATAAGCATGTGCTGAATGGAGGGTTGATCATTGCCCCAACACTGGATTATTTCTCATATAATAGTAGGTAGATTTTAGAATCCGCAATACAATATGGGTAGTTGCCTTGTTTTTTCCACAGCTGTATAAATTTTCTACAAAAGGTCTTCCCTGAATGGAAGTTTTTCTTACAGTATGTGTTAATCAGGTTTCTTAGTT
>NW_006440645.1:8456142-8463182 GCF_000325575.1 Pteropus alecto | reverse complement strand
GAGGGACGGACGGAGGGAGGGACGGAGGGAGGGAAAGAAAGACAAAGAAAAGAAAATTCCGCTTGATTTAGCAAAAAAGTAATCTATTAAAATGTATATTAAGTTTCTTCCTTTTTTTACCTCTTTTCTTTCTCCTTCTTTTTCTTCCTGGACAATTCATTCCAAAAAACATTCTTTGATGCTGAGAAAGGGGCCAGGTGCATGGCCCGGGGTTTGTAGGATGAGCAGAGTGAAGAGGGCGTCTGGGCAGAGAAGGGGTGCGGTTCGGCAGGAGCAGGGTCAGGAGGGCACCCCTGCAGGGCGGGGCCCTCCTGAGGTACAAACGCGTGAGTGAGATGAGGAGAATGTCCATGTGGGAGTCATGGTGGGTGTCAGAATCAGCCCAACGTAGGATTTAGAGCCTGAGCAGGGAGCTAAGGAAGTCCATGTATGGACAGGTGTCCTGGTGCGTGGTAAAGTGTGGGACAACTCGGGACCGGCCGCTGGAATCCAAATACGGGGAGCAGGGGTGGGTTCTGCGCTGCAGCCGGAGATCGGAATGCGGTGGCAGTGGCAGCAGGTTGGTTAAATATACGGATATTTACAATTAACATAGAGAGAGTAAATGGGA
This sequence comes from Pteropus alecto, assembly GCF_000325575.1. Lineage (NCBI taxonomy): Eukaryota > Metazoa > Chordata > Mammalia > Chiroptera > Pteropodidae > Pteropus > Pteropus alecto. Next base: position 8,462,572 of record NW_006440645.1, on the reverse strand, counting down.
GTCAGGTTTCTCGAGGCCTGTTAGCACCAAAATGACAACAGCAATGAACATGTCTAGTTTTCAAGTGCTGGTGTCTAAGCATCATTCTCACTGCAAGGCATTGCATGCTTGCTGGAGAAAGGGCTGAACCCAAGGTCGCAGCAGGGAAAGTTCCTGATGAGTCCGAAATACATTCTTACGCCAGAAAAGAAGGAAGTGCTTAAATAATGAGGGAATCATACACTGTCATAGCAGAGACAATGCGAGGGGCAAAATGAATAATACTGAAGGCTTGAAACTCATCAAATAAAATAGGAATCTATATGTCCATATTAAATTTAATAAATGAATGAATAAAATGAAAGTTTGAAGGAATTTTTGTAAGGTCTCAAATTATTACTCTATTAAGTACTTATTTATTTAGGGAAAAGGGTAATCTCACAACGCCTGGCAGACACAACCTTACTCAAGTGATCAAACTTATCCTCAGCAGTAACAGGACACATTGAAACTATGTGCCACCGGCTAGGATGCGATGAGAAAAACACAGTGTCCTGTCTGTCACATCCTGAGAAATACACACGACTTGAATCTAGTCATAAGGAAACATCATACAGCTCAACACTGAGGGACATTTCTACCAAATAACTAGTTGCGAAAAGTGTCAAAGTCGTGAAAGTCAAGAAAGGACTAAGGAAGTTTTCCTGGCTGGAGGCAGCGGGCGAGAAATGGCAGATAAATGCAACTCGTGACTTCAGAAGGGCCTTTTTTTCCACAAAGGACTGGAACGACTGGTAAAACTTAACTGGGGCATAAGTAATAGGCAGTAGTGACAGATCAATGTTAGTTTCATAATTTGAGGGCTGTATTGTGGCTATTTAAAAAAAATTCCCATTGCCTCAAATTGTGCAGAAAAAAAATAAATAAATTCTGCACCATTTTTAAAATATTTTTTTTCGTTTGGTTTGTGAATGCTTCAATAAAAAAGGGGGTCAGCATCATGGCAGCGTGAGTTCCTTTTTTAACTCCCCATTCACGTGCAACTTATTAGACATTCACAGCAACAACAAAAATAGAGCTTCTGCACAGCGTGCTAGGACACCTGAGATATCCATCCGCCGGTCCCCTCGACGGTGAGTGGATTGGACCATGGAGGAGGCGGCAGAGCAAGGATAGTGGTGGCGAAGTGGGGTGCGGGGCAGTGATGACTGAGAAGGCAGTAGTGGCAGGTCCAATGGCGAGCCACACAACTTTTCTGGCATTAGAGGTTGAGGACGAAAGCGATGAGGGGACTTCTACCAGACCTAACTTTACACCTAAACGTACACTTCGAGGGACTAGAAAAAGAAGAAATTAAACCCAAAGTGAGCAGAAGGAAAGAAATAATAAGGACCAGAGTAGAAATCAAAGAAATAGAAACCAGAAAAGCAATACAAAGTGTTTGACAAAAATAAGAGCTGGTTCTTCTAAAAGAGAAACAAAATTGACAAACCTTTAGCTATGCTAAGAAAAAAACAAGACTATTTAAATTAAAAAAAGTAGAAATGAAAGAGGAGACATTACAATGAAAACTAAAGAAATATATAGAATTATAAGAGACTATTAGAACAAGTATATTCTAACAAATTACATAACCTGGAAGAAATGGGTACATTTAAATTTAAAATAAGAGACTAAAATTTTAGCTGCAACTCATCAAAAACAGGACAGAATTTTCTGATTGAGCACAGTAAAATTATCTTCTGATAAAAATATCAACATTTTTGAAGCAATATAACAATCCAGAGTCTTCACAGCATAGCAATTACAATATTAAGGAAACGGTAAAATATTACTGAAATATGAAGCAGAACAACAACAACATGTGACTCATTCTTAAGGAAAAAGAAAACCTACAGAGCTCAATCCGGACGTAATGCAAAGGTTGAAATCATCATAAAAAGTCTTTTAAGACACTGTATCCAATGGACACTGTATCCAGTAGGTTAAAGGAATATGCACTTCTAAGGAATAGAAAAATAGGGATTCTCAGCAAGAAATAGAAAATATAAAGAGACTAAAATCTGTAACAGACAAAAACTAGATTTAAAATTTAAAGAAAAATATCATTGGATGAGTGTAAGAGCAGAATGGAGATGACAGAAGAAAAAAAAACTTTAACATGAAGATAGATCGTTGAAAAATATCCAATCGAAAGAATAGAGAAAAATAAACAGAATTTCAGGGACCTATGGAACAGTATTTACAAAGACTGGCATGCATATAATTTGTGTCACAGAGAGGAGAGAAAAAATGGAAATGAAAATATATATTTGAACAAATAATGGTGGAAGTCTTCATATTTTGGTGAAAAACAAATTTATTTGTTGAAGAAGTTGACCGAACAGCAATCATGCACATAAAAAGAAAACCAAACTTAGACTCTTTATAGACAAACTACTGAAAAACAAAAATAAAAAATAAAAAATCTTGAAAACAGCTAGAGAAAATCAATACATTATATACAGGGGGTCAATGATGTAAATAATGTAAACTTTTCATCAGAAACTATGAAAGCCAGAAAACAATGGAATAATATCTGTAAAGAGATGACAAAAGAAATTTGAAACCCTGAATTCTGTTCCCATCAAAAATCTCCTTAATGAATCAAACACAAATATAAATATATTTTCAAGTAAAATAAAACTAAGAAGATTCATCACTAATGAAACTGCACCAAAAAGAAAAAAAGAAAAAAAAAAAAAAAGAAAGAAAAAGGTACCATAGGAGGTTCTCTAGGCTAAAGAGAAATGATACCAAAGGAAGAATTGAATCAACAAGAAGAAATTAAAAATATCAGAACAAATAAATCTCTGGGTAAATATAAAGCTATATTTTCCTTTTAATTTCCGTTAAGTACATATGAATGTTTAAAACAAAATTATAATATTTACACAAGAGAAAAGAAAGCATAAACCAATAAAAAGACTTGCACGCCAGTGTTCATAAGCAGAAAATTTCTCAAAGGTCAAAATACGATGCATCGACACAATGGAGTACTACTAAGCATAAAAGGGTTTAGCAACTGAGACATGCAACAATATGGGTGAACCTCAAAATCATTGTGCTAATTGAAATAGCCAGACGTGAAAGATGCATTCTACATAATTGCATTTATATAAACTTCTAGCAAAATCGAATTAATTTATAGTAACAAAACCAGATCCATTTGTTGCCTGGGACAGGGAGTGGAGAGACAGACTGCCAGGGGTCAGGTGGGTTTCTGCATAGAAGTGTGTTGTGTCTTCGTTATGGCGGTAATTTCGCTGAGGTCATCGCGTTAACCTCACTGCATTTAACACTTTAAATGAACGAATTTTACTTCATGTTGTTTGTGACTGAGTAGACATTATTTTTAAAAATAACATAAGCCAGTGCAGTTCGCTCTACACCCCTCCAGATAGGAGATGCTCCTTTAGCCTGACTCCCAGAGGGAGGGCGCCAGAATGAGATGGAGACAGCAAGTGAGAAACTTTGGTTGCTTTTAGCTCCTGAGGTTTTAGAGCTGTTTGTTATCAGCGCACAATCTAACTGCTCCAAGTTCCTATACATCTGTTTGTTGTCTCTCATGCACGCTCAGGGGGTTCGCCTCTAGGGCAGATCTGATTGATTTCAGGTTAATCGTGCACCTATCGAGGTGTTTGTGTCACGCAATGGTGTCCAGCAGGATCTAAAAGGACGTTTTCTAGAGACTTCGTAGACACTAAGCCTTGATCTCAAGAAAGAACACTTTTTTTTCCTATGAGCTGTGCTATGCATGGATATAAATCCAGATTAACTAAGTCTCCATTGTTGCTCTCTCAGAGGTTAAAGAACATCTAAGAGGTAAAACTGAGTTATGTCACTAATTCATCCAGTTTTTAGAAAAACTAACAGTGGGCCACCAATATTGTGCAGCGATAAATGTTCTTATTTTAAAAGTCAGTTTGAATTGGCTTTTATATTACTTGTAGCTAAAGGCATCCCAACCAATTGATATATACACATTGTTGTACCAATACTACTGGATCCTCAGTAAACTGTCCTAGGCGGCCAGATTTCTCTATAGGATACTCTTGTGAGCATATCTCTTCCTCTATCCAATTGTCCTAATTCTAGTTGGTTCTCCTTCTTCCCTCAAATGTCTCACTCTGGTTGAAACAGTATTTACTTCCCACACTTTCTAAAATGATAGGAAGCAATCACGTTGTTTTTGCCACCAACCCTCCTCAGATCTGTAGGCACAGCCAAGAACATTTATTCCATTTGTTCATTGAAATCTTGCAGCACAAGATGAAAGCCACAGTTTCCCCTCTGAGGTCCGTCCAGGCCGGTACTAGCCTTCTTCGTTCCTTTGATTGTTGTTATTACACTGAGTCTCTAGAGTTCATTCAGAACACCTTGCTATTATTCCGCACGTCGCCCACTTTGCTAGTTCATTGCCAATCTATAACTCCGTTGTAACAAACTTTGTCAGGCCACCATCACATGTGCTAAGACCTAGCTCATTCCCTACCTATTCCAAGCCCTTCACTAACAAGGCAAGGCGGATCGTAGACATTTTCTGCTCAATATTTACATTACTTGCTTTAATTTGTAGCTAAGCTCGTTATTACTTTGACTCAGTTTTCCATATCATATTTTGATCCCTTTGTTCCCATTGGCGCTGTAGTCATGATTCTAGGGCAACTTAAATGAAAGCAAATATCAGTCTGGATTGGAGTAACCTGGGGGATTTTATTGTCTTCTGGCAGCCTATGAGCCGCCTGCAAAACAGACAATGTAACATCTCAGCCTGTCTCAAAAGTCAGCATTTTTTATGAAGACATATCGGTTCCAAGAAACCCTTTCTCCTCAACTCAGCCTTCCAGAGTATTATCCAATTTCAGCCCTTTCCCAAAACAACACATTAATCTAGATGATAGGACAGGAAGGTGAAGAAAATGTTACCAAGAGAGGAGGTATTCATCTTCCTCTTGTTTGAGCTTGGCATCCTATGACAGATTCACCATTAATAAATGGCCTTAACTGGACTTTTAGGAATATCCATGCCTCTCCCATGTCCAAATAAGTTTTAATTGCAATTCAAAGCAATTAGTGCAAATTGCTAAAGTAGAACCTTTTGGATAGTGTTATCCTAAGTCTGTCCCAGAACCAAAATAGTAAAAAGCATCTGAACCTGTTATCAAGAGAAAGTTCACAATCACAGATAGCCCAAGGTTATAGAACTTAATAATAACAGGTTATATAATAGTCCTATCAAAACCGATAGTGTCATTCAAAAGGCAGCAGGGACCTACCAAAAATCAACTCCATTTCTCCCGAATTTAGCTTCAGGACATTTTAGAAACCCAGGTCTAAGTGTCAGCTCAGCACTTCATCAAACCAAAAATTGCTTCTCTTCCCCCTCCCCCAGTTCCGTTAAGAAGGAAAGTAAACCCGCACATCATCAGGCCAACAATGTTAGTTGAAATTATGGCTCGGCGTGATTGTCTCTAATGGAGGCACAAGCACACAGGACAGCATGAGTCAGGAATTTTACCCTGTATGACTCCAAAGAGTAGTTCAACCATTGCAGAGAAAACTCCGCCTATAAAGTCAAGTCAGGGATGCAAAGCATAACATAAAATCGACACGATTTTAACAGTGCATCGGAGTGAAATGCATCCAGCGAGGTCTTATCAGAACAGATAAATGCAGAAGAAAAGTCAGGTATTCTCCTAAAATATAAACTTTCTATCTTGACATCTGGTCTAAGGAAAACTAGGAATGAAGTTTTTAAAATCCCAATAGTTAATTTTTGGTGTTGAGATCCTTGTAACTCTAACACCGAAACATGAAATAAGCTCTTTCTACAGATGCTCGGAGCTGGGAGGAGTCATAACACCTTTAAAGGGCAAGAGTTCTTTTACCACTTGTTAAACCTTAAATCTCAAACTTGGTCACCTCAATACATTTGAGAACGATGACAGATGCATGCACCCATATTTAAAAATCACCTTTTGTAAATGTACAACAAGCATAAGCTCCGATGTACGTGTGTGGGAGGTGGGGCGAGAGAGAGGGAGGAAGTTTTGGTGGCGTTAAGGCAATTTGTCCACAGCCCCAGTAGTACCTATACTTTTATTTTCTCTTTCTCCTGCTGTTTTGCAACAGGTACTGTTTGTTGTTCACTCATCCCCCTTCTCTTTCTAAAAGAGCTCTACCCTTTTCCATTTGGCCATGTGTTTCAGGGGAGAAAGGTGCCGGCCCAAGCCTGGAATGAATTATGGTTGACATAATTCGAGTATGGCTGGCCCATTTACCTTCACAGAAAGAGATTAACCTTTTACTCTCATCACAGTGAAGCAAAGGTTTTAGACCATGTTAAATATAATTTTAATGATATTTTAGAATTTTTCCTTAGAGTAGAGCTATGCACACCCTAACAGGA
>NW_006440645.1:8418706-8456099 GCF_000325575.1 Pteropus alecto | reverse complement strand
CTCTGGTTTAAATAAATTAAGCTGCATTTTATCTAAGTGATCCCTTAAATTCACTAACTAATCCTGAAAATTTTCCCAAAAGAATAAGGCAGAGAGATTGTTTAAAGGATCACAAATCTGCAGCCATTATAGCATATTTTTGCTTTTAACTTTTAAAGCACAATATAGTAATAAATTATAATATATTCACAATCATAGTATTTCATCATGTCTTTTATATTCTAAAGTTTTTGATTTTTTTCAGGAAAAATGTCAGCACTTAGGCTAACACTATCATTTAATGACTGCTTTTATGACTTTGCTATATACTATATTTTCAAAATGCTTTTAAATTATAATAGCTTTGCCTTAAAAACAGCAAATAGTTAGCAAAGAAATTCAAAGACATCTTAATACACATAAAAAAGTTTGAAAACATTTCTGCCAGTGGCAAAAGCATAAACACAGTTTACAACTTACTCAGAATGGAAACTTTGAAATTATAAATTTAAAACTTTTTTAATTGACAGATTTGCAGAATTTCAACTTTTGCATAAAACAATACTTTATGCATACTTTGTATTTCTCCATTTCAAATTTACCCTGTTAAATTTTTATAATGTCACTACATGTAAATCAATGAGATGCATTCAACCATTAAAGAATTTTTTGGACACTTTGCAAAAGGTAGAAGAACTATGACGTTGCAGAATTACTAGAAGTACAGTATTTACAGTTGAAAGATGATAAGCTTTCCACAAAGATTACTAAAAAAATACTGCTTTTTATATTTTGGTTGACATTTAAGTTTATTTTATTTTTCCTGATGTTCAAAAATACTTCATAACCAATTTCATAAAATAGCTATTATTCTACTTCCCAGTTTCATGTGACACAAGACACCAGAACACATCCAGCAGTGGAGTTCATCTCATTAAACTCCTCTTACTTTTAGCATTCCCAAAGCAAATATGTAAATATAAGTAATCTCTCATTTTACTGCTTATGTTGGTAAAAAAAAAAAATGTTAGTTCCTATAAGGAAAGCCATACATAAATGTAAGAAGTAGATTAAATATTTAAAAACTTAGACCATTCAAAAAAAATATTTTTTAAACATGGCAGTATTTTGGAGTGGAATGTGCTTTCAAAGGCCTGATGATCATGTGGCCAGAGGATGTTTCCCAAGCAAGTCCGTCATCTACTTTCACGACAATGATTTCTAAAATCTGGTCAGAACTTTCAGTTCGCCTGCTTTGTTCTAAGTCCATTTCCTCAGGTGACCCCACCCTAACTTGCCTTTATGGCTCATTTTCCTAATAGGAAAAGATTGGTCTGGAGTCTGCTTCAGAATTCAAGAAGTTACTTCCATGCACATACTTTAACGTGAAAAGTTCCTCAAGAATATGGCTTATGTTCGACTCTGATGAAACCAGTTCAAAATACACAACCGGTAGAGTGAGAGGAAATCCAAATTAGCTGGAGTCATCTCAATTGGAAACAGAAAGATTTCTAGGATTTATGGAATGCAAAGTGAGTGGTGAGTGGTTTTGAACTTTTTAGATACCAGCATTCATAGATAATACCTACTCATAGTCACTGCCTCTCTGGGATACGGGCACTTTGAAAATTACCTGTAGGTGGTTTTCAAATGTTCATGGCCATTAGAACTCATGCAGTCCATTATTTTTCCTGGTTTTCCTCCTAGATTTCCTTTCCCCATCAGATTTGCATATTTTCTAGACTACCACTGATAAGAACACACAAATCCATGGATACCTGGCCCCACCTTCCTCCACCTCTGCTTCCCCACACCAACTTATGAACAGAGGTCTCAGAAAGTGAGGGATAAAGTATATTATATTTGTTATAGCACACCTGTCTTTTCACTATCATTTGCCCACGTGGTCTGTGCTGGGAAACAATTACTGATAATGATGAAAAGAATGGGCTCGCTCATGATTCCACTGCTTAGTGGCTATACAGCATAACTAAGTCTCTTCAAGCCTTAATTTCTTCATCTCCAAGAAGGAGATAATATTACTGTCTCACGAGGTTACTGGGAAGACTAAACAAGACAACACTAATAAAGAGCTGAGAAGAATAACGGACACATTACAAGCACCCAATAAACTATTTGGAGAAGCCATGTAAGGAATTCAAAATGTAGCCAATCTTTTCCTTTTAAGAGAAATGTCTGGATGCTTTTCAAAAAGGCAGCAGGTTCTGGGGTTCTTCATGTTCTCTGGAGTACAACGAGGCTTTCTCAGGAAATAATAGCTATGCTTTTCACACTTTTATTAGTCTTAGAATCCCTGACTTATCAAAAAACATAAGAACAGAATAGCATAACACAGGTTAACACATCATCTGTAATTCTGGCATTTGGAATGATTGTGTACAGGAGAACTCTGTCATTCTTTTGTCAGAAGTTCAAAGGGAAACTTATTTCCCTTTCTGATCAGAAATGTAGATTTCTGAATGAAAATGCTAAACTATAGGAAATAAAAATGAAACGATCATTTGAAAGGCAAACAGGAACCATCAGTCAAATTTCTTTTTAAAATAGAGTATTTATTTCAGGTTCCTTAGTAACAACAGCAGAGGAAATCTCGACTCCAGTAGCTTTTTCTGTGTACGTTTTTTGGTTTTTGTCTGAGATGAAGAACCTGCCCTACCTTGACATCTCATTGAAAAGAGGCAAGGGGGGGTAGGCGGTGTGGGGGGCGGTAATTTAAATTTCATTTTTCTTTAATGGAAAGAGATTAGCAACATCTCCCTTCATTTTGATTTTTGAGGTCCATTAATCCCCCTGGTTTGCATTTAATATCAGTCTTCTTTTAGGCTAGAAACTATCTTTGCTTCCCTGGCGGGTTTGACAGCACTCAATTCTTAAATGAAACTTTATAGAAAGGGGAAAAAAAGTGTACTCTGAAACAAAAAGTCCCCATATTTTCCACGTTAAAACCTTTCTTTGTTTTCATGCTTCTTTGGAAACTAAAAGCTCTAAAATTGATGGAGTCTCTAACTTTCAATGGTAGTGAAACCAGAGACCTTTCTTCCTCACAGGAAGTTCATCAGGGAACTGGTAGCTGGCAGGGGGGGCGGGCGGGAAGACGTCGGTGTCATAGTCGATGATGTCACCGGCTGTAAGTGCCTGTTGCAATTTCATAGCAATAAGTTTGGAAAAATAGAAAAGCAATAACTAGAATTCTCCTTCCTGGGGAAGTTCAACTAATTCAATTGGACATTCTGTTGCTAAATTTTTACCAGAGCTAGAGTCTCTAACCCTATTTCAACAAAAATAGGTAGAATACTATTAATGTTTTTGGCAGTACATTTGATTGTGCTGAGAGGTTTGCATGCTTCAGCTTGTAACCTATTTCCCTCGATATATGAACATTATTTTCCTCTTATTTTAATGCAGAAAGTTTAAGGCAACGGTATTAACATTGTCTTTTATTTCCTAATTTTCTTCCTTATACTTCACCAAGTGAACACCATAATAAAACCTGAAAATAGCAATTCTTCCCCCTGACAATACCTCCGATTTCTACATTTAACCAGATTATCTCTTCTCCCTCTCTTTTTCCTATAAAACACAAGTAGACATGGTCCAGGTTGTTGACCATGAAAGGTAAACACTGCACTCTAAGTAATAAGATACTGTAAGTCAATAACTGAATTTCCTTTAGAGAAAAAAATCAATAATGGAAATCTCTGAAGTCTTAGAAATCGTGTTGTAGAAGAATAATTAATAACATAAAAAGATCTGTCGTATGTTAACTGGAAAGGCAGGTTACAGAACACCAGCTACCACCTCGTGACATGTGTTCTACCTCTCCATCAGCATCATTGTGCCATTATTTCCTCATTCCCCACACTCCACCAACCCACACTGCCAGCCCCCTCCTCCCTAATGCCACCCAGCTGGCAGTGGCCTGTGGCACTTGATTTTCCTTTTCTAATTAAGAGGAATCCCATTCCCCCCACGATCTCTCTGTCCTTCCACCGACACCCCAGCCCTTCACCTTTTCAGCGACCTTTTGGAAGTTAGAGCTGGATCTGCAGCAGACATGTTGCTACCATGAAGAAAATATGTCAAGAGCAATCATGTGTTATAAAATGTTTAGCAGCCTCTTTGTCATGCAGAAAGGGGGAGTGGGAGCTCTCGTATGCAGTGTTTGCTGATTTCCTCGGTGTAAATACCCCACCATGTTCTGTTTAAAGCTGACAATGTGACGTCACTTAACATCACGTTAAGTGATGGGCAATGAGCACATCATTACATAGTATTTCTACCACAGTTATAATAGATATAAATAATCTTAAGTATCTAGATAATAGTGAAATGTAGTAAAATAATTAAGAGGTGATGAGTTTGAGTATTTATTTTTAAAATAATTGTTTTTATTTTATTCAAAAATAATTTAAATGTTTATAAAATTTAATTTTTAACGACGCTTGTTTCACCACCATCTCACGAATTCCTGAAAATATAACCACTGGCTCTCCCAGGTTGCTCCAGCATCCCACTGCTCAAGAGAATCCCAGAGACAGGGATCTAATGACATTTAATAACATTGCTAAAATCTGTCTACTCCGAACTTTGCGTTATGTCAAAAAGTCAACCTAGGTTTGACTAAGCTACATACTATAGTTTTCTGTTACTGGCAGAAGAAGCATTTGTAACTGATACATCCAGCAAACTCTCTTCTGTCTCAATCTCTTGTTAATCATCCCCTTTCTCAGAATATTTCCCCACCGACAGGACCCCCACTATGTATGAGGCTGGCTCCTTCTCAAAACTGAGGTTCCGTTAGGCCAAAGTCATCTGCCCAGAAAGGGCTTCCCTAATCACTCAATGTTTCTACTTTTTATCACATTTTCTGTACTTGTAACTATCTGAAACTATATGTGTGTGTGTGTCTGCGTCTGCGTGCATGTATATTTTTCTCCTTGTTTATTGCCTGCTTCTCTTACCAGAGGGAGAATTCTTTGAGAGGAGAGCATTGACTTTGCACCGTAGACAAGGTTATAGGGTGAATACATCCAGTGTTGTGGAGAGATAGGTTACATTGAGCAAATAAATAGAAGTATTAAGGATAAAGGGAGTCGAGATTCTCATTAGCAGAGAAGACGCTTATAAACCTGGAAAGAGGGAAGGCTGGAAAGAGCTCTGAGGTCCTGCAATAGAATAGTAAGTATTGAGATAAGCTCATGATTTTGTAACGTGTATATTACAGTTTGCCTTAGTCCATTTGGGCTACTGTGACAAAGTACTACAAACTGGGTACCTTATAAACAAGAGAAATTTATCTCACAGTTCTAGGGGATGGGCATCTAAGATCCGGGTGCCAGCATGGTCAGGCGAGAGCCCTTTTTGAGGTCACAGACTTCTCATATGGTGGAAGGTTAGGGGGCTCTGTGGGGTCTCTTTATAGGAGACGTAATCCCATTTATGAGGGCTCCACCCTTAAAACCTCATCACCACCCAAGACCTCCACATTCTAACACCATCACATAGGATGCTAGGGTTTCAACATTAAATTTGGGGGGAAAACAAACATCTAGACAATAGCCTAGATACATACAGATTTATTATAGATGAATACTGGTCAGATATTTATACGTAAGGTTATTATATACATATATCACAATGAAACATGTACTCGAGTTTTAGTAATCATTGATTGATAAATTCCATAAATATTTTTGAAGCCCATTATGTGCCAAGCACTATTCCAAGCATGATATGGTGAATGAAATAAAGGTTCTGCCTTCATAGCAGGAGAAAGAGAAAAATAAAAATGAAGCAAAACAGAAACAAATCCCAATTACGATGAGTGCTCTGAAGGAAACACAGTGAGCTCGTAGCGATGACTAATGGGCAGCAGGACGCCTCCCTTAAACTGAAGGGGCCCAGGATAAATTCTCGGAAGAGGAAAGAAACACCTAAAACCTGAATGATGAGTAGTCAGTACTGAGAAAATAGTGTTCCAGGCAGAGAAAGAGTAAATATCAAGGCCCCAGAGTAGGGAACCTAAAGAGGGCCACTGTGGACTAAAGTGTGTGCCCCCAAGATCCACGTTGAAGCTCTCACTCACTCCCAATGGGTGAAATGGGATCTTTAGAAAGTAATTAAGGTTAAATGAGGTCATAAGGTGGGGTTCTAACCCAGTAGGATGGGTGGCCTTAGAAGATGAGGAAGAGACACCAGAGATCTCTCTGCCATCTTAGCACACAGTAAGAAGGAGGCCGGATGCAAGGCAGGAAGAAGGCTCTCACTGGATCCTGACCATGCCAGCCCTCTGATCTCAGACTTCCAGCCTGCGGAATGCTGAGAAAATAAATGTGTGTTGTGTAGGCCACCTAGCGTATTGTATTTGGTTATCTCAGCCCAAGCTGACTAATATGGATTTTGATACCAAGAAGTGAAGTACTGTTATAATAAATACCTAAACACATAGAAGTGGCTTTGGAACTGGGTAATGGGTAGAGGCTGGAAGAATTTTGAAGAGCATGATAAATATATGGATGTTTAAGGTGATTCTGGTGAGATCTTACAGGGAAATGAGGAACATGTTACTGGAACCCGGAGGAAAAGTGATCTTTGCTATAAAGTGGCAAAGAACTCGATTAAATTCATCTGGTTTTGTGGAAGGCGGAACTTGCGAGCAATGGAATTAGAGACCAAGCTGAGCAGAATTCTAAGCAAAGTGTTAAAGGCCTGGCTTCGTTTCTCTTGACCACTTAGAGTAAAATACAAAAAGAGAGAAGATTTGAAGAACTAATTGTTAAGCAAAAAAAAAAATTATAACTTGAAGACTTAGGACATTCTCAGTTTACCCACATCACAAAAAATTAGAAAGATTACCCTGAAGAGGACAGTAGGGGTCTGGCGGAACGACCATTTGACAGAGATCATGGGTGCGACTCACTGATTTCATCAAACATCTCAGCGGAAACCAAGAATAGAGACAGGATTATACCAGGAAAGATACTGCAGGCTTGAACTAGAGGGGACAGAGAAAGTGGGATGGATCGAAGGAAGGCCATCAGACTTCTTAGATTCCTCAGAACCAGACCATAGAACTATTGGACGATAAACATGAGCTATTCTTCAAGGAAAGTGAAAAATGATGTGGAAGGCAGTTCAGAGATCACTAGAGCTTCCACTCACATCACAGGCACAGTGGGCAAGGTCGTTTCCCCCTCCTCTGTTTCAAAGAGTGGGGGCCACCTCTCAGGTTTCCCATAGGCCAGCGTGACTTTATCCAGTGCCTCAGCAGTGAGGCTGTGGGTGCAGACAGGGTCCTTGCAGAGAGCTAGAGCAGCGGAGCCATTTGGCAGAGCTATGAAGGTAAGGCTGCTACTCCAGCGGGTCTAGATGACAGAACCTGGAACTGAAGAGGATTATTCTCGAGCCTTAAGAGTTAATGGAATTTGTCTTGCTAAGGTTGGGCTTGCTTGAGCCCTGTCCTCCTGTCTTCTTCCCAGTCTCTCCCTTTTAGTGAGAACACCTGTACTGTGCCTGTTTCACCACCGTACACTGTAAGCACACACCTTTCTGGTTTCCCAGGTTCACAGCTGGAGAAGAATTTTGCCTTAGGATGTATCAAACCTCCAGTCTCACCCATGTCTGATTTAGATGATATTTAGATGTGACGTTGACCTTTAGATTTTATAGTTAATGCTGGAATTAATTAAGACTTTTGGGGCTGTTGGGATGAAGCGAATGCATTTCGCATGGGAAACGGATGTGGATTTTGAGGGGGCCAGAGGCAGAATGTCCTGGACTGAATTTTTCCCCCTAACATTCATATGTTCAAGCCCTAACCCAATGGAATTATATCTGGAGATAGGGTCTTTAAGATGTAATTAAGTTTCAATGAGGTCATAAGGGCGAGTTTGTATGTGTTTCTTTACAGGTCATATAGTAGAAGAACCTTTCCCTTTCATAGAGTTTTTAAGTATTTTTTGTATTGTCACCACTTCATGCTTCATTCATCAGAGGACAGAGCACGTGGGCCAAGTTGCTAAATCTCAGCTGAGTTCTAAGAAGAATCCAGGTGAACCCCACAGACTACGGAAAGGTCACAGAGAGAATCTCAAACATGCCACTGCTTTCTAAACGATTTGCTAATAGATACGCCCGTCACTCACGACCAGCGCTCTTTCGTGATATAGTCACATCCTCATGCTTGTTCTAAGCAATGTCAAGAGTTTCATGAACTTCCAGGCTAGCAAAACTTATGATCTCCTGGGTATAACCTTTCTCTACCATTCTCAACATATGCTTTTAAGCTTAGAAATTATTGCTATTTTGTGTGTGTGTGTGTGTGTGTGTGTGTGTAGCCAGTGAAGAAACAGAGTGGCATAAATACAGCAAATAAATAGGAGGAGGATCTTTACAGTAAATGTCTAAGTGATTTGCTAGGCAACATTTGTTCTCAGGTTTACAAAGCCTATCAGCATAATAGGCAAGAACCCCTCTCCCTATCTTCTTCTATGGAATAATGCATATCTTTTGTGGTTGGAAAAAAACAAAACAAAACAAAAACAAAAACAAAAGAACAAAGTAAAGTATGAAATGACCTAGCCAGCTGGTTTCTGAGGCTGACATGGTCTGTGCGGTGCAGGGATGTGGCTGATAAACCCCATTCAGAAGCTCATTTCATTTTCTTCAGCTGGGACTAGAGTTGGCCTCCACCACGTGTGAGAAGATGCATCACACACTAAGGCATAGCAAGCCTCTTCTTTTGCATAAATTGCTTTTTCTTATAGCTCATCTCGAACGGCTGCAGTTCATTTTGCTCCATATTCCAGTGATGACAGTTAGCATCACAGTGGCATTTCTGCAGTTTAGTTATGACAGAGTGCCCGAGGCTTGAGTTCGGTTGCTATAGAGCGGATTCACCAGGGTAAATCTAAGTTTTCATAAGCCACCTCTTCCAGGAGAGTCTGAGAATGCCAGACCCGGAATGAAGTTTGAGCAGTGTGCTCTGTTCCTTCCCTTCTAATTTCCACCAGTAATTATAAAACCATGCAAGCTAAATGTTCTTTGTCAAAGAATATCCTTCTTTGCTAAAAGGCTTTTATCAGATTTATCCCTTCAAAGCCATCAAGGCAAATTGGCTTCAATTTTTTCTAATTTTAACATCCCAGCTACAGAGGCAGGTTTATCAGCACTCATGTCCAATAAAAATTTGGTCTAACAGATATTTTTCACGATACACTTAGAGTCTGAATTGGTGGTGATTTTTTTAAAGGCTTTTCTTTTTTATGTTAAATTGTCTTGTACATGTTGGAAATATATATTTTTTTTCAATTTAAATAGTCGACACTGCAAGCACACCATCTTGTAATAAATAACCTTAGAAAAATCAACCCACCATGATTGCGTGTTAATTCATATAGCCTGAGTAATGGTGAGAATCCTCACTAAAAGCAATGGAGAAAAATACACAGTTAAGAAACATTACACAAACACAGTCTAGATTACATGGAGTTGAAAACAAACACATTTAAAATATTTTGGTACTTCCTAAATATTTTCATTTTTTTCCTTTTTTCTCAAATATGAATTTATCATTATGTAGAAAGCACTACAAATAATACAACCTGCCAGTTTGGAAGGACAATAATGTTATAGAAATAAATACTTAAATGGTTTCCATTTTACTTGCATGGAAGATATCTTCAGATAGGAATCCTGACTTTTTGGGTATGAAGCTGTCTCCACCTCTATCTACTTCTTCATTAGCACCCATTTTAATCCTATATCTGACGTTTATTAAAGAGGTAGGTGACTGAAAATGGAAAAACCTCACCAATGTGGGAAAGTAGAGAAAAACATCATTAATCTTTAGCTCTGTAACCAAAAGCCTTAAAGAATGTTAGGAGCTCAAGTATCCAAGTTATACAAAAGCTCCACTATGATTTTGACAGTAAATAGATTACTATGATTAATTGCACATATCAATGGCATTTAAATTCTGTCATTCAAATTCATAAATTTATTGAGAATCTTTGAAGCTCTGAGATTACGAAGAGCAAATGGTCATGATTACTTTTATCCTGTAATTATCATTCACCGGATTTCAAGCCCCTGATACATGCTAAGCTAAATAAGTACACAGAGCGTCTCTTTTGAGCATCATAACAACGCCATGACGTAGATATGATTACTTCTATTTTACATTTGAGGATACGGCATAAGTCTTGGCCCTCAGAGTTCTCAGGTTCTCAAGAATTGACAATGAAGTGTTTGTTATAAGTTGGTCATACTCAGATATTCTAGAAAATTTGTTTTCAAATGCTTAAAATATTTAAAATTGAATACTTAAATATTTTATTTGTTATGTTTTCTCAAATACGTTTTTAGCTTCTATTGAAACAAATCATGTGATTTTTATCCTTCATTCTGTTAAAATCTTGTTTAATTGACATTCCTATGTTGATCCATTCTAATTCATGAATAATATGCACGTTATATGCTTAGTCCCTTGATATCAAGAATTAGCTGAAATGTATGGTATCAGAAGTGGGCATAAAATACGTTTGTTGAGAGAAGTAAAAGCCATTGGGGAATAAGGATTTTATTTTGCAAAGTCCGGAAGTCCAAATTAGTTAGTTATAAGTAACTCTATTTCTGGGTTTTGTTTCATATTTTCAGTCTATCTCCTTATTTAGTAGGTGTATGTGCTGCTTTTAGGATTACATTCCTCCTTAAAAAACCTCTAATGGATGAACTGGACCTGTTTATGACTAACTTCTGTGAAGTTAAAGCTTTCTTTTGAAAGAGTCGAATTGTCAGCTCAGTTAGGAACCGGAAAAGGGGGACTTTATGGCACTCGATTACAAGTTATCAATATAAGTAGAGAAACCTAGAAATGTGGCTAAAAGTAGTGTTTATATTATTATTATAAGAACCAGATGACATAGAGCAGCTCTTCTGCTTCTGTTAGCAGCTCTCTGCTAGCTTTCTGGTTTAAACTTCCAGAGATTATCTGAATTAGAAGTTTAGCCAGGATGCAAAACCATTGGATGGTTGAATAAAAATACATCCTGAACATAATGCGAAGGCAGGTTGCAGTCTAGCTATCTGTTAAGATGAAATCAGCTGCATTGCCTTTTATAGCTTTTATATATTCAAATTTTAATATATTCAAATCCTGCGAAATGTGCAAGACCCTGCACCCTCATTTCATGTCCTTTGAAATTAGTGATTAAACTCTCTTTAAAGCGATGCCTCAAAAACTGGTGTCTGACAAGTTTTTAAATTGTATGGCACTCTGGTAAAGAATCTGTCCATAATGAACCCTTGAATTTAAAAATCAGGTTTAGAATTGCAATCGCCTTTTCACTATGATCAATGTGGACATTTGAAGACTCAGCTCAAAATCAAGAAAAAATTCTAATTTAATTATTATAATGTTCTCTGCAAACATGTCTTGAAAACAAAATAAAAATTAGATATTCAATTTAATTTACTGTCCACAAGAGAGAATAATTAATAGTTATCCATTAAGGCTGACCCCACCATGTTGATATAAATGCAATATTTAACTATTAAAGACATTTCTCACTCCTTCTCATGAAGACTGCATTTCCACAGTGTCAATGAGGGCTTTCTCCTACACTTACCACAGCGTTAGAGAATTTAAACTGATTAATGACTGATTTCTCACAATCGAAACCTGGAATATCTGGGTTTGATACTGTGATATAATATGTCGTTGTTTAGTTGTTAGGCCATTAGGAACATTTACTAGATGTTTAATATAACGCCAAACTAACTTTTATAAATTTAAATACTGCATTCTTAAAAAATATTCACCTCAATATCTTGTTAGCATTTCACTACTACCATTCATTTTGCAGATGGTTAAAAGGCATAAAACACTCCATCTTTTCTCCTTTGGAGATAAGAATCCTAGACTGTGTTGTATATCTCCCCAATTCATGACAATTGAATGTCATTATTTCCTTAGAAAAAAAAAGAACAATGAGAAATATTAAGGGTCCTGTTATCATGTGCTTCTGTATGCTTAGCATGTAAAATACCATGAAAGGCTAGAAATTATTATTATCATATCTAATGATACTGCGAGTCTTAATTACTGCCATTGATGTGAGCACATAATACCAGATCATTTTCTCTTTGTCTCTGTTCTCTTTCCATTTAAAGCCTAAGCCATACTGTCCTTTACCCTTTGGCCTCATTTTTTTTCTTTTCTTTTTTTTTTTTTTGGCTGCAAAAAATGAAGACCTATTTCACAATCTGGATTGGTTCAACATATTTAAGCCCATTACAAGGTTTTTAAAATAGCTAATAGGTTGGGAAAAACTTTTTCTCCAAATAATTTAAATGCAAAATTAAAAAATGAGCATACTATTGATTCTCTTAGAATGACACTTCTAAATGCAAAGTTCTTTAATGCCTTACGCTTTTTCAATCATATGTTGATTGGCTGAAAACCTAGTAGTCTTTTGTGTGTGTATAATTGCCTATCTGTTTTCATATTGTTCTAACTTCCTTGGTCTTCCTCTAAGAATCATACAGTATGACTCTAGATAAACCAGTTCATGGTGATTCTCAAAGTAACTTTACAAAAATACAAAAGACACTGGAATGATATCCCTAACATTAAGAATTACACATTAGAATATTCCATTGTACCCTTTAAAAATAAAAATGCTGGCTGTTTGCTAGTATTAACTTGTTATTTTTAATTATAATATTCCCTAAGTGAATATAAACATAAAGCCTGCAATAAATGTCTAGTGTTTATAGTTCGTAGATAAAAATATGGAAGCCATGTGCAGTGATGCATTTTACTCATCAACACATTCTGAAAAGGTAGGTGTGTGGAAAACTAATGACAGCACAGAAAAAAAAATACGGAAGTCATATATAAACACAATAATGCATCCATAAAACTTAAAGTAATGGTACTAGTTTAATATTTTCAATGATATTGTTTTACTGAAACTAAATAATGAGCTTCTTTTATATATTAATCCAATATCACGGTGAACCAATCTGAGAATGTACACCACAATGTACACCACGAATTTTTTTTTTAAAGAGTTAAAATATCATCTCAAAAATCCTTCACTGGGAATATCCCATTACACGTGGTATCCATAAAGCCAGACTTCATGCAATGCAAATATGGTACTAAATGCTAAGGCACAGGACTTCTAAGAGCTTGGCATAACTAATGCTTTTCTAGTTATTCTCTCACTGCTTTTCACTATTCAAACTAATGTGAAACTTTTTTTATAAAATTCTTCATGGAACTCTTTGGACTTCCTGTAGCTCAAATGCATTATCCTTAGGCCAAATTTGTCTCTCTTTTCTCATTAGCCCGCTACGATCACTTTGTTACACTGTGCTATTTTTTTTTTTTTTTGGTATTAAATCAAAACCTAAATTGATTGAATAACTTAAATATCAAGCCATAGTGTATGAAAATCATTGCTCATTGCAAATTACTGGAAAAAATAAGATTTTAAAAATAACTAGTAAAATAATTTCACATGAATGCAATAGTAGATACAGAATATTAGCTTTTTAATTTTAGGATATATCAATTTAGCGGCAGCCAATATGTCCTCTAATATGTGAAGGAAAAATGATGTCACTTCAGGTAACCCCTGGGTCCTGAATAGTCATAACCATGAAAGCAAATGATGGGACTAAAATCAGACTGAGTACGTGGGTACAAAGTGGCCATCCATAAGCCAAAATATTCTTATATAAACATTTTATTATCATCGAAATGAGAATCCAAATACAAAATTACTTCAGCCAAAATATTTCTCCTATTGTGTCTTTATTATACAAATTGGCCTTAACAAAATAGATTAATTCTGAAATGGAATTTGTTTTACAGAGACCACTTTTAGTCATTACCTGATAATTGAGAACGTCCTGTGAACCAAATAGAAGAGGACAGCTTAGTCACACACAACCACTTTGGAGGCTGAGTGATCAAATTGGAAATTTGTGTTTTTTATCTATCTCTGGTGAATGCGAACTTTGCTGTAATAGTAATAATGCATATACATAATGATGTTTTTATGTTTGTGCTAGTGGTAATTACAAAAGCTCATTACATTTTTAATTTTGTTAATTGTTGTAAAATAAAATGGAAGGGACACATATGGAGAGAGATTCAAAATAATTATTATAAAGGATAGTGCATTAAAAAGCAATACGTCATCATTTGCATCCATTGGATATGAAAAAATAAAAAGATTGGCATTGTTGAATGTGATTTCGAATGCTTACTGTATGTCAGGTACTCTCATAAGTGTTTTACATATATTAATTTATTCAACTCTCACAATATTCTTTGAAAATAGGATGATTATTGTCATCATTTACTTCTAGTAATCTAGAATCCATAGATAGGTGGTTGAATAAATTATGATATGTTAAAACTATTGAATCAACACGGCCATTTAAAATGATGTGTTGACATAGAAAGACCTATAAAATATACCACTAAATGAAAAATTCAAGTTAAAAATACGCCTGCATTATTTTTGCATTTATGTGAAAGGAAGAGAGAGAAGAGAAGGGGGAGAGGTGGCAGAGGAAAGAAAGAGGTTTATAGGCAGATACAGATCAATGCATAGAAAGGACACTGAAAGCATTTTGCTGAGGTTACGTCTGGGGAAAACAGTTGAAGTCTAGAAGGAAAAGGAGAAAGTAACTACTGTGTAAATTTTTATATTGTCTGCATCTTTTAAAAATAAAGATGTGTTCGTGTTTTATTTTTATAACCAGAATATTAAAAATCAGTGACATCTAGCTTCTGATAATGAGTCTGCTGAGAATGAGCCCAAGAGAGAAAGACAATTCTGCCTTAATTTTTCTTCTCAAAAAAGAAACTCAAAATGTCTCTTTTTCAGGAAGCCTCTTCATTCAAACAAAACCTCAGAGCTGTTTTTCTTTTACTTTTGTTTGAGCAAAGTTGCCACGCTGATGCACGTACGTAGCTTTATGCACCCATATACCTATATTAAGTTAAACCTTTTGGAATTGCCATTTTTATAGATTAAAGATAGTTGAATATCGGCAATTTTGTATGGTTCAAACCCTCAAAGTATCCAACTAACATCTAAATTAACGTGGCATCACTTTCAAGCTGTTCATGTCTAGGAAAAAAAAAAAAAAAACATAATTCTATTCATTTCCCTAAACAGACGCCAACAGAAATCTCCAGCCTTGATTCTTTAATTCATATGTGATGATATTAATGTTTCTGATTTTATCTTTTTAAAATCAAATTTTTACCGAATTGTAAAAATATTAGGCCTCAAGTTCCATTTGTTTTCTCAGTTCCTTGAACTCTTCTAATTGTCTTGTCGTCCACCGTATCTGAGCCAATTCCTCCTGCGATTACACTTGAGACAGTCATCCCCTATCTTCCCAATTCAGTCCCTTTAATACCCTGATTCCTACGATCTTTCTATCCAACTGGGATTTCCAATCCATTGATTCTTTTAATCTCACTCACTGGATAGGCCTCCTTCCCTTCTTACCCTGTTTAAATTACATGGACATTCATTATATCCATTTCTTTGAATTCCCACAAAATTGTCTTGGCCATTTCTCCCTTCTGTATTTTCTTTCGGCTAAACCACAGTTCGGGGTAAA
Organism: Pteropus alecto; assembly: GCF_000325575.1. Classification (NCBI taxonomy): domain Eukaryota; kingdom Metazoa; phylum Chordata; class Mammalia; order Chiroptera; family Pteropodidae; genus Pteropus; species Pteropus alecto. The sequence continues at coordinate 8,440,445 of NW_006440645.1, read as the reverse complement.
CCCAATTTTCAGTCTACTGCACGCCTGCATCCAAGCAGCTGAAAGCGACCACACTGACGGGCTCGATTTTAAATTTATGACCACGAACCTCAGGCGGACCCTGAATGCTGCTTGTCATTCATATTTTGTTCCCCTAGTCCATTCGCTCTGTACTTACTAGCTAATATTTCATACTGATCCTGCTTCCTCAACTCCAAATACCTCCTAACTCGCCCTCATTCTCCATTGATGACTTTGCTTCTAATTTACTGAAAAAACTAAACTAAACTCAACTCAACTCAACTCAACTCAACTGAGCAATCAGGAGTTTCTGCCAACCAGCTCTGCTACAGCTACCGCCTATCAGTATTTGCATCATTTAACCCGCCTTTCTGCCAGTACCTGTTAGCGAGCTCTGTTCTTTGCTAAAGCCAGTCTCTCACAGGCATACTTGATCACACCCTCTCCAAAGACAGAAAGTTCCAGCCCTTCCCCCCTCTATCACTTGCTTCATTAGTTTTCCTATTGTTCTTGGAGCATGGCAACTTGCACAAAAACTTGTTATTTCTACATATTAATACAAATCAAATAAACATTTTCTCTTGATCTCGCTTTCTGTGCCAACTTCTGCCCCTTGTCTCTCTTCTCTACTACAAAACTCCATGACAGTAGTCTCTATTCACTCTCTCCAACTTTCCTCTCCTCCAACTTTCTCTTAAATCCACTTCCATTGGACCTTAGCCCCCATCTCTCAATTAGTCACCCTTATTAAGATGCCAGTGGCTTGCACATGCTCAACACATTACTGTCCTCATTTCTTTCTTCTTATTTTATCTGTCCTGTCATCAACATTTGACAGTTTATCATGCCTTTCTTCCTAATGCAAATCCTTTGCATGACTTCCAAGAGACCACAGCCTCTTAATTTTTCTTGTCTCATTTTTTCTCATCTCTTTTTATAAGTTCATTGCATGACAATCTCATCCACCTCATGATTTTAAAAATTATCTATCAACAGATGAATCTTGGATTATCTTTGGCTCAAGCTTCACTCCTTAATTCCAGGAGAGAATAAAAAGTAAAAATGATAAAAAATAAAAATAAAAAAAAAAGCTGTCAGCAACTTTGTTTATCTGTTTGTTAATGAACAAATTATTTATTTCACTTAACAAATCACTGGCATTTTCCCATGCCATTAGATACCTTTTAAAAACATGATTTAAATAATTACATTGTATACCACTTGGGGTGAGGTTGGGCAACATTAAAAATAATAACAATGGCTCAAAGAAAATATAAATTTATTTCTCCCTCACATGAAAGAATTGCACAGGTTGATAGTTTGAGGTTAGTAGAACAGTTCCATAAAATTGATAGACACTCCTAGCCCCTTTAAGCTCTTTCTTTGTCATTTCTGATATGTGGCCTTCAACCTTCAATGAGATAGCTCCTAGAACTCCCATCATCACGCCTACATGTCAGAGGATGAGTTGACCAAAGGGCAGAAGAGAGGCCTGGTCCCTCCTTTTCAACAAAACCTTCCAGAGGCACCATATAACGCTACCTTTACACCTATTGGCAAGAATTTAGTCATAACCAGCTTTAAGGGACTCTGGGAAATATAGCTTTTTAGCTATGTATTTATGATCACTTAGTATCTGGGATTCTGTTACAAAGAGAAAGGGAGAAATAGATATAGGGAAGGAACTAATGATCTGCTTCAAAAAGTGTCATGTGTGAGGAGTACTTTAATAAAAGTCTTTATTTTTTAATATCTTGCCTTTTCTAATATTTTTGTTTTTATAATAAAAATATCTTGTGTAATAAATTCAATTTTTAAAATTTTGTTTTTATATATAAACCACATGGTAATTCTAATTTTGAAACCCTCCAAATTCAGCATAGATATCAAATTCATAAAGGATTACACTCACCTTTTTTTTAATTTTAGGGAAAACGTAAGTCATATTATAGGACAAAAAGCAAATTCTATACCTGGCACCACTGTAAGATATTTTAATTATCTAAAAATCTGTGAAAGAATCAGTCAATGTAGAAGTAATAGAAATAATTTCTGCCTATAAATTGAGATATATATATATATATATATATATTAGATCTAGTCACTAACACTGGAATAATGAATAAATATATATATATATTCACAATTTGCTTAAAAAAATTTTTAAAGAAATCTCAAAGTTTTTTTTTCTCCAACTAGGCAGACTGATTGGCAGTAGTACAAGTGACTTTTCTAATTTTTCAATCCATATCTCACTCAGATATATATGTATAGTATAATAATGAAACCAATACTTGCATTACCGTAAGATATTTCCAAAAGTCTACATGTTAATATATTCGAAGATAGAGAAACACAAAAGCTAACTGAAACATCAGAGTAAAATAATCTACCAAGTAAAAATAAAAACCCAGCTTCTACAGGTTTTTGAACAGAAAGAAGACAACCACATCTCCCTTGTATATTAAAGGACATAATTTCACTAAGAAAAATCTCAAATCAAAAACTATTAATATTTTTTACCATTATTGATAATATAAGAACAACAATTAATAAGAAAAGAAAAGCTGTAGTTCTGGTTTAGTAGCTGAAATATTAGAGCTCATAGAAAAAATTCCATTATTCGAACTTTGTACAAATGCCTAAATTTGATTTGTCTTTTTCTCAATTCAATATCTCGTGGTGCGGCCTCTCATGAACACAAACTGCCGATATCCATGATGTGTTGCTTCTTTGGAGCAGGGTTTGATGTTTAAGAATAAATGACATGAGCCACTAGCCTTGATTTTGACCTGGTTTAAAGAAATACTTAGTCCTCATTAAGGTCTTGTTGTAGGTGAAATCGTGAATTACATTGCTTACTCTTACATCCCTTTCCTAAAAAGCTGTGAGGTTATATATATATATACACACACACACATATACACACACTTTTTTTAGATTGGAACTTCTGATGATAAACATGAAGTCAACACATCACTGTATTTCTTTAGTGTTGGCCACTTGGGAAAGTTCTCATTAGAGAGTGACAGCCACAGGCCATTTTCCCTGTTAAACTCAGATGAAAACTAAGCTACTTTGATCCAATCCTTTTGAAAAGATAAGACTGGTGTTATGGTTAAAACCTCAGCTGACAGATTTCAAATGGGACCACAGTTTGAAGCTCTGGGGTTTAAGAGAAAGAACAAAGAGCTTCTGAATCTGCTTACAATGGAGCAGCTCATTTAATGAAATAAACTGCATGGAACCTACACTCTGCTCATCAAATCAGGCATCTTTTAAAGGAACAGTCTTAATTGCTCAAGCCACTTGGTTAGAATATTTTTCAGGCTAATTACCTGCCAGGTATCATTAGAAACATTAATTAATGGCCCTTTAGAAATCACCTATTCCTCACAGCTTCATTTGTGAGCTATCCTACAAAATGGCACCCAACTGCTGACCCGCAATAAAATGTTGTAGACAACTGTCCAGGGGCAAGGGCAGAGTGACCCAGCCACCATACATTTTATACGCTCACTATTAGGCAAAAATGTGCGGCGTGGGTTGTTAGTGATGTCTCAGGATCCAGCATTCTCTCGCTGGCCCGCCGCGCTCCCTGGTTCCTGGAGGAGTATAAACCCTCTAGGAAAGTCCTCACTCTTCATTTGCAGCCAGAGCACTGCCTCGAGTGAGTCCCCTGATGACCTCTAAACCCAAAAGTTGATTAACCGTGACACTAACAAAGCTTAACCTTTAGAGCCTCTCTTCTAATTGTTATTCATAACTTTATATTATTTTTGATAGTACTCACCCCCTCCATTGTATAATTTTAAAGCCACACGAACTTGGATTTGCCTAGGAGATTCACATGTATGATATGAAAATAAAGTCAACCGGAAGGTTTTGCTCCTTGAACTTAAGTCTATGTTGGAGAGAGCCATGAGAATCTGATCCGACGCACACCGCTCAGGTGGCACTATTGGAAGAAGTCTTCCCAGCTACATCAGTTAAAGGATTAGCCTGCCCACTCCTGTCACTCCCCAGCTCCTTGTTTTGCATGTTTTGCGACACCTGTAACTAACTAGCATCATACATTTATTTTCTTCCTCCCCACTCACAGCATGAGCTCCAAATGGGAAAGGACAGAATTTGTATCTTTTTACCACCGAATTCCCAGCACCTAGAAAGATGGCCACTATGTAGGCTAAGGTGATCATATAACTCATTGTCCAAACAGGGACACTTTTGAGAATAAAAGGGAGTGTTATTAATATTGATACTAGGATATCAATTGTAAACTGTGGAGGTTTCAGGAAACTGGAACCGAAGTCACTCCTAAGCAGGAGGAGATGAGAGGAAATTACTTAATATCAGATAGTCCTCTCCTTGCTTAGCTTCCCCTGGGGTCTGGCATAAACCACCTTGCCCTCTTAAGGCTGGGAGGAGACCCTTTAACTAAGAAACTCTCTTTAGTCCATTCCGTTCTTCTAGTAAGCTGATGTTCTCTCCTGGGAGCTATTTACTGCCACCAGCACCCCAAGCCCACCAGGGTATATTTGGCAATATCTGAAGACATTTTTGGTTGCTATGACTGGGAGCGTGCTACAGGAGTCTGACGGGTACAGGCCAAGGATGCCATTAAACATGCTACAATACAAAAGGCAACCCCTAACCCCAACACAGAATTATCTGGCTCAAAATGTGAAGTGCTGAGGTTTAGCAGCTGTGAAGAAACCAAAGAAGAAATGCCCATGAAAGCAAATATCCTCATTCAGTTCCATTTTTAATCTTGTTATTCTTCCCAAGAACTATTTCACTCCTTAATATTGTTACATAATTAAGTATTCTTTTTTGACCTTGTCCCAGGGCAGAGCTGATTCTTTGCTCTGAATTGTTGAGGGAATGGTTGAGGGCAATGAGGAAAGAATGGTTAACAAAGGTGGAAAAGGGTTTGGAACATGCCAGAATAAGTTAGTTTCTGCAAGGAACCTGGAGCACATTGAATAAAGTGTGACCGACACATACTGTACTATACCATTATTATGTGATAATGGAAATACAGCAATTTTACTAAACAACAACAACAACAACAATAATAATAATAATAATAATTTTTATAAGTTCCAGAATGTATATTAGGCTTCAGAAGGTTTTTCCACGCACAGTCTCATTTGATCTTCAAAGAGATTTTCAAGGAGAGTGAATAAAGTGTGACCGACACATACTGTACTATACCATTATTATGTGATAATGGAAATACAGCAATTTTACTAAACAACAACAACAACAACAATAATAATAATAATAATAATTTTTATAAGTTCCAGAATGTATATTAGGCTTCAGAAGGTTGTTCCACGCACAGTCTCATTTGATCCTCAAAGAGATTTTCAAGGAGAGTTTCTAATGATCACTAATCACATAGGAAGAAATTGAGCCACAAAAAAAGTATGATTTGCCCAAAATTACTTATCGAGAAAGAGCTGAATGACTTAATGGCCCAAAGAAGTAAAAAAAAAAGGTGGGTTTGGTGGGAGCTAATAAAACACAACTTTTATCCAATATCCAGTGGTGCTATCTATATATTTCATGTCATTTCACTTAATCCTGTGAGGTATCAGTATCTCCATTTCATGAAGGAGTGAATGACGGCTGTGGTTTGCTTGTCCTCACCGAAGTTCAAAACCATCTTAGACATCCTCTGAAAGGCTCCTTCCCAAGAACCACCTTGTTTCTCTGTGTGAACTCTTTTTGCTTATTTTTATTTATTCACTCATTTACTTCAACACATTTAATTTTAATATAACCACACAATGCAAGACACACTCCTAGGCCCAGGGAAAGCGACCTTGAACAAAACAGTGTCTGCCTTAAAGGAATTTAACTGAACTTAAAAACAAAACAAAAAACTTGCTTAGATATTCATTTCCTTCTCCCTGGGAACCGAGCCATTACCCAGCCATTCACCCCGAGAGCACCAGCTGGCACATGGTGTTCAGAGGTGCTGGGAAATTACTGTGTAACTCTTTACAAATTATTTTTGCTATGTTATGTTGTTTTGAAAATGTTATGGTGTTAAAAGAGTGAGGTAAACCCTTTCAGAATTTTTCTATAAGATTCAGACTGGCTTGGAAAACTAAGTTACTAACAGTGCCACTGATCTTTTTTAATGCGAAGTAAATTTTAAGGAAACTCTGAGCTGGAAAAACAAAAGGAACTAGCCCATCAGGTTAAATAAACATGAATAATGAGGGTAACCTAGGGAAAAAGCATGGTAACAGACAGGGAGTGGAAAAAAAGTCTAAGTTTTCAGCACAAAAGAGGAACTGCATAATTCTGTCACATAATAATCAGCTGTCCCTAGGTGTCGACATCCCATCTGAAAAATAAGACATATATTATAAAAAAGCTTTCAATTGCTTGCCTTGTCTGAGTCAAGCAGATGGAAACAGAACAGGTCTTCTGAATTTGATCCATAAGTCTAAATTCTAGTTTGAATTCTGCCTATTATGTGCCTACTCTCTAAGATATAGAAAGAACTCTATGATGCGTCAAATGATGATGCGTACTATGAAGTTAAAGTAGACAGGACAGAGTGGTGGAAGATTTTATTTTTGATAAGGTGTTAATGTAAAGACTCTCAGATAAAGTAACAGAGGCTTAACGCCACATTTGAACACATCCGGAGAAAGCGTCCCCGCACGAGAACAGACCACGTGAAGAGTTTGAAGGGGAGGGTGCTGGACTACTTAGGGAAGCAATGTCAGCGTGGGCATTTTACCAAGAAGGAAAACAGCCTGAGGTGAAGTCAGAAAGGGAGAGGAGGCAGAGGTCACATAGGACCCCAAAGGCCATGGTGAGGACACTGTGAGATGAGAAGATGTCGGAGGATTTGAAAAAAGGAGCTAATATGATCTGGCAAACGTTTATTAAAAATTGCTCTGTCTGCTGTACAGGCCCAGGCTCTGTGGGACATGGGTAGAATCAGGGGACCGGTTAGCTGACTTTGCCAGGGTGGGGGTGGTGAGGGATGGTTGAGTTCTAGATATATTTCAAAGCAGAATGTTTAGGATTGGGACAGAGGGAATGTGGGCTGTGAGAGCAAGAGGACAGTAAAGAATTGGCTTCAAGATGTTCGGATTAAGCAACTGGCAGAATAAATGGCGTTTACTGAGAGGAGAAAGACTCCGGAGTAGCATATTTCAGAGGAAATTCAAAAGTCCAGTTTTGGAGTGTTACATTAAGACATCTAAAGAGCATCTAGGCGTAGATGTTAAATTGAAAATTGAATAGGTGAGTCTGGGGTTCAAGACTGAGATCAGGGCTACACTTATCAAACTGGGACTCACCAGGGAAGACATGCTTCATCAAGCCTTGAGATTAGTAGATTGGAACACTGATATAAGGAGGAGTTGAAAACTCAGCCCTAGGGTCCTGTAATTTTCGCCATTTAGAAAGTGGAGGTAAATCCAGCACGAGCAAAGAGCAGTGAGGTATGAAGAGGACCGAGAAAGAGACCAAAAGAAAGAGTATTTCCAGAAGGAAGAGAGGATGAACAGCACCGATGTCCCTGAGTAAGACGTGTGGGCACCGCGTCGGGTTAGCTGAGATGCCAGTGAGACCGCATCCCGTGGAATGGGAGACGTAAAAGCCTCAGGGAAATGCGTTCACGAAGCAAACAGAAGTGAAAACCGTGGAGGAGTTTTTCTGCAAGAAGAGAAATAAGAATAAGATGGGGCTGAGGGAGGATGTAGGAGTCAAATAAGGTGTGTTTTTTTGTTTGTTTGTTTGTTTGTTTTAATGAGACTTTTATAGATAAAGACAGTGACTCCTAAACTTAAAATCTAAATTTCTCAAACCGATTCCAATGTCTTTCCCACATAAACTTGTCCGTCAACATGGGTAGCATCTGTGGCTGATTGCAGGGAGGGTAGAAAGCTGGCTATAACCTTGAAGTCTACCTCTCTTTCAATATTCAATCATTCATCCATTTTGCTCATTCATGCAACAAATTTTTATCGGGTGTTTATACTATGACAGGAATCGTAGTAGGCACTGAGGATAAAGAGTTAAAAAACACAGACAGGGTCCCTGTCCTCAACAAGTCTCTCTAGCATGGAAAATTGACACTAAACAAGAGCAAAGTTAATTATGAAAGAGGACACAGGGGCTTATGTGGAGCCATTCCTTATCAGGAGGAGGTGAGGCTGCCAGTCACGCAGAGATCCCACGAGAAGGCCTGAAGAATGAGTCTGAACTAACCAGATAAACGAGACAGTGCCATGAGACCATTCTCAGCAGCAAAGGAAAGAGCTCAAGTTCAAAGTTAAAGAGAATTTCACATATTGGAAGGAACCAAAGGAAGTCCTGTGCAACATGAATAAAATGATCGAAGTGTCAGAAAAAGAGGTGGGAGCAGGAAGAGCTGGGGCACAATCCTGAAGAGATTAGCCACATTGAGCATTTAGAAGGTTAAGCAGAAGGAGATGCAAATACATCAAATTTTTAGATTGGCCTTCTGGTAAACTCTTTCCTACCTTAATGTCGTTATAGATGTTCTTCTCTCTACCTGAAACACTCCACGATTTTCCTGTAACTGTCGTAGGTCTCAGTGCACTTTCCTGAACACCGTGAATAATGCCAGACCTCAATATTTTTATTCACAGCCTACTTGTTCAAAAGATATTATCTGTCACAACACTTATCTATGCTTTACTGTCACATTTGTGGTCTACTTCTCCAACTCAGTTGTAAACTCTACCAAGTCAGTGGTCTATGTGTTTTACGTAATACTATATCCCAGGTACTGGACACGTAGTAGACACTCAATAGATGAGCTTAAGTGTATGTGAATTTATTGGCTGTAGTCACTCAAAAGGGGAAGGAAAAATCACGGAGGTTGCCAAACGCCCGTTCGGTTCGAGCAACAGGCAAGTTAGAGTACATTGGTGGAGAAGTACGTATTAAGAGAAGAATGATACTAATTTTTAATATATTGGATTGGAAAATGCTACGAGAAAAATGGCGGAGAACAGGACTGGAAGCAAAGTCTTCAGAGTCTTTGGCCTATAAGTAAAAACGGCTATCTGTGGAAAGCCAGAGGATAAGAAAAAGGGAAAGACCTAAACCAAAACCACAGCTGAGAGGAAGAGAAGGCAATAAAACGTCTGGCGAACAGTGGGAACAAACGGAGAGACACACAAGAAAAACACGGTATTGGGAACGAGGATGTTTCAAATAGCTATAAACATTAAACAGTGACAGATGCTATGAAACCATCGAAACGATGTAAAGATAAAAGTGCCCATCGAATTCAGGGACATGAGGTCTTCGGTAACCATGGCGAAAGCAGTGTGGGCCGAGGCAGACTGCTGCCAGTGAAGGAGTGGGTGAGGGCGAGTGTAATCTGCTTTTGGGTGACAACGGTAAGAGTGTGGCGGGAACCGTGGCAGTTCACTGGTTGGTGAACAGGTGGGTTGGTTGGTTCTTTTTTAAGATCGGCGATAATAGAGCATATACAAATTCTGATGGGAAGGAGCTTGAGGAAGAAGAACATAGTGAAGCATTGGACCACTCAATGCCGCAAGACCCCTGACAAGATGGTGGGTACGGGCACCAGAGAACAGGGAGGCGCATTACCCCTACACAGAAAAAGAGGTGCCAAGTCAAAGTAAAAAGAGAGGAGAAAGGAAACATTAGTTTCCTCCTGCAGATAGTTTTGCAGATTTGAAGGTAGAAATTAGAAAAGTCACTGATGCCTTCCTATTTCGCTGTAAAATTAGTCAGTGTAGATATTCGCCAACCTCTTTCCTTCTTACCTGAACTGCTGCAAAAGTCTGAAGACTTCTTGTCCCCAGACTTGTCCCCCTGTCGATCAGTTGTCCCTACTGACACTGAATTGGCTGTAAGGCTGGCTACGTCACTCTTCGACCTCCATCCCCTCTTCCGTTTATGTGCGTCTCTAAAAACATATCGACCTTAACACATTGTATTGTTAATTACCGTTGTTTTGAGGGACATCGGCTTATTAATTTTGCCCTTTTGATGCCTAGTCGAGTGGCTGACAAATGACAAATAGAGATTTGTCACCCATGGCTCAACAGAGATTTCTTAAACATATTAGCTAACATTGAGGAAATATCACAAATGATTTCTGATGAACTGTTTAGCTTGATTAATAGGTTCAAGCCTATATTCTTATGTTTCTTTAATCTTGTTCCAAATTATATGTATGTTTGTCTTTATCATCTAGAAACTGCTTTTGAAAGTTGCGCCGCTATATTGTAATAAATTGAAAAAGTGTTTGTTAATATCTACTTATGCAGTAAATTATCTAGGTCAACCAAGCCTGCTAAGGAGATGTAAGATCATCTCTGTTATCCAATGATAACACCGACATCTAGTGGTTATTAATCTGATTTTTGGTTATCTTAATTACCTCAAAAGGCAAAGCTAGTTTAAAAATTTTTTCAGTACTATATAAGCACTGGCTTGCGCATCACAGGTATCATTAGTTAAATTCAGAAAAAATACATTTGGGATGTAGAGTACTTTCAAAAGAAATCGTCTTCCATGAAAAAAAGGAAAAAAATGAATCTAGAATGTGAATTGCCCAAGGTTTCTGACTGAGTGGACCCTGAAGTGTTTTTGTAGAAAACACAAGTCCCACGGGTCTTAATAATTGTTACTCATGGTCAAATAAATATTCAACTTTTCCGTTTCTATTCTTACTCCTTCACCTTTCTCCCTCTCGCTTTTTAAAAAATTTCCAAAACGCTTTGCACCATTGGAGTCACTATTACTTTACTTATTTACTTGTTTATTGTCTGTGTCCTCCCCTGGAACATGAGCTCCATAGGGGCAAGGGTTTTTACATGTTTTTTTCTTGAAGACGGCTTGGCCTGTAACAGAATTTCGATGAAATACCTGCGATTGAATGAAATAAATTTGAGGAATATTGGATAAAACAAAGTTAAACAATATTTCTACTGTGGGAATTCTCAAGGCCATTAATATGCTAATGTAAATTACAAATCCAAAGAGGAGCATATAGTATTTCTCAAATATCCTTCCTCCCACACAGCCTCTTCATTTTACAGGATTACTGTTCCACTGAACACATCTCGGAAAAGGCTGGTCTGACTCATGGGCCTGAGACTCGAAATTCATTCACCTTAAATTCTGTATTCCTGCTATACCCTGTGGAACTCATATTTCAAATTAACATACCATGTAATACTGAGAATATGCTAAATTGAGGGGAAAAAACACAGGGGGACAAATTGTACCTTTAATAGTGAGTCAAATAATACGGAGAGGAAGTAAAACCTATTCCAATGACTGGCACATGAAGAACTGTATTTAAATGACATTTATCTGAATTCAGCTCCTTCTGAACTCATGGACTATCAAAATTCAAGTTGAAATTACACGGGAAATAAAAGAAAGAACTTGTCACGTGGAGAAATACAGATTGCATGGGAAGCATGGCAAAATAATTGCTCACTTTCATCAGAGAAAACACAGCGTGATACTTAAGAAAGACAAGTCATTTTTAGTGGCTAGTTATTTAAAGCAGCAAAAAACCCGGTATGTTAACCTTTAGAAATAAGCTTGCAAAAATATGTAATGGAAGACCATGACCTCTTAGCATCCGAATTCCATTCTATTTTAACTAAGTCCTTTCCGCTTCCTTCCATTCTTATTTTAGTAGCTGCATCGGAAACAGAGAGGATCCATCTTGAAAACTGATTGCATGGTGTTGTCATCTCAGCAGGCTCGCCATCTCCATGGGGAGAGCAGGTCGTTCACACAGCCGGGCACAGTTTGTTAAATCCTGAGGAACGGTGAGAAATGCAGTATAAAGCTAAGGCAGTGCTGTCGGTTACAAGACAGACCCAGAGTCTATACAGCTGAGTTAAATTGCCTGTCATTGTTCCACATAGAGAGCTGGTCATACAGACTTTGCATTACTATTGAAAGCACTGCCTATTTAATAGGAAATTTCTTTAAAGTAGAAGTAATTGAGGAAAGAAAACACCTCCGTCCACCAAAAACAAAACAAAAACAAAAACAAAAACAAACAAACAAAAAAAAACAAGCTGCAGAAATTTCTGAAATACGTCTGCTCAGTTGGCAAGAGTTAATCACCATCAGTCTAAGGCTTGATTTTAAAAATTTCCCAGAAATCCTAGAATACGGGTTGACCAAAACAGTTTATCTCTTCTATATGACACTTCTCTTCTATAAGTGCGTGTGTGGCCATATGTTCACAAGGAGAACTAGCTTCCTCGCGGGGTTCTGAAGTAATAGATGATGAAAACTTCTGAAACTGCAGATACGTTGAGAATTTCTGTATTCCATGATGATGAGAGGAAAGAACGGAGAGCAGGCCTCTCGTCCGGGAGAACGTAGGTTCGCTGGGCTGGGACTGCGGAGCGCCCACAACAGAGCCATTGCCCTTGGCCATTTCAAACGGATCCATAAGCAGTGTTGACGGCAATGAGAACTCTCCAGCATCCAACAGGAAGCTCAGACCCTACTTGAACATCTCCTCAGTGTCTAGGTTAAGGCTAATAAATGCGCCTTCAATTGTCCTCACGTCTCCAAATTGTTAACACACCAATTTGTCAAGATGTTTGTTTAAAGAGTATCAAATACAAACTATTCAATAATCTGGTTTGTAATAATTGACTGACCAAGCTAATTAGGTACCTTGGAAAAATTCTTAGAAACAAAATGTTTAAAATCTGACATCGCTTCAAGAACAGACAAACGTTCTCTTCTGACCCACCCTCCCTTTCCCCACCTTGCTCTCTTGCACAAGCCAGCCTCTTCCCTGCCAAACAGCAGCTCTCTCCCTTTACACTAATCGTGAGTAAAAGAGATGGTACACACAGATGTGGTTTTCTTACTCTGGCCCTGCAAGCTCCGTCAGATAGCGGCCCGCACGCTCAGCTTTCTGCAGCATTTGAGGCTACACGGAACTGCACTTATTAGCTCCCAAAGCCCTCTTCCTATAAGCAGATTCACATCTGGCTCTCTGTCACGAGAGGGTTTCTCTGAGAAGCTCCAAGCTGCCTTGAACTTCATGACAATCTGCTCTTCTGTTTGCTACTTGCAAATGTACCCGCTACACATTGTCTCCTCTTCATAAGAGAAAACAACTAGTCAAGAGGAAAACCGTTTGCTTGGTGTTCTCTCAATTTTGCTTGGTGATCTCTTGATTTTTCTAAGGCATGTAGAGTTCTGGACGACTGTGACTAGGCATGGGGATGAGAGCTGTGGGGGACACTAAGCCATGGAGATTTCCAGGACCGCTCCTGGTGACTGCACTTGTGAGAAAGTACTTCATCTGATGAAAGAGTAACAGCTCTGGGCAGTGGTTTGAGGTGCTAACGTCACCATCGTTCGTCTACATAAGACCCCTCAAATTAGAAGCTATCTTACTGTTTGATATGAATATTCGGTGTCTTCTTACTTTTCATAAAGTATAAATAAAGGCACCCCTTAAAAATCTTTGCTATTTTTATCGACAGTCCAAAAACTGGTATGCGTATTCTGTAAAAACAGCTCCAGAACTTCCAACCAATTCTCCCCATCCCCTGCCCTCCCAAACACGTCCTGCCGAGTCCATCCTATGTGTATATTCATTCTGGGGTCCCTGTTGAGACACGACTAGCTGTATCAATGATCTTCATGCTTTGACCAAGAATTGAGATTTTGTATGGTGTGAAAAAGGTGTTTCTGGTGTGATGCACAGTGGGAAGATGTGACTCTACCTGCACTTAAAGCCAAGTTAAAATTTGAAAAGACATGGGGCTGCCTTTCTCAGGTGTGACCATGCCAGCTCTCTCAATTCTCATCATGACACATGCAGATCAATCTTTGGGGCCCCCAGGTATCTTTCATATGATAAAATAGAGGGGGTTTTTTTCCTCTAAAATATAACAGTTGATGTATTAAAAGCTCAGTGAGTTTAGTCACTTTTTATCTTTCCCTTTAAATCTGAATGATTGTACTCAGCTTTTAAGGTCTGTGCCAGCTAACTAGGGCATTTTAGTAATCTATTTTTAATATGTACCAACTTCTGTTCTTTTTAGTTCTGCCTTAAGACATACTTTTATCTTTACTGGTATGCAGAGATCATCAAAAAATATAAGTTCTCCATTACATGACAACTCATAATGAGTCTTAATGAAGCTTGGGAACAGCTGTTTAGAAGCTCTCGTAGAATAGCTTTCCAAGCAGCATTCACTTACGATAGCCTCTCTCGGCTGCACCATCACTCAGATCTCGGACCTCACCATACATATAGAGAGAAGGGTGAGAATGAGACCTTTCTCCAGTTTCATTAGGTATTTTATTTTAATCAGAATGCTAATACACTATTATGAATTAGCGCATTATGAACCATCAGCTCAATGTCTTTCACTCTTTTAATTATATTCCTCTGAGGAGCTGAAAAGAAAGTCAATGTTACTATGCAAATTTTGTAAGAATTCACGTCCTGGATGAAAATGAGGGTAGAAGAGAGCACGCAGAACCAACTTTTTAATTATATTGGAAACACGTTGCAACTGCAAAATGTCGAAAATTAAGCTTAGCCCCAGTGATTTCAAATAAGATTCACAACCTGATATTTAAAGGATTTTAAATTCACTACATAGGTTAATATGTGTGAAGAACAACTAAAACAAACTTCCAGTATGAACTTAATCTCATTCTTTTTTTTCATTTACACTTTCAAATGGACTCATCTAGTTATCCCAATATTTTCTCTCCATATCAAGAGCCTTAGAAGAAAAGTTAATGCTGATAAAAGCTTCACTATCTTGTTTACTCCAACAATTCTCATCACTTCAAATAGCCAGGTTTCTTATACACGTATTTTTTTTACTTCTTCTTTTAACTGGTTTATTTCATATCAATTACTCCTCTAGATGACACCATTTCCTCTTGCCTTTGCAGAGTGCCACGATCTGCTGGATGCTAAGTACAGGAATAAACTAGCACCTGGCCCAGTGCCTTATACAGAATAAACACTGATGGCTTGCTGACTTATCGAAAGAGTATCTCTAATCTTGAGAATACTCAAGTCATTCTCCTATGTCTTAAATTATTCTTCTGGTTGCTTAAATTATGATGTGGAGTTTAATTAACCAACCACGCAGAGCTCTGATGGATTCGCCATGGTGTATAGTCACAATAGCATTGCATGCTTGCTAGACATTTATGAGGCACGCTGATGAGAATTTACTGTTCTTTCACCATAGTGACAACTTACACTTGCATTTCTATCATTTCTACTATTTTACGTCACTATTTTTATTCCCAAAAGTTTTCTGGCAACATATTCCAAACTAAAAAATCTAATATGTTTATAAAAATAGACATTTGATTTTTATATATGGGACTAATGTAGGTGTTTTCTTCTTTCCTTTGAACAATCATATAAATACAACTAAGAGAATAAGAAATAGAAACCCGATGTCCACCTTTGATGGAATTAAATGACATCTGTAAGTCAAATCGCAGTACATGAGAAAAATTTGAAGAATGTAGAAAAAATCAAAAAGAAGTATAGGAAGAATCCATGAGAATACACCCATGGCCGTAGTTCTCAAAGAAAGGCATTAGAGCATTATTCTCCAAAGCAAGTGACTTTGACTTGTGGGCAAAATCAACAATCCTTCACTTGTATAAATGAAAATGGTGTTTGCACCGGTAGCAAGTATTTCCTTGACCAAGTCTACCATTGTTTCTAGAAGCAGGGGATAGAGAGCTAAATAATAAATCACACACACACACACACACACGCACACACACACACACAGCCATAACTGAAGGAAGTAGACTGTTTCTGAGGCAAGCTAGAGATGGATGAGAGATCATTTGCACTGCTAATATCAATTTCTCGGAATAAATAATAGCTAACAAACTCATTATTTTGTTTCATTATAAGAATTGCAGTTAGCCTGAAACGTGGATTGCAGAACTTTTTCTATAAACCAGACCACAAATATTTTAAGCTTTGTGGGCCACAAAGCTTAAAGAGGAGGTACAGAAGACTTCTTCGTTCTTCTTTACAATCCATTAAAAATATAAAACCCACTCTTAGTTCACAGATCATGCCAAAAAAACCCATTCCTAGTTCACAGGTCATGGGCCCTATTAGAGTTACCTGCTATAGTTTACTGACCTCTGGACTAGAGCAGGAATTTGATATTTTTCTCATGCAACCTCCTCAAATCACATAAATAACTGGTCTAGAAGGAATTAATGCTATTCAAAGATGAAAAATTTAAAAAAAAACATATAAATAAATATCTGTATACAATTATACCAACACAAAGTTAAAAGAAAAAAAATAGTAGTGAAAAGTATAGCAGGAAAAATTACACTCAAAGAACAACTTTAATGAATCAAATAAAAATATTGAATTGAATTTTGTAGAAAGTCAGTTAATTAATCACTTATATAAACAGAATCACAGCAGAGACACAATATCCAAATATAATGTAAGTTCTGAGAAGAGAAATTTCTTCTTTTTCACTGTTCTGTTACTAGTACCTAGAATCGTGCCTAGCACTCACTAAGTGCTTCATGAATATTTTTTGATTGAATACATGAGTGACAAGGCAATTAAAGAGAAAAATGTATAACCTGGCACAATTTAGAAAAGAGGTAAACAAAAACTAGAGATGAAGACCACTTTGGGGGAAGAAGAAAGGATGTTAGTTGTGAAAACATAGTAAAAGACAAAGAAGGAAATGATTAAAAATAACAAAAAGGAAAATAGAAAATGATACCTGTAGAGAAAAAGCATATACAACATTTGAATAGTTAGAATCCCCAAAGGAAACATATTAAATAATAACAGAACAGATATATGAAAATAAAATTCAGGAAACTTTCCTGAATAAAAAAGGATATTTAAACTTACAGATTCTGAGAGTGTACAATGTCCTACCAAAAATAAACAAATAAATGATAAAGAATAATACTATGACATAAATTTATAATACCTATAAAGATAGGGGCAGATAAAGAAAGACAAAGATATTGTTGAAGATATCTTTAAAGATGTCTTGCCTTTTAAAGATAAAGAAAAAATTATTTGAATATCCAAGATAGAAGATCAATACACTTGAATCAAAAAATAAGTAAGGCTGGTATCAGACTTCCTCCTGTAAGGCAACGTCTCACATTAAAATCCAGTGGAGCAATTAAGTCTTCAAGGAGATCACCAGAGTATTATCCAATAATTTAATTACAATTTGTACTGTTCAAGTATAAAGATAATAGATAAATAACACTAAGTATACAATACTTCAGAGAATAGAGCTCTCAAGATACCATCTTATCATCTTAAAGTAACTATTAAAGGACCAACCTCAGCTGATTAAGGAGCGAGCAAAGAAACAGTGGCAGAGGACTGATAGGGAGCACCAAGTCTAGTTAAATATTATACTAGGACTAAAACAAATATACAGGGTTATTATTGCAGAAGAGAATGCAAATACTATAAATCCAGTATTGGGAAATGTTATAGATAACAAAAGCTGGAAAAAGAAGAGAAAACAAAGTAGAAGTTAGTATAAATGTCCTGACTTCCTCATTTTACATCTACAGGCACAAAAGCTACAAGACACGTGTACAAAAATACTCATTGCTGCATGGCTTATAATGCAAAATATTGGCAGCAACATAAATGAACAATGAGAAGAAATTGGCTAAGTACTTTAAAGCATATCTATATAAGAGAATACTGTGTTTATTAAAAGAATGAGACCACTTTATAAACTGATAAGGAATAATTTCCAAAACATGACATTAAGTTAAGCAAAAGCAAATTGCAAACCAGCATAGAGAATGCTAGCATGAATAGATAGATGGATGGATGGATAGACGGATGATAGATAGATGATAGATAGATAGATAGATAGATAGATAGATAGATAGATAGATAGACAGATAGACAGATAGACAGACAGATAAACAGATGATAGATAGATAGATAGATAGATAGATAGATAGATAGATAGATAGATAGATAGATAGATAGATAGATAGATAGATAGATAGATAGATAGATAGATAGATAGATAGATAGATAGATAGATAGATAGATAGATAGATAGATAGATAGATAGATGAAAGAAAGAAAGAAAGAAAGAAAGAAAGAAAGAAAGAAAGAAAGAAAGAAAGAAAGAAAGAAAGAAAGAAAGAAAGAAAGAAAGAAAGAAAGAAAATTAGAGAGAGAAAGAAAAATGGACAGGGAAGGAAGGAAGGAAGGAAGGAAGGAAGGAAGGGCAAATGAATCTCTAGAAAATTATACAAGAAGCTGATGTCAATGATATATCATATCAGTCTCTAACAGAAACTGTCCTGTCTGGGTAAAACTGTGTTGGGGAGAAAAGGATAAATGGAAGAGTCCACATTAGGTTAACATGAAAAAGGTCAAGTAATTTCATCAGACAAACATAAAGCAAAAACAAAATCCAAAGGGATGAAGTCAGAGGGTTTCTTCTACGGATAAACAAATGAAGTGGCCAGTTTGACACTTTAGTCTATTCTAGACACAGGGCCCAGGGAAGGAGCTCAGCAGTTTGAGGCTTACCACAGAAAACCGTGATACTGAAATGTGACCCTTTTCTACTCATATCTCTTCTCCTAGAAAATTATGACAGAAACCCAGCCAGTCAGACAACCACAACTAGTCAAAGATGAACTCTGCTGTTTGCTGTTCTCTTGCATCTAACCTAGAGACGATTTCTGCTCTGACTGATTTCTGCTCCGACTTGCTAGCTCCCAGAAGGGTAGGGTACTCTCCCCGTTCCTGTTTTGATTGCTGTCATCCAATAAATGGTTTGTTTTTTGTTTGTTTGTTTTTGTTTTTTGTTTTAAGGGCTTCTGTGTCAAATATTTATTTTAACTGGCTCTGTAAAGGTTAGAAGGAAATAATAAATGGGGTCCAGTGCTAAAAGGTGCCAGTTATCTCAATAACGCCAGCCTAACTGGCCATCGACTGGGAATTTCTAGAGTCATTTGGGCCCACTCCAACTCTGGACAGAGGTTTGATTCAAGATGGAGCAATTAAAATTCTTTTATGAAATGAAAACTATGTATAGTTTACCATACACTTAACCACTTAACTTTAGCATAATTACATAAAACTCAATATAATTAATTTGGGGTTATAAAATAAATACCCTATTTCTGTTCATAGAGACCTAACAAAACTCCTAATTCAGCTAAAGGATAGTCTTTCTTTTGGTCTGGTCTGACTTCTTCCTCTTACACTTCTTAATTTTCATTTTGTTTCTTAACACCTTTTTGTCCCACCTTTACCTGCTCTCATACCGTGTCATTTGACTAGTAGTACATCACGGGCATCGTTACGTTTTTTTAAAAATCTTTTTTTCTAAAGATAATTGCTTAATTTTCACTTTAGGTTTTGAGGTTTTACCAATTGTATTTCTAAGGAGACTTTGGTTCCCTTTTTTCTGTCCCCAAAGATGACTGCTACTAGCTACTCATAAACAATGAGTGATCTTGTAGTTTTGCAAGCCTGGGTTAGATATTCTGCATTTCCTGCCTACTTTCCTCAGCGAAATGTTTGTTCCTGATTTTGCCCTTAGGTACAGAAGAGGAATGTTATATTCTGGGTCCAGAACCTCCTAAATGAAGTCTGAACTAAAACACATTCCCCGCAGGGATGAATCATAGACTCTGCTATAATCTATAAACAGAGACCGTGGCTATTACCATTTCGCTATTTATTATTGTTTACTATTAAAAACCTTTAAGTGCCTTAGTTCTCTATTTCATCCTATCTGAACAAATATAATCCTAACCTAAACCTTTATTTATATATACACTATGTAGTATTTAATCTAAAGGCTAATATTTCAATAAAACATATATTCTATAAACATATATATTTACATGTAAATATATATATAAACGTATATTTGATATTTATAGTATATATATGTATATAGCAAAGCTATTCTTATTTTAATTTTTGGTTATTGATAACTCTATACTATTATGGTTTGAACTAACAGGGATAAAATGGAAATTCAGGATGTAGATGGAAAACTCCACTCCACAGTCCCTAAATAGCCTCAATGTAACCTTCACTTAAAAAAAAAAAAAAAAAAAGGCGTCATAAATTTTACTCCTCCCATCCTCTCAATCTTTTAGCTGTTGGAAATGGTGGTGATACAAAAACAAACAAACACGCCAAAAAACAAAAACAAAACACATGTTCAGACCTGGTTGCAAATTAAAATGTTTTCTCATATTTAAAAAGAGCAAATTACTTTTGGGATGAAAGTATTAAATATTCCTGAATAGCAGCATGTTCAATTTTTGTGGCGACTTCTCAATATAAATCACACATTTCGAGGTGTTACCTTAAATTTCCAAGCTTTCTTTTATTCATTCTTGCTTATTTTATAAAGTATAAGACAAATATACAGCTGCAATGGTTTATCATGTGTAAGTTATTGGAATGATCAAAAAAAAAGTTCAAAAGTTGGGTGGGGGAGTATGTGTGTGCGTGTGTGTGTGTGTGTGTGTGCGTGTGTGTGTGTGTGTATTAAAAGAAATTTTAAGAATGAATGTACAAAGAATAAAGATATTTCAAAACCTATTTACTTTTGATTCTAAGAGAATTGCTCGAATATCTACAAAAGGAATATCAATACAAGAGTTATATTTTCTCAGCCTCAGCAAAGAAAATTGTGTTATTTCTTTTCCATCATAGATTTTTAGTTTTTGATATCATCATTCACATCAATACCTTTCTACAGTCAAACACAGAGTCCTGCTCATAACAGATGGTATATTTGGTAAAGAGAACTACATACATACC
Organism: Pteropus alecto; assembly: GCF_000325575.1. Taxonomy (NCBI): domain Eukaryota; kingdom Metazoa; phylum Chordata; class Mammalia; order Chiroptera; family Pteropodidae; genus Pteropus; species Pteropus alecto. The sequence continues at coordinate 8,419,579 of NW_006440645.1, read as the reverse complement.
AATTATCTGATTCTTGAAGACATCATTAAGGCAAATTCGGGAGATTCTGTGTTTTTCCTTTTCTAATCCTAGTGACAATAACAACAAGTACAGTGACTCCTAGGAGCAGAAAAGGAAAAAGAGAAAGGAAAACTACAAGGCAATACAGAAAACTGAATGAGAAGGGAGTCCTATAAGAAAATACTAATAGTAAGAATTATCAGGATTTAAACTTAAAAATTTAACAAATAGATAAATAGGAATAATAATCATTATCAGTCATTTCAATGACTTGAGAAAATCATAAGGTTGTAGTGGGTATTAAAGGAAACTAGAAATTATTAATATGAAAACTACCTGTATTACAGAGAAAATATTAATTAGTTAAGAAGACAAAAAAAAAAGAGTAAGATATATTGTTAAAGAAATCTAGACTCCACAACTTAGTTGGGTTCTGCAATTTTATCACAGGCATTGAAAAAACTGACATCATCACCTGTATGTGACACCAATTTAGTTCCCATGCTTCTTGCAATGGAAGCATGAACTAATGAGAGGTACAATGAAGGAGGACAATCTAGGTTTCAATTTAGTTATTGTGCAACATCAATCCTCACCTGCTTAGTTTTCATCTTTTTGCTAAAATGAACACGTTACACCAGGTAATTCTCTGCAAACATACTTTTCATATTATACGACTTTTACTAAATAAATTCAAAGATGTGGAAATTACAGTAATCATCCAAGCGATTTGGTTAGCATAGTCTGCCTGTCTTTGTGTCCTGGGTGAACATAAGTCCTTTTTTCTAAATAGAATTTTTTAAATGCCTGTATTAGCCATGTCATTCTTGAAACTGCCCTTTTGACTAACTCTGGATAGAAAGCATCAGACAC
>NW_006440645.1:8407678-8418682 GCF_000325575.1 Pteropus alecto | reverse complement strand
TTCCCTTCCTGCGATGATTAGAAATACATTTCTTTTATAAATGTCTGGACTGTTTAAATGTCTCGTGGTATCTGTACTCCTACCTTTCCACCCCACCCTAATGAGATTCTCTCCAAAATAGAAGTTTCACTTGTAAAAAAACGCCCAAGGAAAAAGCAAGCACCTGTTTTGGGTGAGTTCATTGCTAACTTTATGCTTAATACAGTGACAGAGAATGTGTGTCTGGTAGCAGAGTGAAAATAAGCAACGTGAAGAATAGAAAACCATATATGATTTCTATCTATAAAATGGAATCTTAGCCATGTAATTTATTTTTTGTTTGAACTGTGATTTAGAAATTGTAGACTCCTAAAATAATGAGAGCTTATCTGGAATAAATAAATGATATGCCTACATAGGCTCTTTATTCCTCAGTGCAAGAGGAAGTCCAGCTGGAGGTAGGCAGCTACTGGAGCACCTGTGTCAGGCCGAGTGACAGGATAACGTACCAGCGTGTTATGGAGATAAGGCAGTGAATGTGTCTGAGCAAAATGATCTAGACCACACTGCTATATGTCCAACAGAAATGTAAGTCAAGCCACATACATCATCTCAAATCGTCAAGTCATCAAAAGTAGAAACAAATCAAATTAATTTTATATTTACTCAAATATATTAACTTAAACCCATGTATCCAAATGTTATCGTTTCAGCATGTAATCAGTATTTTTAAATTATTGAAATATTTTACGTTTTTGAACTGTCTTTGAAATCCAGTGTGTATTTTATACTTACAGTATATTTCCATTTGGATTAGATATCTGTAAAGTATTTGATACCATCCATGGTGGCTAGCGATGATTATAATAGGCAGCAGCATTCCAGATAACAAAGTCAAGACTGCGGATAATAATGATGTTCCCTCCTCACTGAACTATCACACACACACACACACACACACACACACACCCTCTTCTCTCTCTCTTTCTCTCTTCCCACCTCTACCACTGAAGATATCATTCCAGAAATTTCTGTATGTATAAGATATTTCGATGACTTTGAAAAGATAGTTAAATTGTTATGGTTATAGTTTTTGTTACTGTTATTACCCCTTCATGAAGTATATGAGACATTTTGTTTCTAAAGAGTAGAGGGACATAGATACAGAAAAGTTTTCTGCCTGCAATCACTGGCCCTGTATTACTTTAGATACCTAAAGATAGTTTCATGACTTAATAGTATTATTGCACTCTACAACAAACAGTAATTTTTCAGCCATCCACTTGGATATATACAAATAAAGTGTTTTTGTTTTTCTAAAATTTATATCTCTATATAGTCTCATTAATCCTGAGTCATTCATTTGTTTCCGTGAATGTGTATTAGGCAGGTGCTATGTGCTAGATTTTGTTACAAGCAATAAGGGTGGTTAAAAATTCCTACACTCTTAGAGACCACATCCTAGTGGAAGGAACACAGACAATATAAAATAAATATGTGTAAAATATAGTATGCTGCATGACAGAAAGTTAACTTTTTCTCTCTAGGGTAGCATCCAAAGACTGATGCAGATCCAGGCACTTCCTGACAGTGCCTAGAACTGTGCCTAGAACAAAGTAAGTGCTCAGTAAATGTTTTCTGAATGAATAAATAACACTAGAGGAAGGCAGCTCATCCCATCATTATCTGCAGCGCATCCGCTAAAATGTCAACAGTGCCCCATCTAGATGTCTGCTGTTTTCACCCCGCTCTAAACTGTCATCCACTGAGACATCTGGATCCCTGTTCACTCACTGGCCATTTACCACTCAGACCCCATCACGGCCATGTGTCCACTTCAGGTCCACTGAGGGTCACTCCACTGCCACTTCTCAGAGCACGTGCATATTCAGCTGTTCTTCTGTGACTATTCGGGGGTCTCAGGACTTGATGGGGATGCCTGGGCTGCCTTCAGGCAATGTTACCCCCTTTCTCCCATGCCATGTGCCTGTAAGTTTCTAAATGGAAACTGGAACACAGGTTCATTATTATTTTTAGATGTAGTTTGAGCAACCTTTTTCTCCCTTCTCAAGGGTACACCAGGAAGGGGGTGGGCAGTGTCAGGGCACAGATCTTAGAATCCACCAGCCTATCTAATGGTCTTGTCTCCTTGTAGCCAGAGAAAATCTGTTTCTCCTCTTCTCTGTGTTGGGGGATAGGGTTGATAAATGAGTTATCAAATGAAATATTTCAGCCTAACTTCTTAAGGGATGCATAGACTTCATACACAACCAATCACATTTAACTTGAGGAATCTCATGCTTTAGAAAACAGTACTGTTTTTCTTTCTATCTTAATGCCTATTTGTAATGGTTGGATTTGTTAATATGGTAAGGATAAATAGAAGAATAAAATCAGCAAAACAGAAAACCATGTTAATTTATACTGAATTTTAACAAGGTGGCTATGCTTTCTGCTCCATGTCACACTGGACAAAAGAGAAAACACTACCTAGCTGAACACAGTGACCTTCAGAGGAATACACAAAATGGTCATACATATCATCTTCTTTCTTTATGTATTACCCAAATGCATTGTCCTAAAAGGGTATATTATGCTATACTCCCGGGTCTACTTACTCTTCCTGTTAGAAGTATTAAATAAAGCAATGCAAATATCATAAATATTTGAACACCTCAGATATTGAGGAGATGTTAAAGTGATACAATTTCTTGAAAGAAATGAGAGAGCATGTGACAGTCCCAAGCCTGAGGCTACCCGTGCTGCACGCCATCAAAGACGAGAGCGGTAGAACGGTACAGTAGCCAAAACGAGAGATCGATGCGCCACCGTCATCTGTTCTAATGGGGATGGCAGCACAGTGTACTGGGCACAGAGCTGCCACAGAAACGCACTCCCCAGCATCCAGTCTCATTTGCAGGCACAGGCAACAGACACCTGTGTCAACTCTAGTGACACAGTTTCTTCCCTCATAATAATAATGTCCTTCCTTCCATTTCTTCAGGATACCTCAGATACCATGTTTTATCACTTTTATTCCTACCAAGAAAGCAACGTCTTTATTCAAAATGTAATGCGATGCTTATCTATATTTACTGTAATATTACTGTATATATTTGGAATCTAAGAAAGATGCTTAATGGAAGTAAGATGTGGTAGAATTGTGTTTTTATTAAGTCTATTTCTTATAAGACTATATAGGATTTTAGTTCTATACTAACGCTAGCTTTTATTGCATGAAATTCTATAATATAGTTATTTTTAAGAACACACATACTACATTATGGGAGAAATGATGCTGTTTTTAAAATTCCAATATAGTTAATGATTTCCATTTTTTTCAGCACTATTCTCTTTAGGTCTGTCCTGTTGCATTATTAAGTCATTTGTCGATCTAAGGCAATACTACACAGTAAAGATGTGTTGTTTAAATAATAATCACTTCATAAAATTCAATCTGTATCTATAAAGCATATGGAATATAGGCCTCCATATGTCGACTTTAGAACATCCAGAGTCTATTCTCACTAACGTTTGACCCTTTATCTTTATATTCACTCTGAGATGAGTCATTAAGTTCTCAATGGTTAAGAGCTATAGAAGATTTTCCTAAAATCTTGAGGTTGTTGAGATGACGAAGATGGTACTGATCACGCAATGCCTGGGGTATGAGGAGGGGAAGCAAAATAAGAAGGAAGGATGGGGAGAGAAAACGATAGTCACGGGGTGAGTAGAATAAAAGGGGATGATTTGTAACAGTAAGGAAAGACGTCGACGATATCTAGCCAGAGTTCTTATCTACTTGAAATGCCAACAAACCGTGAGACATGAGGAATGTGGTGACTCACATCCTCTAAGTAATACGTAAGCGTAAGCGGGCATTTGAATAGCGCTTTAGAGTTTACAAAGTTCATCTGCCACCTATCATCTCCTTTCATCCTTCCTGAGTTAGATAATAGTATCATCATCCTCAGTTCACGGATGAGGATACTCGGTGACACACAGGGTCACATATGTCACAGAGGACGAACCCAGCTCCACAGACTCTAACCATGTGCCATCTCTCACACTCTGATGCTGAATGACTATCAGTTGCCCTCCTAGGAAACTTCTATTATAACTAAGTTATAGAGAAGACTCCAGAAAAGCTGATAATATCTGGAATCTAAAAACATTAATGATAACTTTGTTGGTTATTTTTTTCCAGAATTTTTAAGTTACATAGATTACATTTCCCTATCTCTGTTGAGAAGCTCTTTGCTATTTCTTTCATTTTAAACAAACAAACAAAAGAATTATTTCACCTAAGAGACACATACTCAGAATTGAAAAAAAAAATCTCAAATTATAATGTAAAAACTTCATCAGTGGAAAACAAAGATATATTCCTAAAATCTTAGCTGTCTTTTCTACCTAAGAACAGATATAAATGATCCCCAATTTACGATGGTTTGACTTACAATTTTTCAGCTTTATGATGGTGTGAAAGCGAGACACATTCAGTAGAAACTATACTTTGAATTTTGAATTTTATCTTTTCTAGGGCTAGCAATATGCAATACAGTACTCTCTCATGATGCTGGCAGCAACAGGGAGCCACATCTCCTGGTCAGCCACACAACCATGAGGGTAAACAACCAAAACTCTACAGTGTACTGTGTTGCCAGCGGTTTTTGTTTGTTTGTTTGTTCGTTTTATTGCATTCTGAGCACATATAAGGTAGGCTAGGTTAATCTATGATTTTCAGTAGATTAGGTGTATTAAATGCATTTTCAGCTTAAGGCATTTTTAATTTAAGATTGGTTTATCTGGATATAACACCATCTTAAGTCAAGGAGCATCTGTATGCAAGTATAAAATGTGCAGTTAATTCAGTTTTTTGTTTTGTTTTGTTTTCATCCAGATATTTGATACTGGCAAGTCTACACCCAACAAAACAGTTGATTCAGCCAACTCAGTAGCAAAAACAAGAAGTCACATCAGTCATGAGTTATGCACACAAAATCATAACTAATGAAAATTTTGCTAATCAACCAGTTGTCAAGGAGCCTTGAAAATACAGCCTAATCAGCACACAGCAAAGTTCCTATATCATCGATGCACTTGCCTGTTTCAAAGAATTCTATAGCAATTGTAGGAAAGAGAAGTCTATTTTTGAATGCTAGCATGTATTGGAAAAAAATCCAGAATGATTAAGTCTTCTGGCATGTATTTTAGCTATTACAGCTGTTTGCAGTATATACGTGCTACATCTATATTTGAAATCTCCGCTGTTGCCATTCACCATCTGCCCATAGATGGGTGAAAATGCCTGTTTTTTGTTCATTGCTTATGAAACCATGCATAGCAACTTCCAAACCTGCATTATTTTTCCTAATCTTTTTCAAGCATGTAATCCATATCCCAGAAGTGTTAAAGTAAAAAGTTTAAAGTCCCTTGAAGCCACCAGTGTAACTTGCCTTTTAAACTTGAAGAGTTGTAGGATGGCTCTCACAGTAACTTTGACCATCTATTTATTATTAACCATTTCATAATATTCTGATTATCCAGAAAACTGACTTCCAGACCTCAAACCTCTGGAATGTTGTGGGGAAAGAAATCTAGAAACGTCAAGACAGTAACACGGAGCCACAAGAGAGTCCCTTGTTCCTTGGCATGTAATAGTGGAATCCTGACCTCCTCCCACTCCGTCATTTTCTGTTAAGACAAAATCCTCACACTCCTGGTTCACTGACAGCTAGACAGCAGTGGCCCTACGAGATTAAAATTTTAAAAAGCGTGCTATTCCCCAAGAGGAGGATATCTGATAGAAGGGAACATGGACAAGTCATGGTATGTCAACTAACGGGGAGACTGAAAAGCTGAAAAACATACCATGAATTTTCCCAGGTGTTATAACCCAATGGGAGAGTGAATGGTCTAACGATGTTCCTGACTCATTCCTAAAAGCCATTATTTTCAGAGGCCTCTATTTAAAAAAGAAAAGGCAAAGAAATTATTTTAATTCGAATCTATTTCAATCAATATTGTTTAAAATTTATAAACTTGGGGAATTTAAAGGTTCAGCTCCAGTTACCAGTAAAATTTATTTATGTGAAAAGTATGCACTAAAGGTATAATTTTGAAAGTTACTTCTATATAATATAATAAAGTTACTACTAATATAATAATTATGAAAAATAACCTGTTATATCATTAATACCCATAATTTAAAACCATGTAGATTGAATTAGAGTCCACAGTTTCAATCTCAAGAACTCTGCCTAAAATAAAAAATAAACCCATCCATGATGTGAAACAAAGTTCTACTCCCAGGACATGGTTCTCACATACTTTACACAAAAATCATACCTTCATGAGACAACTAAGTACAAATGAATTTCAACCACTTAGTTTCTTCCGTCTCTGTAGAATTATTTCCCAATAAATGTGACAGTGGTATAATTGTTCTATGTCATTGGGAGCAGATTCTATATCATTAGGATTATTTTTTTTCACATCAGATGAATCACTTTTAGAACCACCAGTGGTAATGGACAGTAATCCATTCTTCTCTCTATTCTGTAAAAAGTATCTCTTTATTAAAATAATCTCATCTTCAGTTTACGTTTATCCATCAATATTTTCTAGGCCTTCATGAGCTATAACTGAAGATTCACTATGCCTCAATTTAATTGTTAAGTAAACAAGCCCGTTCTTAACTGAGTGTTACAAACAGGTCATCGTAACTTCCACCCAGTCTGCAGTCACAGGTGTAATCACACCTTCCAGTTGAAGACAGTCAACACAACAGACACATTTTACTTCCTTGCCAAATCTGTAATGGTAGAGAGCTTATTAGGCAAATCCATTTATTGACTGGCTATATCTAGCTGATGAAGTGCGTTGTTAAAACTTGTCTTTCTTTTCAAAATTTAGGAATTTGCTCTTTTAAAAGTCGAAAATATTTTTCCTATGAAATATGCATTTATTTACAATTATATTGTCTTTATGAACCTTAGCTCTGGAATTAACTCAATATCTGATCACTAAAAAACAGAAAGCTAAAACACCGCAGTATGTATTTTTTAAAAGTATGCATCATTGAGAATAATAAAGAGTTCAGTTTTCTCATATATATTGTAGTTGGGTCTTGCTAGATAACAAATTAAAAAGATTTGAGTCTCTCTTTTACGAGAACCCAATGTATATTATAGGCTTCTAAGTCACTTAGCATATGATGTGGGGATGCTTAGCATAGTAACTACTTCACTGAAAGTGTGACATAAATCTTTGCTGAACCAAATTGAAACAAACTGTGATACACACATAAACAGATCGATGATAATACAGGATAATAACTGGTTCGATAGAGGTGAAATAGATTCATATGGAAAAATAGAAGATGCGGCAACTAATGCTGAATGGAGAGTTAAAAAGTTTTCACCAGAGAAACTGCAATTGAACACATTCGTAAAACATTTATTTAGAACCTAACAAGACTTTTTTTTTTTTTGACTGTGAAATATGACTTCAGCTGCCTTTGTGTGGGGATTTATTTTACTTTTCTCCCTTCAAATGTGTGATTATCATTATTAACTGCTTTTGAGTTTGTAGCTTTATTTGGTATGCTTGTAATCATAATTATCATTTTAGCCACATGCCATGCAGTGAGAGAGTCTAAGAAACAAGGTGAAGGCAAGAAAGACCCTATGTGTGTCATAGTCTCTACAAAGCTTATGCACGTTATAGTCCTACAGAGCTTGCTCATGTCTTACGCTCAATGGCAACTACAGATTAGAAGCAAATCTCATCACTGCTCAAAATTCATCAAGGCACTGCCATGGCTTGGATTAAAATCTAAACTCCTGAACGAGCTCAAAGGGCCAATGATGAAATGCCAATTGCCTCCCTCTGCAGTCTCTTCGCTCACCTCTCCCAGCTTCCTGAACTCCAGAAATGATGACTTTCCTTCTGTCTGTTTTCCCTCTGCTTGTCAAAATTTCCTTTTCAGAAGTATCCTAGAGTCAAGAGCCCTGGAGCCAACCTGTCTGGCTGAAAATCTGATATCACTACTCCCTACTTATGGAAACTCTAAACATTTACATGAACACCCCAGGTCTCAATTGCCCCACCTGCAAAATGGGATCTCATGTGATTGCTGTGAGGGTTAAATAAGATAATACATGAAAAGTACTTAAAACATCATCACCTGTCCACATGAGTAAGTATTTTATACAAGTTAGCTGTCACGATTGTTTTGTTACTTTAGAAGGTGATCAAAATAGGTATTGGATGAATGAATCACATTATTAGCTAGAGAAATGGAGTGGCATAGTGAAAAAGGCATGGGTTTCAGAGGTTGATGAACCTGCATTTGAAGTCTAGTTTCCATTTCCCTCTCTACCTACTTCTGTCTCTCTGTCTCTCTGTCTCTCTCTCTCTCTCTCTCTCACACACACACACACACACACATACACAGGAAACATAAAACACAGATAAGAAAAGCCATTTAGAATAAGAGGTAGGTGTCCTTCTCTAACTCGTAAGACCCCAAACATGCCAAGAAAAGAAAGAGGAGGCCACCGGGACCGAAATCGCATTATGTTCTGCATCCTGAGTGTAAGGCAGCATGGGGACATGTGACATATTCTGGAACTCCACACACATATGTTTTAAATGGATATATTTTAGAACATAAAGCAAGGAAGTTAGACTATTCCACTGAAACATGAAACATTTCTGCCACCTAGTCTGTTGTGCAGGCTCCCATGAATTGTCACATCTTCTGCTTCTGCTGTGGGGTCCGATGACAGTACCATGTCTCATGCGTGCATAAACCCTTTCTCCTCTCTCAAATCCACACTCCGTCCCCTCCAGCCTGGTTTCTGGCCAAACCTGTCCATCAACTCTGGTATCGGTAAGTCCACCAACATCACCAAACAATTCACATACCCATCCTTACTTAAAAGATCTCCTAGATGGATTCCTAGATTCTGAAACCTTCCAACCTCCCGACTTCCCTCTCCTCATCTCATTCTCTAGGGTTTCCCCCAACTGCTGTGACTTCCTTCTCCTTTATCCATCTCTCCCTTCCTAACAACATCTAAAACCTGCCCCCCTGAGACTGTGGCTTAGGCGCCCTGCTCTCCCCTCTCTGGGTTCTCTCCCTAGATGATCCTGCTAGACCTCATGATGTAAACGACCATGCCTATGCCGATGACTGCCACATGAGTATGTTCGGGCCAACACCTCAGACAGATGGCAGATCTAACATGTCCAAAGTGAGCTCTGGATTCCTCCCCCAGAGACGTGTTTCTCCTCTAGGCTTCCCCTTCTACACAAGTGGTACCCACATCCTCTGCTGCTCATTCAGAAATCAAGAAGCCATTCTCGGTTCTTCGGCATCCGCTACACTTTCCACCACAACCTTGCCCGATCATTCAACGACACCTATAAATTCTACATCTAAGATATTTCTCAGAGCTAATAATTCTATCTCCATTTCCACAATCATTCGGCTTCAAAACAAAATCATGTCTCACTAGAATTATAGCAATAGCCTTTTTTTTTTTTTTTTTTTACTGTTTCTTTGAACAGCTGTATTGAGTATAACTGATATACAAAGAGACTGGACATGTTTAATGCTGACACTCGGATCCCTCCACTCCTACCTCCGCACCCCTCCTGCCCGGTCCCCACATTACCATCAGACTGATCTTAGGGCGAGCGCCTCATAAGGTCATTTTAAGGTCATCTGGAATTTTCTTACTGATGTCTTCTCTACACTAATGAAGTAACTACAACATTACACCTTTTTTATTTCAATTTTTCCTCTTGAAATATTTACATCATCTCTAAACATTCGTAAAACGCTCTCAGTTTTCCTTGGAAGTCATTAAAATACTGATTAAATTAGCAGCAGTATTTCAAATTAAGCTTTCCAAAAGAGCCTTTGATTTAGATTTAATAAGACAACTATTATTTTACTATCTAAAAATAAAATCCAATTATGATTGTGGAGATATAATAATGCATTTTATTTATTTACATTGGATGAGTTAACATAAATGATAGATAATGATATATTTGTTTTCCTCTAGTAAGTTCTAAATAACTTTAATATTTAAATGAAAGATATTTCGAAATAAATATACTTAGAAATGAATTCTTACTGAGAGATGTTCTCGCTCCTGTTTGGAATGCTTTTCATATTTTGGCTTGTATGTAATCCATGCATATAAATATGTATATCGGCTTAACTAAGAATAGCATTTGTCTTTCATTATTTTGTTAAAAGATGGAGACAGTTATTTTTGTTTCTGATGGGACCTGACTCTATTGATGTGATGCTTATGAAAGGAAGAATTAGGATGATCTTACTCAGCAGCATATTATTATGAGTGTGCATCAAAGTATACATCTCAAACACACACACACCTAAATATAAAACATAAATGGATAAATCAAGGGGGGAAATCAACCTTTCAAGTTATTTGACATTTCATAGGAATAAAATTGCAACTTTAGTCTCTGACTGAATATTTTATTGTTTGATATGAGAATTGAGTTTGGTAGACACTGTGAAATGGAAATAGTGACCTGAGGCGATATAATGACAATTATTTTACTTCTGCACAAGCAATAAAAATGTAGTCTAATAATGGTTGCTCTGTATCGTATACAGATATCATCCTCACTGCAAATTTACAAAGGGAAGTGTAAATTACCTAAATGCTCTCAAAACAAATGGCATTTGCATGTTTTTTACCTGATTTATCTGTGTTAATCGCTCATATTTCCTGAATTTATCAAGTATATTTCTCAGTTCTGTTCTCTGTATACATGGTAATAAGTACAGAAAGCCATTGTGACTAATAAAGGTTGTTCAGGAGTTATTTATCTATGTTAGCTTAAGCAGCAAGGTGTGACTTGGTCCTTTGTGGAAGTGAAGTAAAGGTTAGTCAAAATGGCACCTTCTAAAATTTAGAGTGTGGCTTTGAGGGAAAGTAGCTGGAAATTTGCTTACTAATAGGGTCAGCAGGA
>NW_006440645.1:8391512-8406594 GCF_000325575.1 Pteropus alecto | reverse complement strand
GGAAAAGGCAAGGCAAGATGATACACTCTGTTAGGACCGGAATATCTATAACTCACTTATATTGATCACTCAATGCAAGGAACCTTAATAATTGTGAATGACTTTTATTTATGCCATCTAATATGTCATACTTAGAATATGTGATTAAGGAATGGCCAACTTTAATAGTAATAATGATGTTAATATCAAGAGGAATAACAGCTAATTGGTATTGAGCTCTTACTATGTATCCACCATAAATAAACTAAGCTTTTTTTTCTTGGATTAATTTATTTAATTATCATAATCCTATGATGTAAGTAATATTGTTATTTTAATTTTACCTTACTATAAATTATCTGAAGGCTTTTTAGATAGGTTCTTATTCTAGATAAGATAAAAACTGCACAAGGTGAACAAGATTCCTAAGAATCACTGTGCAGTGCTCATACCTCTACCATAAAGGCCACTGGCGAAGCTGAAAGTTCCCCTAGCTCTTCACTTCCTGGTCACGTAAACATGGGAAAGTTTCTTCATCCCTCTAAGTCTTAATTGTATCCTATTTAGAAAGAGAACAATAAGAAGGACTGTCTTACGATGTTATAAAAATGAAATGAGATAATATGTGTAAAAGGTTTCGCATAATACATAGCTGGTACACAATAAGTATGCAATAAACAGCAAATGATATAATTTAGGGACGATTTAGTATTGAAAGAGATGGAAAGAAACATAATTTGTCATTCCTGGAGTTTTTGGATTGATTCATTTTCTCCATAGTCTTCTATTTCAGTGTTGTATGAGATCGAATTTGTCTCCAGAGATGTCCTCATCTCCACCTGCAACCTACACCCTCGGATACTTGTTCAACGGGAGCCCTAGTTACTGCTGCATCAGGAGACAGAGGCTGGGATGGCTCGAGCTGGGTTCTGGCCCGGCCTGTATCTTGCCCCTCTGGGCAAGAAGCAGAGCAGCTGCAGGGCCCAAGTCCAACATGGATGAGTCTAAGGAGAATTTAGTTGCTCTCACCACTGCTGGGCTCAGGGTCTTTCTGATTTCCCAAAGGGAACAGGAAACATAATTTAGAAGTGTAAGGAGATTAAGACTCTATAAGGTCAACTTTGACCATTGAGAGACAAAATGCAACGAGGAGCCAGTAGATAAAGTCTTCGGCCTTCCAAACCCACAATGGACTTCTGCAAATTGCATTAGGATCACACTGCTTCTTCAGAGATGTCACATGGGACCAAGCAACTGACAGTGCAGTGTTTTCTTATTTAAAACATATGGCCACTTCAGTCACACAAGAGCTTGTATTTATTCTTTCTTTCTTTTCTTTTCTTTTTTTTTTTTCTTACCTCTTTTTTCCTCTCACTCATATTTCCTGGGGATTAAAAGTTAGTAGATAGATAGATAGATAGATAGATAGATAGATAGATAGATAGATAGATAATACATACATACATACGTACATACATACATAGGTTAACTCTGAGTACTTTGTCTCAGGCTATTTTACTAGAAAATCCAGGCTAAGACAATTGGTACCAAGAGTGGCCCTACAAAGCTGATCCTCAAGGTGGGATTATGGAAAAGATAATCACCCTGTCATAAGGCAGTTTTAGAGACCCCATTGCTGATGACAAATGAGTAATTCCACTAGAATGAGTGGTATCACAATTAATAAAGCTGCATGTGATTGATATGCGAGCAACACCAATGGAGAAAACCGTGGTGTAGGACATCCGATTTGTATGGCCTTGGAAGTTTTGCTAACAGAAAACAGGTTCAGGTCAGCTAAAGGAATACCATAGTAAAAGTCAACAGGTCTCTACGAAGCTTCAGAAAAATTCTCATCTTCTGTAGTTTCAGGAAACATTGGACAGGACATAGGCTTGGGAACCAAATATAAAAGTGACAGAACTTCAAAGAAGACTAAACGTATATTCTCACAGGCCTCCTGTGTCAAATTATGGGCTCTGTGGGGCAATAATGGGACCCTATTACTTGAGATGGGAATATTAAGGTGGAAAATTCTAAGAATCTTGAACCTCAAATCTCAAACTGGTCAACAGAAGTGGCCTTTGACCACTTTCCAGAAGAAAAAGCGCCTCCCTTGTCTGGACCTTTGGAGTTGATCCCAGTCGTTGGCTGGAATGGCCCCCTCACACCTGGGCTGGAAAATATCCGACTGTCACTAGTTGGGGTTCTGAAGCTTCTTAACATACGTGGAGAGAGAGAGTCGGCAAGCACAGGGAAGCGGGATCGTCAGGATGCAGATATTATGTAAGATCCAGCATATGTTCTCGAGGAGACCCAGTGGACACTTCCTTTATGAAGGCGATAAGGGATTCACGGTGAGCGGGGCGCTGGCATAGTCGGTAGTAGCTGTCCTTTGCAGGCTGCTGTTCAGTCGGAAACCCCGACGTGGAAATGAGACCCCTAAAAGTAGTGGTGATGATAAGGTTTCTAAATGTCGGTGCTGGCAGAACTTAACTATTCAAGGCCTTGTGGACATAATTACCAAATTGGCATTAAGTCTTGAGTAGCAATCGGAACATCTCGACCTAAGTTATCTGTAGTAACAGCTAATATATCATGGTGCTCCAGAGGGAAGTTCGCTTGACAGCTTAATGGGTGTTGCTTAATTTATATGGGCATACAAATCAAGAGCTGGTAATTAGAAGTCTCACAGCAACCACCACAACTGAAAATTTTTATCACTTATCCAGTTCCAGATCTGAGTCGGTTTGCAGATTCAGAATCCATTGATTAAGGGGAAGTTCCTCCCTTCTTCCCTCGTTCATTGCAAGTGTGTTCTTGTGACTCTTTTGTTTGCCATGATAACAATGAACTGGGGAAGAGAGAGTGTCCACATTTTAGAAAAAAAAGGTCAAATACCTTCTGAGACCTAAGGTGGCACTAATAGCAGGAGATCCAAAATGCCAACACTGTCCTTGGATTTGCGGGGAATTTTATGAAGACCAGGTAAACAATGGAGTTTTGGTTCGAGTCTGACTCACATAGAACCTGACAGACAAATAAGCACACCCTGAAATGATTCCCCAGTCACCGAATATGTATTTGAGATAGATACCCTTAGAAGCAAATACAAACACATTAGTTTTTATATTTATATTTGTAGAGCATGAACCATTATATCTGGAAGAATTAAATATATATTCCTGAAACCTACTCCCCCCACAATAGCCAAGGTAGCAAATTAGAAACAATCTTCATATAGAAAGGAATTGCAGAAATTAGTGCCATCATCAAAGGCTTGAGGATGTAGGGTGACGGCAGCCATCATATACTGTTCAAGTTAATCTGAGAGACTCCTACAAAGACAAAAGGTGAACCATATCAAATAATGGTGATGATTTAGTATATGCTTCACTAGTAGGTGGCCTCAACCATGACTGCTTTTGCCAGATGGGGATCTTCAATGGAGCCCATCAATGAGACATCTAGCACTTAGTGGGGTGATGTTAATGTGGCCAGTGTCTGTTTCAGGATACACACGTTCGGGGAGGATTGGGATAAATTCACACTGTTCACACGGCAAGGATAGCAGCACACATTCACAGGGATGCCTAAGAGCTATGTTAGTTCTTGGGTTCTTTGTCATAATATAGGCTGCCGGAACTTTGTCTTTTAATTCCACACACTATATCGGCACCATGTCCATAGTGCTGTCCCAATAAAGACGCATGCCTGTTAAAGGGTAGAAAATCAACCCCATAAACCTTCAGGCACCTCTCATATCAGTTAAGTGTTTAGAATTCCAATGGGCTGGTGCATATTAGGATATTACATCTAAAGTAAAAGCTACGTTAATATACTTCAAACTTCCTACAACTCAAAAGAGCATAGCTAAGTGTAAGCATCTCAGGTTTTGGAGGCAGTATTACTTTGAATGTTGGAAAAACTATTGCTCCAACCATTTCCACGGTGAATTTGAAGGCTAAAAATTCCAGCTGAGTCCACAGTAGTAGAGGACTCTGCGGCTGGAACAAGCTACCCTGATTCAGGACGTAAATGCTAGTGAGTTCAACAGTGCTCGAAGTGTTCTCGGTAGAAAGGATGTTATGGAGAGAGTCTGCGGAGTAAATAAATATCTGCCCTGTGGACAGAGCTGCAAGTCAGATACTTAGACGTTTCAAATGCAGAAGAAAGGATAACCGGGGGTATAAATATACATTGATTCCTGGGCAGTGGTGAATGGCTAGGCCAATTAATCAGGAGTTTGACAAAAATAAGTCTGAAAATCATGAGGAAAGAGTCTTAGGAATAATGTATATGGAGGAAACGAGCACGAAACATGCAGATCTGTGTGCCTCGGGTTGATGCTACAGGGAGAATATCCACCACGAAAGAAGCTTTTCCTAACGAAGTCGACAAGGAGCCCTCTCCCGTGGGGTACTCTTCGGCCACTCAAGGATGCGGATAATGACCAATGCACGGCAAAGAGAGAAGCTGTGCATGGGCCGGACAGCACGGGCTCCGCCTTGCAAAGCCTTGTCTGGGTACCGCTGCTGCCCAACTTCCGACAGGAAAGAATTAGACTGAGCCTTTGATTGGCACCATCTGGGGGAGAAGCTAGTGAATCGCCCGCTGATTTCACTGACTCTCTTCTACTCTGGAGCAGATGGCGACATGACTTCACCGGAATTAATATAAACTTTGGAGATAGGTTTATATTCCCTGCCCACAGAGACAGACATGCTAAATCTTAAGGTAGAAGAAATCAGGCCAGAGACTCTACTTTACCTTTGACCTGTAAAAAGGGCATTATAATCAAGGCTATTAACAAGACATAACCTCAGGCATTCATAATATCAGGCCTGAGGAGTTATGGCTCATGCACAAAGAAATTTCTCTCATTAAAAAACAGAGTTAAAAAAAAAAAAAAAAATGCCAGAGAAAAAATGGTGACTAACCTTAGCTAAGGCACTGCAAAGACAAAGCCTGGGATGGAATTAGTCTTCTAGCCTCCCTCGTGAACTAAGGCTGTTAAGAAGAAATGGTCCTAATCCTGTACCTCTGGATTCAAGGAGAGAGTGGAGTGCACACAGATGTATGGCAGAAACAAGATATCTTCCTATATTTTTTCAGGAAGTAGATGTCTCATGAAATAAAGTCTGGCTATTTGTGAAGCAAAACCTGAATCAGGTTACGTATCAGTCAGGATCCCGACAGTAAAGATATGGTACACTCAAAGGAGATAATTCAAAATGAGCTTAATACAGAATTTGTTTACAAAAGGATAGGCATGGTTTCAGGAAATAAAAAAGGATAAAGTAACACCATTATCATCTTCCCACCATTACATCCCAAGAGAAAGAGGGATGTAATGGTGGTAAGATGATAATGGATGATCACTAGAAGCCAGCCTGAGAAAATTTGTGGTGAGGTCCGTCCACCTTGAGAAGAAACATGAGCTTTGAGCCATGTAACCAGGGCAATGGGCAGAGAGAGAGCAAGATAGTGAAAGCATAGCCTCGCTCTCTACCATCACCTTTGTCTTCTGCAGGGCAATCCATTGGCTTAATCTGATCAAGATCAGAGGGCAAAGGAGCTCATCGATGAATTTTGTACAGGCCAAGCCTTCCAGTCCTGGAATACAGTTGAGAAAGGTAGAGAGTAGATTTGCAAGGGCAAACTGAAGATATTCAGCATAAGCTGAATTTCATAGCACTTTACATTTCTTTGAGCTAGTTTATGTACTCCAGGATAAAATGGAAAATCTCTAGAAATGTCTACTGTATGGAATAATATATACATATATATATATGCATGTATGTATATACGTACACACACACACACACACACACACACATATATATGGAAGTACTCTTAAATATACATTGCTAGGTAAAAGAAATTAGCCTATAAAGGCTAGATACTGGAATTGAACAATTAAATAAACCTTACAGAAGGTAAGAGTCAAAATCAACCCATCTAAATGTTAGTCTCATCCAAAAACACTCTCACAAAAACATAGGATAATGTTGACCACATATCAGGGGACTGTGGCCAGACGGATTGACATGTAAACTCAACCATCACACCCTCTTAATTGGCTTAAAGAGAGCAAGACTGCCCTTTCTCCTCTCTCCAAGATAAAAGATAAAAATACGAAGCACTTCCTCTTGGTCTGCGTCACACTGTCTGTTACTGACTTTCCTGTTCCAACCAATTCCTCAATAATGTCTGGACCCCTCTTTATATAAGCTGTTAGGGATCAGTGGGGGTGACAGTGAAGATTACAGGAAAGCTTGGAAAGCACAACAAGCTTAAAAACAGACTTCTGGCATCTTCAGAATGCAGGTGTACACATCTTCTTCAACCTCAGGAATTTCTCCAACATCCCTGCTCAAAATAAGTCCTACTGAGGATGCTGGCGACTGCAACATAGAATGTTAAACACTATGCATAGGAGTATTTAGAAAGGTTTCTAAGCCAGACTGGAGGACTTGGGAAAGGCTTAGTCTAGTTAGACTATGTTTGGCTAAGCCGAAACCGGAAACTCCAAGATGTGGACACATTAGTGGGTCATCAGCCCCTTGGACAACTGTAAATGCCTTTCTTCCCGAGCATCTTCACTATGGTAGATCCACTGGGACCACACCTTTAGAGTTCATTGAGGTTGGTTCATTGAGGTTGGTTCCCAAGGATACAGCAAGTCCCTAGAGATTGTTTTTTGTCTAATTGCTAAAAATATTCAAAAAGACATTTAAAAAATAAACTAAGCCTTCACTCCTAACATATAAAATCATATCTTCATTTCCTAACTTCTTAGAAAGTTACAACCTAAATAAGAGCTCCCTTCACCCAATCTATATTACACCTACATTATTGTTATTATATTACATTTATGTGCATCACATTATATTGTATTCTATTATAATACACAGTACCACTATCTTTCTCAACATTTATGCTTTACGTCTACACGCATACACACTCAAACTGTGCACACATCTTGCACTACTTTGCCCACCTATGGCGTGGTAACTGTGGTTTGCTAGAAAAATAAACGTGACTCGCTAATTGGAACGACCCAAAATTCACTCTTTTCTTTCTTCATTCATTCAGAAAACACCGAATGAGCGAACACCTTATGGTGTCCTAGGTTCTGCATTTAGAATGGTAGATACCCCCGTGAGTAAACACCACGGCCACCTCGAGAAACCACCAGGGCAGGGGAGGGAAAGACACGGTTGGCAACGTGAATCGTGTGAATAGTGCCAAGACTGTAGCTGAGCACAATGTGTGAAAGAAGCACTTCGGTTTGTATCGCTACTGTGGGTCAAGAGCTTCTTCTCTTCACAGTTTAGGCAATGCTGCCATCCCTTCATCCATAACTGTCCCAGGGTACACCTGATTTTCGAGAGTATAAATGCAGCTGTCTAAATATAGTATAACAAATAGTTTCTTTCTCATTGGTATTCTTCCTACTGGCAACAGAGAGAAGAGAACAACCTGACCTTTCTCCCAAAGTCTAAAGCATCTGCTATAATCCTCTGGAAAAATAAAAAGCAAAGGGACAGAAAATAGTGTGGATGGTATAATTGCACATAAATAAATTGTTTATACATGATCTCAAAGTAGGCCTGTTCAAATACTTCCAAATTGTCTCTAAAGGATTATCTAGCCACAAACGGCAAAACAAGAGTGGTGTAAATCAAACACTTTTGCAAGAATTTAAAAATTAATACCGTGTTTCAGTGAGTTGGCAACTAGCAAGGTTCAAGGACTAAGTGTCTGTCAAATTAAAAAAAGAAATTTAGAACATCTCTTAGATCTTGGTTTAGTGAAATAACTTTAATAAAAGTGTCCTTTTGGCTTTTTACAAAGACATAATCACTTAAAATTGAGCTTTCTTAATTTTTAGCTTTATTTATCATTATGACTCTAAGGAATGCATTTTTAAAATCAAATGCTTTTATTTTCAAGGGACATATTAATGCAGCACCAATAACACAGATGAAAGTTAAAACATCCCAGGGAAACTTGGGATGTTTTATAAGCAGCAGACATTGGCCTCTACATCTGGTTTTACTGAGCAGGAGAAAAGGACATAAAATTTTTTTTTCATTTACTGTTGTGTGTTGAGGACCCAGAAATGGGTCAGTCATATGCTTAATTGCATAAGTAGCCACTTACATATTCAAATTTTAGATTCAGAGAAAAACATTTTCCTTCTCGGTATATCTTTCCCCATTAAACATGTTTGGCCCTTGCTTTGACTCTGCTTATCAGTTTTCTGGGTGGGAGGGAGCAGCATGAGGCACATGGGGAACAAGGACGGAAGGCAAATACCCTTTGGAGAAGTAACATGGTGTCCATCGTGATTTGTCTAAGGCTGGCTCCAACAGGAAGAGTACCTAACCACCAAAAAAAGGACCTCCCGACATAGTGGCTAAGCAAGTGAACTCCTGAGCAGATTCCTGCATTCGAATCCAAACTCAACCGCATCCAAGCTGCGTGACCCAGGGCTAGTTCCTTAACGTCTCTGTGCCTCATTTTTCTTACTTACGAAACTGAAAATTCCAATATCTATCTCATAGTTTTTATGAAGACTAAAACTGGCTTTGACACAGTAAAGTACTTAACAGAGTGCCTTGCACACAATTAAATATTCAATAAATATTAGTTACGCTAGTCTTACCAGAATCTGAGAAACCCAGACTATTGATCTTGGAGGTTCGCTTAGGTTAGACTTAATTGGATTTCACTTTATTACTTTGGAGACTTAAAAGTTGAGGCTTAGAAATGGTAAATGACTTGTTCAAAGTCACACAGGTGGCAAGTAGAAACATAAGGCTGAGGTCGGTGTTCTGGCTAATCAGGACTACAAATCCATCAAAACACAAAAGCCTTCCAGACGCAAGCTAGTGGTAAAGAAAGGAATATCATAAACTAGGGTAGGAATCCAGCAAACAAAAATATTTGATTTAAAAAGCTACTCAAAGGAATTATGACCCTAACTTCAGGAAATTTCAAAAATATAAACATGTGGAGCTGCAGGAATCGTTTGTGCTCATAGATTTTATACTAAAAATATAGAAAAGAGATCTGACGTGAGCAGATACAATAGCCTAATACAGTAGTCTAAATATATATATAATTTTCAAACATTATAATGAGTCCTTCGGCACCACAAAGGTTCTATAAATCCCTTCGATACTAAAAAAAAAAAAAAAAAGAATAAAAGAACTTGAAGTTTAGGTAAATTTTTTCAGACCACGATATGTTCTTTTTCTTGCCAAATCATTAGAGGCTCTTAATCTACTAGCATATGACACACAGCTCCATTCGGTCCATAAGACACAGATCTCTATTTAGAGCACTCTGGCCAAGTGTCTACAAAGTAAAAATATTCCAAATACTTCAAATTATAACTAAATGTCATTAGTCTCTTTTTTCATACTGAGACTTAACTTGAAAATATAGCCCAATTTGTGCTTCTATCCTCTTCACTCTCCCCATGTGGTCACACCATTTGCACGATTATAGATGCAGTTTAGATGTATCAGCAATTTCCTTTATGCAGCCAGCTTCGCAAATGTTTATAAAACTAGTTCTTGTAGGGGGAAAGTATGTTTAAGCTGAAACACAGCAAGTAAGAATCCTATCACTTGAGAGCAATTTCTTTTATCTACCTGGCAAACATGTGATATGAATATATAAAACTCTACTAGCTAATTTAAGGTAAATGACAAGGTAGTACAGAAAATGAGAAAAGAGAAATGGGTGAAAAAGAAATGGACTCCAGAGAAAAATTTCTTTGAGAGCTGGGATTTAATGATGTATATTAAAAAATAGTAATGTCCATATAATATTTGGGGACACTGAATTTAATGGCATATGCACAAAAAGGGTAAACTTAATATTTTGCATCCACAGAGACAAAGAAGTCTGTAGCATAATTTCCTTTAATAAGCAGACAAATAATTGAGGCCAATGTAAGAACTGTTAAAAATCTGACCACATGGCTTAATGTCTATTCACAAGATTTCACCAGATGCAAAGATAAATAGCTAAACAATATCTCTACACTACACACATTTGTTACCACAGCCTATATTATCACTCCACATATCTGTTCAGAAAAGCGTGTTTCAACACAATGGTACGTTCCCAATTACTTTAAGTGCAATCTGAGTATATCTCTGAGATTTAGTTTTTCAAGCCGACTGTATTTAGTGATAAACACTATCACTACAGATTTCTGAGAATTCTGAAACTGAGACTGCACATAATTCAAAAAATATTAGGATGGTGTCTAGAGATTCTAAATGAAAACATATTTCGAAAAAGTTTGAGACTCAAAAAGATTTCAATTAAGTAAGATCATGTTAGCTCAATTATGAAGAAACGCTAAAGATGCCTTTATTAACCACTAAATCTTCACAAGCTGCTCTTCTTCAATATAATCACATATTTAAATAATATACAAGAAGTGAGGCATAACTAAGATGGAAATGCAGACCTGCTGGTGAGACATTGTGGCAGGCAGAATAATGGTGTCCGAAGATTTTCACACCCCAGTCCCTGTCAATCTTGGATGGCAAAAGGAACTTACAGATGTGATTAAATTGAGATGGAGGTATTATCCTGGATTCTCGAGATGGACACAATCTAATCACATATCATTAGAGAGGAGAACCATTCCCTGTTGCGGTCACAGTGAAAAGTGACTATGAAAGAAGAATCAAAGAAATGTGATCTGAATGGTAGTCGATCTGCCACTGTTGGCTTAGAAAATGAAATAAGGGAGCCAAAGAATGTAGAGATACTGAAAAAATAAGGATTCTCCCCTAGAATCACCAAAAAGGAATGTAGGCCTGCCCACAGCTTGATCTAAGCCTAACGAGGTCAACAAGGTGTTGAACTTCTAAGCTATAGAACTGTAAGAGAATAAACTTGTCTTATTTTAAGCTGTGAAGTTTGTGGTAATTTGTCAAAGCCACAATAAAAAACTAATAGAGACAGTAACTAAGTGAGCTTAGCTTTAAGAAAAATTCCTAGGACAAAAAAAAAAGTAATGTCAAAATGAGGAAATGACAAAAAAGGAAGAGGGAGAGAGGAGGAGGAGAAATGATAGAAAAAGTAGAATTAATTGAGGAAATGTATGTTAATCTGCTTGGCACATTACAAAGTACTAGACAAATATTAGATTATATACAACCATAGATTGGGAACTCCTAGAGATCTGGAACGAAGTCTAATTTGTCTAAATAAGGACAATCCCAAACAGAGATTAGACATCAATTTTTTAAAGAAACGTTCATCTTGCATTATACTCTTAACTCCTCTAGCAGACAAAATAATCTCAGGAAAGAAGTCATTTTCAAAAAGTATTGTCAAAAGGACTTTAAATCAAAGATCTAAATGAGTCTATAGTTTCTAGCATGACTGATCTCTTAGCAGGATATTTAGGGGTTAGTCTCACAAACTTCTTAAAAATTTGAAGTGAGAATAGAAAAGGAGTTAGATAACTAAGATAGATAAAATTAGTTCAAATTGTAATCCAAAAGTGAAAAAGGTGATTAACACGTTATAAACTAGGAAGTTAAGGTTAACACTAGAATTGATTCTCAAGATGACCATTAAAATATTTTTGAGGGCAAAAGAAAAATGTAAAATTTAATTATAAAAAGCTGACAGATTCCGTAAGGATAGACTTACCAATTTATTTTGTTTTATTTTATTTTTTGGCAATTTCTCAAAGGTCAGAGAAATTCTTAAGATACAGTGTTTCTGGATTTCAACAGATATTTAACAAAGTTTCACAAACTCTTCCTGAAGGCAAAGAGAAGAAATGGGGAAAGAACATTTAAGTGGGCTTCTTCCATGCCATCACAAATGCTAGGAATTAAGGGGTACAGGCCCCTTTTAAAAGAGATGTCTGACAGGATGACCACCAGACAATCTTCACTGACCCTGTCCTAATTAGTTCAACATTTTAGTAATATGCAAAATGAGGACATGGTGGCAAGTTGATGAGATAAAACCAGAAGAAATAGCAAATCTAGCCAAAGGCCAAATCTAATCATACAAATTATAATAAAAACTATTTCTAGAAAGACCATAAGGAGTCATAAGGTAAGAAATAAGGTTATTTTTGTTAACAGTGACGGTTCTGTCACTGCTTGGTTTTGCTATCTTGGGGAACTTAATCTTTCTTTATCTCAGTTCTCTCATCTACAAAATAGAAAGTATAATAACTTTTACCATGCATGTTTGTTTGATATTAAAAAAGATGATCTATATGAAAAAAAAAATTAAGCACTAAACATATATTATTTATTATTAAATGTAAAATAATCTACCTAAAATTAACACTATAGGAGCTTAGAATGTGAAATATGTATATATTAGAAGCTGTGGAAGAAAAAAAAAATGCAAGGACTTCATATAACTATTAAACTATTTATTAACTCTTTTTTAAAAGTCAACAATTGCCTGTGTCTGGCAAAACAGATAATGTAACCCTAAGCTTTGGTGACGAATAAAAAATGTTTGGGTCAAAGCAGGGATGGCCCCATTCTAGGCTTGTTAGACGACTCCTGGAAACTTCATTCAGTGCCAGACACTAAATTTTGAGAAGAAGTCAGACAAACTATAGTCAAGCATTCACACATAGAACAGAGTAATGAGGAGAAAAAATAATATTATGAGGAATATCAAAGCCATGAGAATATTCAGCTTAAGGACGAGAAGAATCAGCCAACTCCATGAGTTGAATGGTTGTCATGTGGGAGATATTGGTTTTAGGAGACTCTAGGATGAGAGTCTCCTAAAAATCTGACCACTCTAGGGTGGTCAGATTTCAAGTCAATATAATAGTAAACTTGTCAATAGTAATAATAATGGCTGCAAGTGCTTACATAATGCCTACTAAGTATCAGACACTATTGTAAGTACTATATAATAAGTACTTCAATCCTTATTAAAAACCCTATAAGAACGTACCAATATTATCTCCAACCTAAGTTGAGGAGCCTGAGGCATATAAAGGTTACACAGCTTGCCCAAAGCCACACTAGTGAAGCTCACAGATGGGATTTAAGGCTGGTCATCAGGCTCTAAAATTCCAGAGTTATGCGATCGAACTTTATAACATTCTGAATTTTCTGAAATGTAAATGATTGCCTTGAAAAAAAAATAATAATAAGTATAAACTGGCCAGATGACCACTTGTTCAGATAGGTGAAGAAAACAGTCTTCAGAATTCCTCCTCTCACTCGCTAACCAGTACTATTTGGACAATTCGCATGAGCCAGGTTCTGCACGGGGAGGTTGAGAATGCCGTCACAAACCCAGGAGGAAGTTCTTCCCCTCCTACAGCTGATAGGAGGGTGGGGTATATAGGCACTAGCCAAATAATTCATTATAATTGTGATTGGCTCTACTAGGGAGAAGTACATGATGGTAGAAGAAATCGCGTAAGGAATTCTTTTTTTCTTTATCTGAAATATCTAAGGCAATATTCTTGAGGAAAAGAAGTTAACCCCTATCTTGCCATCATCGACTGAAACATGTATATAGTGACCCCTGACCTTCACTCCCTGAGTCCTTGGTATATCATCAAAATCCATTGAATCTAGTTTTAGTTTTTGAGTTTTTTTTGTTTATAAGTTCTAACTGGTTGTAAGGATTGCTATTCTAGTTTTTTTTTTTTTTTATAAGAAGTTCTAACTGGTTGTAAGGATCGCTATTCTGTGACACTTATTCTTTTATTTTTTATTAAAGCTCTTGCAAAGAACAAAGAGAAAATTTGTTTTTTTAATGGAATGAAATTTATTCTCTCTCACAATTATCATATGGGCCTATTCAACCTTTTTATAAATCTAAGATGCTTTTGACCTTGAAAGAGCTGGTGATTTCATCATTCTAGAATTGTTGCATCAAATTATCATTAATTATTGTCAAAAACGCTAAGATAGATTAAAATAATAAAACAGAAAATTAATGAAATTATCTAGAATTATGGAATAGCAAAACAAATCATCACTATTGTATCATCCTTCAGTTTTCATATGAACTGACCAAAGTGTTATATCATTATCTTTTAAGAAAAAAATAAAAGACTGGAGACATAATCTCCGTTCTCTGTTTTTAGCTTTCATCGAACTCAGTTGAGGATATAGAAATTTTATTTTCTCCTCATACTGGCAAGAGAAGAAAATTGACAGAGGATAATGATTCACAATTATTGGATGACTCAGACGATGAATGTAAAGTGACTAACAGCAGCTCTAGACTAGAATGATGATGATGAGACTAATGGTATAAGTGAAATCTCAGACTATGAATCTTCAGATGACGAGACCCTATATAAATTTTCTCAAATTCAAGACCAGAGTGAACAATATTTTTTCAGGACAAAAGAGAAATAATATAGTGTTCTTATTCACTTAGTTATTTAATAGAAAGGGCTTAATCATGTAATATTTTGGGACAAGAGCCTGGACCATCTCATTTTGCTATAAGAACAGGTGACAATATCCTTTCATCTTTTGTCAAATGCTAAAAACACATGTATACGCAAAAGTAACTAGAAGAAAATAAATCATGTAAAATGAAAAAAAAATGGATTGATCATTATAATATTTGTTCATAAATCTCAAAATAAGAACGTTCTGCAATGAGTGAACGAGAAAGATCACCACCTTCAGCAAAATTTATACACTGTTAAAATTTCAGAAGCTTCTTCAAGTAATACATTTTGCTGATGCAAGTGCAAGAAGAGCCAGATATATTGATAAGTTGGGACCTACTAGAGATGTATTTAAAATCTGAAATCAGTATTTACAAGGTATATAGGTTCCAGGTACATGCGTGTGACAATCGATGAGCATTACTCTCATTCAGAAGGCGGTATCCGTTTCCGTTTTATATACCTCCAAAAGCCAGAAAGTAAATATTTGGGTTTGCTCTGTTTAAATAGTTATTAAAAGTTCACATAAGGTTGTTTCCCATTCCTTTATTTTTACTTCTATATTCATTACATGAACTAACAAGGTAAATAGTAAAAAAAAAAGGCTCCACTGGTCTCAGCCTATGTAAAATGGTGATAGCACTGAAGCTT
>NW_006440645.1:8379636-8391459 GCF_000325575.1 Pteropus alecto | reverse complement strand
AGGGGTGCGATGGCTTCGCAAAAGCATCTCTTCCCTTCAAAGGCTGATTCCAAGGTTATGTGGATCACACTCTTCTGTGTAGTTTTCTCAATCCGTGGCTTAACTTAAGTTGCATGTTTCACCCTTCACTTTTATACTAGTCCATGAAGAAGTGGTATTGATTTTTCCTACTAAGGTCAAAGTAAGAATTATAATGGAAATCCAACTCAAAGATCCAAAGCAGAGCATGTCAGCAGTAACAATTTAGAGTGAAATGTTCCAATAAGAAGAAAAAGATAGAGAGCACAAACTTACCCCACTAAGATGCAAACTATGATTATATATTAGTCTCCTAAGGCTCCCATGACACAGTACCACAGATGGGGTGGTTTAAAACAATAGAAATTTATTCCCTCACAGTTTTGGAGGCTGAAAGTCTGAAATTAAGTGTTGGCAAAGTGGGTCCTTTGGGGAGGCTCTGAGAGAATTTAGTCCATATCTTCCTCCAGGCTTCTGGCGGTTGCCGGCAATCTATACGTCACTTTAATCCATCTCAGTCTTCATATGGCATTCTCCTCTTTGTGTGTCTGTGTTTCTGTGTCCAAATATCCAACTTCTTATAGGACACCAGTCCCCTCAGACTTAGGACCCATCCTATTTCAGTATAACATCATCGTAACTTGATTACAACTGCAACGAACTTATTTCCAAATAAATTCACATTCACAGGCTCCTTTTGATGATTAATTGGGGGAAAGGGGTTTGCACTACTTAACCCAGTACATATTATTTTTAATCAAAAAGTAACACATTAATTTGGGTGATGTATAAGCCCTTACATAGAAATGTAAGGATTGCAGAGAACATTTGATCATTTATAACGAAGAAGAGTTCAATATTTGAATAAAAGTGCTTTGAAATTAAATATTGATACAGTAAATGATACAGTTGAAAATTTGTTTTGAAGTCCTAGTTAAAGCTTCAAGTATCTTATAAGAAATCTAAAATAACCTAAATTGAAATGTGAAGTGTTTCTTATTGCTATTTTTTTTTATTTGGGGGTGGGGAGTTATAACTCTTAACTTTAAATCTTAATCAGACTAGCAAACATCTAGTTCTTATTGCATACTGCATCTCAAGAAGAGAATGCTATGCTACTGTTGTTTGTTTGTTTGTTTGTCTGTTTGTTTGTTTTTCCTCTACAGGGTTTAAATCTCACTCTGGTGGGCAATATCAAATACTGTCTGATAATGATCAAGCCCAAGATATTTAAGAGCTCAAGGATCCACGTGATCACGCACGTTTCTGGAGCCCAGAATATTACTTTGTTCCCAAGTGGCTTCCCTATCAGAATATGGATTTCTTCATGTTAACCTCCATTTCCATTTCTGTTTTACCAGTGACCTCCTGTTTCCACAGTGTGCAAGACTCGCTGGGGTAAATTGTCAAAATACTTTGTATGGAATAACACTCACGAATCCTGCGAACAGTAATGGGCCCGAGGTGAGGACGCTCCAGTCACCACTGTGGAGCCACACTGCCCTGAACTGCTCCAAATTATTATCAAAAGTCTTTAAGTTAATGCCATTATCAGAAATGTACTGATGTCAATAATTTTATTTCAGATTCTTCTTCTAGCAATTACTCATTCTTTACTGATACTGTACAAATTGGAAAGAATGAAGATGAACGAAACCTCTTTCTGTTAGAGACGCATAAATTTATCTGTTTGGGCTCATGTGTTGAACAGACAGGCAGGAAGTGATACAGTCAGTGGTGAGTGACACATTATGTTCCCTAGAGCAACCTGTGTGGCATCTACAATCTTTTGTGATGTTTCATGTGGTTCCTGCTAAATTCTACTTCAGAGTTATCCCCTGCCTGGATGCATTAAGGGCGTGAGGCTTTTCCTGCACAAAACCCTAGCGATCGCCCTTTGCAGTCTGCTGGTAAGTAGAGAAACCTGCTAGACTGAAGCATTTGCCATTATCTGATTTTCAAGGGAAGTGTTTTGGATCTAACCGTGCGTTGATTGACATCTCCCTTGTATTACGTTCTTGTGCCAAAGAAAAGACTGCAGAAGGGGTATGGAGCAACAGAGCATGGTTACAGCTCCTCTGCTCTGAGTCTCCCAGCCAGGGGAAACTGAAAGCAACCCACCTTCAACAAAATGGATGGCTTGAGCCATGTTCCGATAGGCGGGTGGGTTCTTGACCTTCTTCAAGAAACCAACTGCCCTGACTACAAGGCAAATGGCCCTCTTCTTTCTACTGCAGCAACCACAGAATTCTTTCTACAAAGAGTTTATGAGGCTCTTTTGGAGTTGACCAATTGCTGTTTCCACCAGCATTATGCCTAAGCAGAAAATAATTATAACAACAAATTAGAAAATACAAAGAGAATTCTGCGTTACTTAGTGTACCATATTCCAAATTAAACGATATAGACAAAAGTAATAATATCTATGTCCTTCAATTAAGGATCTTGTTTTATAATTTGGTCATTAGGATGACCACAGTGGGTTGAGTACTCGCTGTTGCTAATGATTTTAGGTTCTGAAATACAAAAAGTAGAGACAATTCCTCTATCATTTGGTTAATTAAATAGTAGTGTAAGGACCTGCCCTCATCCCCTACTATACACACACACACACACACACACACACACACACACATCAACGCATGCACACAAAACAAAGGACTACTTTAGACAAGTTACATATTTAAAGGAAAGAAGAAAAGATCTTTTCAAGGTTCACACAACTTTCAAATATTTATGTCTTGACCAAAGAAATAAAACTTTAGAAAATCTTAAATATTTGGCTAAAAAAGGAAAAACATAGCAATATGTACTATGTACTGTTTCGGATACTTTGCATGCATTAACTTATTTAATCATTTAATCTTCAAAATAACCCTATAAAACTGGAACAATTCTTACCCCCTAATAATATATGCAGAATTTGTCTTAAGACTGTTGCACATATTTTTATACGATTTACTCAAAATTCGATTGGTAAATACTACAATTTTCATATTGATCTCTTTATATGCTCCAAATACCTTAGTCGCCAAAAGTTGCTTGTCATCCATTTGAATGTTTTATAATCAATACATTAAACTGCAAACTTCACATATAGAAAATCTAGGGACCCTGGTGTCACTGGAGAGAATAACTATGAAGTGAACACTTTCACAAACCTCTTGCGATGCTGTGATCAGAATCTTCTTCCAGGCCCTTTATTTCACTCTCCTTCCCCAGCCCTGCTGGTTTCCCATTGCCCAACAGATTGCTTCATATTCTAATAGTTAGATTATTCAATTAAATCACCATAACAGGTTTTACGTTCCCCACTCATCATGGTGAGTTGTCGGGGCTTGCTAAGACAGTATAAACGATCTTATATGGCTAATGGCCCAAGACCATCATAAACGAAGAAGAAAGATCTCCCAAATAATCAGCCACTAATGAGAGACATACGAACAGAGATAGCCAGGGAGGATAGATTTGGATAATATTTTGTACTTTAAATCTTCCAGACTTGGTAAATAGTTAGATTATGGAGGCCGGAGAAGATAAGATACCATGATGACTCCCAGCTTTATAACCAGGCCAATGCCAGAAACAAAAGAAGAGAGTCAGGAGCAGAAACTGTCCACCGTTAGGGAAGAGGCAATAGAGAGAATATGATAAAATGATTCATACGTGCCTCTTCCTTCGATTTTTATGCATGCAACTCAGGCAGGTTATGAAGTCGCAATATCAGTTACACTATCTAAACAGCTGCATTAAACACGTCGTATACATTACTGAAATTCTTTTGGCTTTACTTCGCAGCCCAGCCAGCCCTTGCTTTAGAGGTCAGCTCAGAACAGCTTCCAACTGGCTCCCTGTCAGTGCGACCTGACAGGACCCACCTGGTGTACAGAGACCTCGTGCTTCCTGCCCCGGGGCCCTTTTGATGACAAGGCTCAGGACGACCCATGGGAATCCACTGGCACTCACACATGTTCTCATCCAGAAACCTGACGAAATTAACCTCTGTCCATGAACTCACCCTTGGCCAGTGGGTAATGGGATCCAACAGACTAATGTTTTCCCCTTTGATTCCCTGGACAGAGAATTCTGGGACACGTCATAGGCCCCTCAGACACTTCTACAGAGTAAGAGCTACGTCGCCCCTCACTGTGGCCACGCCCATAATGCGTCCTTGCGTTATTCCGTCTTCCGTGTGGCTCTTCTCGCCCCTCCCCTCCCTTCCTGCGCCCCTGGGGTTGTCTCCTGAATTAACGACCTGCATGCAGAGCTCTGCTTCATATCCGGGGCCCCCTTTCTGGGGAGCAGTAGCCAAAGTGAGTTTTAAATTGAAATAGCAAGTAAGAAAATATGAAGATAAACTTTTCACCACGAACACAAAAGATTATGCTGGTTAATTCAAGTTACTGAAAATTTGAGATTTAATGTATTTCAGAATTAACCGTGGAGCGACTGGTATCAGAGAGAATTTGAAAAAAGTAGTAATAATACTATAGAATAAGATGGCAAATTCTTATATTTTATACTTTACTATAGACATTAGTAATTCAGAAGTGGCTGCACATAATATTATCTTAAATATTGGCAAGTCAGTAGTACAGTTTGAGTAAATATATTATTAGCGAATTTCCTGATGTGTAATATTGTATTTTCTACCTAGTTTCTTTAAAATAAGAGTGCAGAAAACAGAAAGGTTTTTCATTAAATAATGTAAAAGTCTGTATTTATTATATTGAATCCTGAATGATTTCTGAAGATGTAAACATATATTTTCCCTCCCTTACAAAAAATAAGGAATAAAAATATAGACATCTCGTAATTTATATAGTTGTAGCCCTACATTCAACAATGAATTAGGATATATGACAAAATAGTCCAGATTAAAAATGTAGCAACAGAACTAAAATTACCACATTCAAAAACATTTGGATTAATGATGCTATTCTTCATATCTCTGAATAATTGCTACTCTTATAATGTTTGAAAGTTTCTAGTTACAGATTTAATAGCAGAAAAATAAAGTTGGCCCAGCATTTAGTGAGCTTTCCTGTCAGTCATCCCACTTAAAATAGGGCTTTTTAAGCAAGAGCCTATTTGTGAAACCACTTGATAACCTCTGAGTACATCACAGATGATTCTTGGGTGGAAAGCACGATATCATACTGTAAATCTTTTTAAAGGCAATTTTACATTGACACCATTGCTTAGAATGGAAAACTGAGTAGAAACATATAAGGGTATAGTGTGAACCAACCAAATCAGGAGGCATAATATCACTAACATAAGTGGTTAGCATCAATATGAGGTTAGCATCAATTAGAGGTTAGCATCACAATCTCTAATACCATATACTATGTAACTTCAATTCTGAGCCTTTGAAGAGATTATAGCTTACACAGTTACCATTCCTTCCTCTCCCTCCAGCAATAAGAACTTTTCTTAAGGATGTTACATACCACTTCCACCTAACTATAAGTGGGTTGCTAAGCATATGCCAAAAGACAAGAACAGACACCCAACAGTGGGACAGCAGAAGCATAAATCTGCCCTCTTATTTAAGAGTGTTTGGTTTTTATTCAGCACAAAGCACACATGTTCATCCCAAAGGAACTTGCTTATGGGAGAAAAATGAGCCAGAGCATTAATTTCCAAAGATTTGGAGACATTTTGAAAGTATCAAAAATGATACAAATAAAGTTTTGGGATAAGGAAGGTTTTTTGTTTGTTTATCTTGTTATGTTTTGTTTTATTTTTACCATTTTTATGAAGCCTCACATCTCAATTTAGTTTAGCGGCTAAATACAGAAATGCCACTCTGGCTATATTTAAAGCATGCTATTTAACTGCAAAAGTTTGGACAGAATTTTGCTTTTACACTAAGTAGCTCTGCAAAGTCAGTTATTTTAAAAAGTTATGTCTTACACAGTTCTGCCTCTCTTGAAATGCAAACATGAATTATTAAATTTATCCCCTTAAATTGAGCCTCAATAAGGTCTTACAATTAAAAATAACAAATCATTATCATCTAACACCTGCTAGATTGGTTTTTATCGAAAGTATGTGGAGAAAAGAGAACCTTTGTGCACTGTTGGGAATATAAATTGGTGCATTCACTATGGAAAACAGTACAGAGGTTTCTCAAAAACTTAAAAATAGAACTAACATATGATCCACCAATCCTGCTTCTGGGTATTTATCCAAAGAAAATAAAATCAGTATCTCTAAGAGATATCTCCACTGCCATGTTCATTGCAGAAATATATTCACTATAGCCAATATATGGAAATAAACTTAATGTCAACAGATGAATGGATAAAGAAGATGAGTGTGTGTCTGTCTGTGTGTGTATGTATGTATGTACGTATGTGTGTGTGTGTATATATGTGTATGTATATATATGTATGTATATGTATATATGTATATGTATATATATGTATATATATATATATATATATACATACAGAGAGAGAGAAGAGAGAGAGAGATTACTCAGCCATGAGAACAAAAGGGAATCCTGCCATTTGCAACCACATAAGTGGACCTCGAAACCATCATGCCAAGCGAAAGAAGCCAGACAGAGAAAGACAAACATTATATGATCTCTCTTATATGTAGAATCTGGAAAAAAAAATCAAACTTGTAGCAATGGAGGTAGAATGGTGGTTACCAGGGGCAACAGGTGGAGGAAATGGGGAGATACCAGCAAAGAGTACAAGCCTTAGCTATAAGATGAATTAAGATGAACAAGTTCTGAGTGTCTACTGTACAGCATGATAACTTGTGCTAATAATATTGTGTCGTATACTTGAAATTTGCTGAGATAATAGATATTAAGCATTCTCAGCACAAAAGAAAAAAGAGAAAAACGTTAATTCTGTGAGGTGATGGATGTGTTGATTAACCTGACTGTGCTAATGACTGCACAAAGCTCAATACACCAAATCATCACATTGTATGCTTTTAATATGTACACTTTTATTTGTCAATTATACTTCAATAAAGCTCAAGAAAAATAACTAATCATTTTTGAAGAATTCATTAATTTCTGAATACATGAACATTTCTTTTATAATACTTGAACATTTATTTTATAATGTACCTCATGATTTTCAACAATTTGCGTGATTAAAATTATCAAATGGAGTGACTATTAAGCAGTTATCAAATATGCCATCGTCTGTTAATCTTTTCAATTTCCAAATTTTATCTGTACTCACATGAAAAAAAAATTTTTAAACTCTAAAATATGAACTCTGTTTCAATTCAGTTTACACTATGAAACTTTTTAAATTCATCAAGTAAAGCAGTTAAATGTAATCCAGATCTATGTAATGGTAGGAACTAAATATTTTAAGGAATTTGTGTAGAGTCACATTTCATGTAGAACCAAAAATGTATTTAAATAACAGTTCAAGCAAAATTCTCTTCGTCTGAAAACCAAATACAATACCAAAGCAAGCAAACAAGCAGACGAACTAATAAAAAAAGAAAGAAAGAAAGAAAGAAAAAGAAAAGAAAAAATTGCCAAGAAAACTGGACACTCATTTAATGATTTGGTGTGGTCTTTTAAAACAAAATATTTGTTTCCATCAGTGAAAAATGAGGTATTCACGAACCTAGGTCACCTAATCCTATAAAACGTGCCCTTGCTTTAAGTATTAAAAATATGATCATGAAAGCCAATGCATTGCGTGGATGTGCAGCAATACCATTTCCCTCCCTGAAAATCCCGCGTTCACTCCCACGTTGCCCACTTCCAGATCCATACCTCAATTCTGCTCTCTCCTGGGCCCAAGACAAACACTGGCAGCTGCCTG
This sequence comes from Pteropus alecto, assembly GCF_000325575.1. NCBI lineage: Eukaryota > Metazoa > Chordata > Mammalia > Chiroptera > Pteropodidae > Pteropus > Pteropus alecto. Next base: position 8,383,627 of record NW_006440645.1, on the reverse strand, counting down.
TTTGACATTTCCATCTAGATGTTCTCCTTGGAACTTTGAACACAGCGCATTTTAAAACCACATGTGTTTCTCTGTGTCCTTAGATCTTAACACTGTTGTCTTGCTTATTTTGGGAAATAACTCCACCACGATAACGCAAGTGGAAAATTTCAGATTTATTTTTAAATTCTCCATCACTGAGCCTGAAAACTGTGCGGATTTAAGTAAATGGTCAAACTCTTTTAAATAAGAACTCCTTCTCATCTTCATCTCTTACTTTCTATACCCAGCGTCACCATCCTGCAGTAGACCTCCATTACATCATATAATTTACAGAAACCTCTGTTGCCTTCTCTGGGAGCATAAATGGAGTCCTTCTCCTGTACAAATCTATTGATTATACCACTGCCAAATGAATCTTCCTAAACATAGCTCTGAATGAATCCCAACTTACTGAATCGAATCCAAAATCAGGGCCTCTGTGACACAGGCCTGTCGAGCATCCTATCCCTTTCACTTTACATCCCTGTCTGTTTGACATTTCCATCTACTACACATACTCCAGCCAACATGGATTGATCACCAGTTAACAATCATCTCCCATATTCGCCATGTATGAGCTTTCACTGGAAAGATTTCATGGGCTTATGATTCCTCTTCTCGACACTCCAACCTCCTCAAATCCTATTAATGCTTCAAGAACTAGCTCTTGGGCTACCCAACAATGTTTGGTATAGTTCTCAATGTAACTCACAGGCAACATGGATTAAATTATGCATCGAAATCCTAAAGATGCAACAATAAAAGCTCTCTTCACTCCAGGCCCTACGAGGAGAGGTGGCGTGATGTTTGATTGTGGGAAACAGAGAGGCAAATCTTTTGAGTAATGAAGTAATGTCTCCCAGGTAGATATCTAATCAGAAGTCATTATTTTCCCCTAACATCAGGGAGACTGAAAAAGAATTCCTCTCATTGCAGCTGCAGTCAACATTTTTTTTTTTCCTGGAGGCATTTACATGCATTTTGAAGAGCACATAAAGAACTGTCTCTCCAACATTGTGCAATTATGTGGAGTAACAAATAGATGCAAAAATAGACAGTGCGGTGGAGGTTGATGTGTCCTAGAGACCGAACATTAGCCGATTGCATGCAAATAAACTAAAACTGTCTTTCAATTAGTGCAGCACTCTGTCCTATAAGAAAGAGACTGGCGCTACCTTTTTTAAAAAGCCTGATTCAGGATGAGATACAGCAAGAAACTAAAGGATGATACAGAATCAGGACCAAGATATTAGTCTAGCAACTCCTGTCTAAAAATTTGACAAGGGATTGGTAAACCAGACTCACGTTATAAAAATGCACGTACGTTATTTCCAATCACTCTACATAAGTATAGAAAGAGCTATAGACTTATCTATAAATTCCTTAATTATAGGTTTCAAACCCTAAAGCAGAATCTCATCTTTGCTTATTTCCCTCATAATTTGGCAAATTATAAAATTTCTTATTTAATAATCCAAGATGTCTATACTGAAGATTTGTGAAATTATAAGCTAAAGAGACTTTTACAATGGTTTTTATTTTATTTTTACTATGCTGAGCACTGGACATTTTTAAGATGGAGATGAAAGCACATTTACTGCTGGCTTAAATGACAGTGGCAGCAAAAAGTTTTAAATGAATTCTGGGTTTCTGATCTTGTGTCATTAATTGCAGCCTCACTGGAGAGACAGTCACAGTACCAGAGAGCCAGTGCCATTTTGAATTTGGTATTCTAGAAGGCATATTCTTTTTAGTTCTTGTTTCCTACCTCAGAAATGACATTAACTTGATAAGATAAAGCTACATTTGATAAAAGAAGGTGCAAGCAGGCATGACAGTTGTATCTTTGGTACCTTAAACTTGGCAAGTTTCCAGTCTCTCCATAGGCTTACGGTGGGTCATTCGGGGCCCTGGTACTTAAACACTCAAACAGCCAATATCTGTCAGGCAGCCAACAAACTGTCTTTCTGGTAGCAGCTGTTTCTTTCACACAGTTGTAATAAACCAATGGCGAGCATTTTGGTTTTCTTGTTTGTTTGTTTGTTTTTCATTTTTTTCTTTATTAGACAATTGAAGGAAGCAGGGAAAGGGAAATATTGAAATGTATGTTTTATTAACGATATAGAAAATTATAACTGATACCTACCTGAAAATGAGTTCGTTCATAATTCTGTTGTTTAGTTTTCAGTACATGCTCACAGGTGGAAATGAAGTATGAATAGTCAAATATTTAAAATATATGTCACATGTAAGCTGCTATTTTTCTGACCACAGCCAACTTATACTCCACCTCCGCTGTCTCCCTTCTCTGCAGTGAGAACCTGAATCCACATCACTCAAAGCATGAGCAGCTCATGGCATTTGAAGAAGGTCCCAAGGTTTTCAGAGAATTCTGAGTTTCCACGATAAAAATGAAAGAAGATAATTGACTTACTCTCTCTATGGTATTCATCAATAGTTCACCCTCCTATCTTTCATTCTGCTTTATCTTTCTCCATTTGTCCTTCCTACCCGAATGGAAAATGGAGTAGCATTCAATCAACGAAGTACGCTGTAGAAGCGGAGGAGATTAGAATAACGTGAACTTGGAGACGACCAAGGTGCTCCATGTATGAGGTCTTAAAACAGTCTTGACATCCAAATTCATACTTTGGCAACTAACTATAAATATGTGTGGAAAAGGCAGAAAGGAATTATCTTCAGGACTCCCTACAAAACAGACGCAGACACAGTTATTCCTTGGTTCTTCCTACCTCCTTCTTCACTCTATTTCTTCCCAGTCCCAGATTATTTTTTTATTATGCTCGCCTCCAAAATTCCCAACCCTATCTCAGACAAACTTATTGAAAAGTACCCATACGCCAGTGTTAACTCCCTCTTCTCCTGGTCACTAAGCCAAACTTAGACACGGAGTTTGATCTCAGCGGACATGAATTGAGATTTATCTAAAGTAACTCATGTTGATATCATTCAGAGAAATGATTGCTGGCTTGGCTTGGAAAGTGGAGGCAAAAAGGGAACCCTAGCTGGACTATCTGAGCAAGACGAACGTGTACGAAAGGCCCCTAATGATTAGGCCATCTTGTTATGCTGCGTAAACTCAGGGTTGAAATCCAATCTTTTCCTGCAACACGTGGGAGCAAGTGCCTAAACAGGTGGCGTCCGAGACACTGTCACTGCCTTACGATAGGCAAATGCCAGGAGAGATCGTTCTGGTGGGGATCATCAGCCTGAGCATACTCAAGGGCGCTTATGGAATTTTTAAATTAAATAGTCACGCAGAGCTTAGACTTTAGCAGAAAATGAAAACCAGGTAAATCATACCAGAGGGAACAGTCAGAACAAAACTTAAAGCAAAATATTTTCTAACATCTGCAGTCAAGTGCTCTGCTGGAAAATGGAAAGATGGATTCCCTCTGGTAGCAAATGAGAAATTCAGCGACTGTATTTACATTCTGTGTATATTCATTGGAACATATGGCTCAATGAATTATTCTACATGATAAATCTCCGCTGAGGCAGCTTGCTACCCACTCAGGCCCTGAACCTTCTGAAAGTGGCGAAACCTCCTGCCAAGTGGTGTCATTCAGAAGAACAGAGGGTAAGAGGACATAAATTGCATGCAGCATTACTTATTTGAGAGTGTTCCTGTGATCTGTATGTAAAGCAAGCGGACAGGACTTTGAGTTCATCTGAGAGTTCTTCGGGGATGGGGGTGGAGGTGCAGGCACTGTCTATTTTTTTCCTAATCAGCAATTGCAGGGAAAGCGGGTAGTAGTTAGTAGTCAGACTCTGGTTTCCAGACAGATCCCAATCTGCTTCTACCCTCTGGATGTGGAGCATTCTGGACCTGTTCCAGCACACTCCCGGCTCCGCGGCCTGATTATCCTGAGCTGTGATAATGAACAGGATGTGCTGATTTGCATAGGAGACACACTCTTCTGATGAGGGCCTCCTCTGCATGGCTTTT
>NW_006440645.1:8356468-8379622 GCF_000325575.1 Pteropus alecto | reverse complement strand
CTCTCTGCTGAGTTACCTCAGAGCGAGGGATTTGCAGAAACTGGATGTGGGCCGTGAGAAAGATGTGGGACAACGGTCATGGGACTAAAGTGGCAATCAGGTGTGCTTGGAATCCAAGGCCAGATCTTAGATGACTAATGTCTTAATAGTCTTATTATCTGTAAGGAGTTCTCATACACTCCTCACTAAACTGTGAGAAGAAAGGAGCATCGCTTCTCCTGTATCCCAGCTCAGGGTCAACTGGTCAAGCGCCGTCATAAGCAGGTGGGACTTTACTTAAGTCCCTTTTCTATGTCTTAAGTCACATTTCATACATATAGCAGACATTTGGAGATAAAGGAATTCAAGTGCTACATGTGTTTCGGTGCTTGAAGATACTACCTCTAGATAAATAGGATCCCCACCTCATTACTATCAGGACATTTGTGGAAAAATTGGAAAACCATACGTTTATATCCACTTACTAACTACTAAATCCATTTGAAAGAGAGGTTAAAACCTCTACCTTTAAAAATAAACAAAAAATTAGAGTAGCAAGTTATTGCGTCTATCGATTATATTTGAAAAATTGGGTTACTTTCCCATGAGAAAACTAACATAAATGAAAAAGTATACATAATTTTGAGAGTCGCACTATCTTCTAACAAGTTGCAAATTTATGTGTATTTTCTAATTTATAAAACCATTTTTGAAATGGTTAGATTCCCATGGACCCTAAATTTTGCCTAGATGATGTAGCTAGCAAAGTCTGGAAATGAGGCCTGAGTAATAATCTGGTAGCGACCAATTCAAAACTGTGAACTGAAAAGTAAAGTACATTCTGTCACCCCCTCTACACTATTCCCTCCTAACTAATACAATTGCAGGTCAGACTTAGCCAGATAATTATCACTTCGCCACACTAGCATCATCCCTCCAGACGCTCTTTTAACCGATGCATTTAAGTAGGCGATTCTGACGGACGGATGTGACCAGACACGTGTGCTACGCAGTGTGTGCGTACAGCGAGCACAACCTGTGGAAACCGATGCATTTAAGTAGGCGATTCTGACGGACGGGTGTGAGCAGACGCGTGTGCTACGCTGTGTGTGCTACACTGTGTGTGCGTACAGCGAGCGCAACCTGCGGGCGACCACACACACCCTGCGTTGCTTGCTTGATGCCTTTAGAATGAATGGCCTCCACACCCATGCAGCTTCCCACTGACGAAACTACCAGAGTGGACCAGTGGGGACCGGCTCCGGCTGAGCATAGATTTGTTTTGATGACCTACGCTCATTAACAAAGAACATCAATTCCTAAAGTTTAGATATGTGGTTCGAGTCGAATGAGCTGTTTTTAAAAATTGTCCTGAAAATACAGTCTAAATAAAAGAATACAGAAAAATATATTTAATGTAGCTATAGATACATCGAACTTGGATTTTTAAAAAGCATGTATAAAAAAAATAGAAGGAGAATCTCATAGCTAAAACCAGAGAAAATGCATTGTCGCAAACCTGGGGCTAGGGCAGATAATTAGGACGGCAAAAGCCCCATACGATAGCTTTAAAATAATATGCTAAAAACTCTAAATTGACATCGCAGAATATGTTGCTTATGAGAATGCAATTTTAAGACAGACGGACTTGATTCTAAGCTTGGCAATGTTGCTCCTTTATGTAGTCTTGGCAAATTACCCAATTCCTCTTACTTCTGATTTCTGCACTTATAAAAGGAGAATAACAATGCCTCTACATTGGGTAGAGTAAGGTAAATAAAACACTTAGTTCATACCTGCTACAGAGTTAGCCACAGTGCACATTTGCTTTATGTAAGTGCTTAGAAAAAGGGAAGGCACAGCCTCAGAGAATGAGATCTGTGATATAATGATAACCAGAGGCAGAGAAAAAGCAAAGCTATTCAATTTCTATTTTACTTCTACTTCTTTAATAAAAAGAGTGATCCTCAAATTAGAACTGATAGAACAGACTTGGATACCAGGGGACAGAAGTCTGCAGTAGACGAGGAAACGATAAGCAGCCAAGTTGCGTTAAATCACCTTTACGTCTCAAGCACAGACGAAATGTATGCAAGGGCTGAGGAAGCACAGCCAGTGCATGTGTGGAGTGAACGTCTACTGGCAAATAGTCAAGGATGGGATGAGACTCAGAAAAACTGAAAATAGTGAAAAACCTCGCCAGTTTTCAAAAGCGGAAGAAAGTGGGTTTGGGACACTGGAGCACATGCCGCGCTTCGTCAGCCATCGCCGCCACCTCCCCGTCCCCCTATTGGGCTTCTGTTCTCCTGCTCCTCACGGGAGAACTTGGCAATGACTCCGTCAGTGTCAGGCTTCCTTCCAGGAGCTATCTTACTGCGACAAACTGTTTGTGTCCCCCAGAATTCATATGTCGAAGTCTTAACTGCCGGCGTGACCGTGTCAGGAGATGGGGCCTTGAGAGGTACTTAGTCATGAGTGTGAGGCCCTCACGAATGGCATCAGTGCCCTTGTAGGAGACAGGAGAGATCGCTCTGTCTCTCGCTGCTCTCCACCTACGGGGATTACAAGAAGACGGCAATTAGCAAACCAGGAAGCAGACCCTCGCCAGACATTGAATCTGCCAGCACCTTGATCTTGAACTGCCCAGCCTCCAGAACTGTGAGAAATAAATCGTTGTTTAAGCCATCCAGTCTATGGCAATTGGTTATAGCAGCTCAAGCTATGACACGTGATATATGTTAATCTTATCCCACCAGTGAGAATTAGAATTGAGTCCTTTATGTAGATTTGACTTCTCATGGCCCTTTCTGTTAAGTGTCTTTGTCTCTGCCACACCCCCTGCTTCCTTTTCTCCATTTCTGAAAAATGTTGAGAATTTTTAACGGGATGTTTAGTGGGCGTTTTTCAGATAAAACTAATTACTAGCAGTTACAATGGCTTCGCTGAGAACAAATCATGCCCATTTCATATTCTTTGCAATAGAATCCCTAAATTAGTAAAGAATAATCTAAATTAGTAAAGAGTAGATGGGAATTACAGAGAGAAATATGAACACTTTTTCTACGATTCTCAAGAACAATCGGAGGCTGGCGATAGTACAGTTCAGGGACTTAATAAAATTCATGAATTATATCCAAACAGCAAATTAATATATTGGTATTGGCCTCATGGTGGAGTGCTAGATGAGACATATACTTCGCCCTGTCCTGTTCCAATTTTTATCAGTGATCTGATTAAGTCACTTAAGGCACTTTTACTAAATAGGCATTTTTATTAACTGTATAGGTAACATTAACTTAAGGAATGAATCCATTTGACAATAATTGACAATAAATTTTTAAAATTTTGTTGGGTTTGAAGAGTGGATTGTAACTAACAACATGCAACTTGATGGGGATAAAAAGACTAAGTAATGGCTCAAAAGTCAACTGTGCAATTTCAGAGTGAGAGAAACCTCATATAAGAGCAGTTCTTATTATTAAAAATGCCCATCATAAGACAGTATTGAGATGCGGCTGCTAAAACATCTCATATTACCTTGAGTTGTAAATAAATATCAATATCCAAAATTGAAAGGTATGCCCCATTGTAATATGAACTTTTCCTTCCAAATCCAGAACACTGTATTTTGTCTTGGGTTCCACATTTTTAAAAGATATTGACGTGCTGGCCTTATAGAGAGGGTATCGACAAAAATAATATTGTCCAAATTATGTCATTTGATGAATATCAGAATTAACAAAGACTGGAAATGTAAAAAGCATAGCAGGAACTGAAAAGCTGTATCCATATATATGAAAGACTTCAAAAGAAAGATGAGAATGAAGTAAACGGTGCTCAAATGTCAGAACTGAGACCAACACTATAAGTCGCATGAAGAAAATTTTCATACCAGTACAATTTCCAAGTAAACAAAACTGGAATGGTCTTGCAGGAAGGGAAACTCCTCATCACCGAGATGTCTCACCCATCGATTAAAATGACCACCAGCACTCGCTCGAGCACTGCAGGAGAAGCTACACTGTGCAACCTCTGAAGGCTTCTTCTACCCTAAACCCTTTGAACCATCAGCATTTCACTTTCAAGAGAGAGATTTTTTTTTTTTGAGTGCAATTGTTTTCCATATTTGATTGCAGCAAGCCAGATTTCTTTTAAATTAGTTCCTTTCTGTAATAACCCAAAGCGAAGGTGTATATTCAGAATTGAGAGACTATTTACAGAATTATCAATAGGTTTTCATAAATACTAGCCCATCTTTGCAGACACCCCAAAGAATGGAGCAGTTAATCATGCATCAGCTGTGACCTCTGAACTAGTTTCTTTACTTGGAGAAAAATTGAAGTTCCTCCCTATCCCACTTATACTTGCTTGACTTCACAATTGCAATACGCCCCTCTAGAGAGAGGTTCATTGTTACTGTCATGAGCATCGATCAATCGTACCTAAGCTGTTCTCCCAATGATTACACAGTCCCTCACTCCCCTTAAGTTTCACGGCCCAGAGCATGCCTAGGGCTCACTGCAGGCAGACTCATTCCGATCGATGTAACACTAGCATACAGCATGCGTTCACAGAGCCAAAGGCAGTCAGAGTCCCAGGATACTCCAATTGTAGACAGAATTTCAGCTTTATTAGGTAACTGTCAAATTTGCCTTGGTGTCTCTTAAACTCTTAAATCGGGAGAAAATATAAATGCAGAAAAGCCATGATAAGTTAACTTAGCAATCTGTTGTAATAAACATGTGCGCTATGAAGATACATTATGGAAATCAGATGGAGAGCCCAGAGAGAGATAACAGAGTAAGAAATGTGGGCATGGTGAGATCATAAAAATCGTAAGTGTTATATATCAGGGAGAAGTTTTCTTTTTTAAACAGAATGGTCAAGATTCTTGCTTAACATATTTGAAGGGCCGCCCACCCCTCTATTTACCACCGTGCACTATTCATTCCAACGGTTCGATAACGTAAAGAAAGGTTGAAACCCAAGAAGCAGCATACACAATGGAAAGAGAAAAGAGGTCTTACAGTGTGGAGGATGATACCAGCACATGTTGAATGTCTTTATCCAAATCCAGATGTGGACATCATTGTCTTAATTTCTCTATCTAATTTCTTATCTCTGTATACAGGCCCTACTTGTCTGCTCATTCCAAAATACCCTTTTTAACCCTGAGTTCCAAAAGGGAGGAGCCTTTTGGATGTACATCTGTACTTTTTTTGTTTTTGTTTTTTTGTTTTTTGGGTTTTTTTTGTATGAGCTTCTTCAGGTTGGGGAGTTGGGGTGGAAAGTACTACTTTAAAAGTTGGTAGAACATTCTTTAGGTAAAAAAAAAAAAATGTCGTTCAGCAAATAATAACCTTTAAAGTCTATTTTATATATGAACAGAGAGTGGCCTTGGCATGACCAGAATAGACTGTGAATGAAACAAATAAAATTCTGCAAAACACAGAAAGGGAAATTTGTTTTCACCAACTGCCCTATAAATAGAAGGAGGTTACAGCAGTCCTGGGAACCTGGGGAAGCAGAGGGGGTCGAACTCTGAGGAGTCGGGAGAACTTCAGCAGAATATGGCAGGAGACAAGGACGTGAGGAAGAGAAACAGCCAGTGGGAAGTTCCTGAGCGTTTGGCCATATTTAAAAACAGAGATGGTTCATGATCAGAATAAATCGTCTCTCTGTTGTGCTCTGATTGAGAAACATGCAGCTTCCTTCCAGAATGAATCCTCTTCTTCAGTGAAAGTCTGTCTATTCACACAATTGTCTTTTGGGAATTTCAAGATGAAAATTGTGGCATAGGAACTATATGACCCATTTGGATCAATTCAAAACAGATGGAAACCGAAGAGATTATAAATGAAAAGGATCAATGAAGAGTTCATCAGATTCAACAAATTAGAATAAGGAGTGATTAGAAGAAATAGATTCTGTCTTTGGAGGTTCTTTGGAAATATCGATTAGTGTACCACAGATGAACCCGAGGTGGATCAGGGATTGAATCATTTTAGTTAAACATCACGCGACAGAATGACTCTACGAAGCTGGGAAGCTTGAAGACATAGTGGCAGCTGAATTCTCGAATGAACACAGAAAAATGGGCTATTCACATAAGACTCTTGGTGTCTATGGCCAGGCTACCCTGAACAAGCCCGATCCCGTCTTTTCTTGGAAGCTAAGCAGGGTCGGGCCTGGTTAGTACTTGGATGAGAGACCACCTAGGAAGACCAGGTGCTGTAGGTGTAAAAATTAAAAAAAAAAAAAGGTAAGAGATTGTAAGCTGACAAGGTCCTTGCAATCTGTGAGGTCAACCAAAGGTTGCCTCATCTATAAATCAAACAAACAAACAAACCAACAACATACGACTCTTGGTGATATTACAATAGAACAGCTGATCCGACTTTGCCTCAGGATACTTTAAGGAGCAACATAGGGGAGGAGATGGCATAGGACAGGCTGAATGGAGACACTTTGGGTCTGTGCAGCTCCTTCAACCAAAACAGGTGCGATTTTTCATAATTAGAAAACTGAGAATCCGTATAATATTTAATTTTAATAAAGGCCCTTATATTAATATGTAAGTATAAATAAATATTTCTAAAGTTTTAACACTATCGCTGAAAAAAAACCTAAACATTGACTAAATCGGACTAGAAAATAGTTATAGCTTGTGATATAATTTACAATTATCCAAAAAGAGGTGAAAAGGAGGAGAGAAAGAGAAAAGAGGATGAGAAGAGGACAGGGCTGGCGTTTAATTAATTTTTAATTTGGTCCCAATTCCACCATCTGGTCCGAAACCCAGAACTTCTTAAAATTCCCATCTCGTAACCTAGCTTTGTGGAACAATCTGTAGCATGAATAAAGATCTATTTCCCTCCGTGGCCCTATGAATGCAGCACGATATTGTTGACTGGGCTTGAAGGTCGACTGTTCACCTCGTCTTCCTGACTGTAGTTCCCAGCCTCCCTTGTCATTAGCTATGACCCTGTGACTGAGTGAGAGCCAACAAAATGTGAGTGGATGCACATCTCACCACTTCCGGGCCTCGCTCATTCAAATCATCCGTATTCTTTCTCCTACTATCTGCTGGGTTTTTTCTCCCAGGGCCACAGACAAGCTTTAGGCTGAAGATGGCAAAGCTTCTATCAGCCTGAATCTGTGGATGACTGTGTGGAGCAAAGCACTTCAACTAACTGGATCTATCTCTAAATTTTTGAGCCATTCAAACACGTGAGATTCATTTATTATAGCAGCCGATGTCACCTTAACTAGTACACATATGTAAGCTCCCTGACCTGCTCTTTTTTTATTCTTTGACCACTTATCAAAACTTAAAAAGTATTTCATTAACTACGTCAATTAACTTCTCTCAATATCTGAGAGAGACAACAACGAAATTGATATTTATTTATACCAAACATGTAACATTCTATTCCATTTACGGCCCACAGAGAAGTCGAGAAATGTTACCAATTCATCCAAATACATTTTCTGGCCTGACTCCTATAGAGCACTAATATGGTATTATGGTAGAGTTGAGAACTACCTACTTTCAACGTTTTCCAGCTATATTTTTTTTAGTCAATTATTTACTACCTACCCAAGCAGTTTAAAGAAAGTTGAAGAATGATAAACCTACCCACCAATACTTTGGCACCTAAGCAGCTGTGAAATACGAAGCAACTGACAACCGCTAGTAAGCCACCTCTCTTATTTTGCTGGGAGGACTGTGTCAGAGCAAATTCCCATGTTGGTGGTTCCATAGTTCCATTTGGAATTTTTTAGTTCTCGGTCTCAATCATGGCAGCATGCTTATTCTTAAGTATCTCTTTCATTTTCAATAACTCACACTTCTGTAATATGCAAGGACCCTAGCACATACTCAGATATTCTAATTCATGTCGTTTTCTTTAGGCACATGCCAAATAAACTACCTAGGAAATGGTAGGCAACCTTTAGAATTTTTCTTTGACAATAAAGGGAACGTGACTGAAGGAGTTAATTGATACTCTCGATGACATAAGATTCTGCAATCTTTTTTCTAAAGAACTCAGGAGAGAGAAAAACAGTAAAAATTTAGCTACAGCTTGTTCAAAAGAATCTGCTGGATCATGTTTAGCACAAGTGTAAAATGCAAAATAATGCTTATCCATCCGCTTGTCTTTGGTGAGGTGGTTGTTAAGATCCATTTCAATGTCTGAAAAACTTAATTTCAATAAAGTTGCTATTTTATTTAATTTTTCCTTGTGTGGTCCCCAAAATAAAAAAAAAAATATATGTAAAATAGAAAAATGATATCAATGAAAAAGATGTGAAATGATGAAGAACATAGAAATAATTTTGAGCTTTAGTTTATACAACCACCTCAACCTATAGCAGCACTTAATTTTTCCTTATGAGGAGAGACGTAAACAAAAGCAGGAGAGAGACAGTGGGCGTGAAATTTAACCTCTCCACTTGTCTCAGATGCATAGTGATCATCGAGTAACTTGATTTCCTCCCCAGATTAGTGGGAAAAAATTTTTTCATTTCTTTTTGTGCAGCAATACAAATAAAAAGCCATCTAAATGTCATTGCTTTTATAAGGATAATCAGGTGATCTCACAATGGTCTTAGTTCAGACTGATTGTTCCATCTCTTTACTAAAGAAATACACTTAAAAGCAAATTTAGCTTGGAGGAGCCTCACAATAATGCCTGCCTAATAGAAACAATTTCTTAGTGCCTTCAACAGGCCCTGATGACAAAGTGCACAACGGCCACAGAAGAAGTGGCCCTATGAGTATCTTCTGTTGATAGTGATTGATTTGGTCTCATAATGAAGTGAAAGCTTTTTTAAAGCCAAAGCAATTTTTGCCCACGTCCTTTTTCAGGAGAAACCATAATGAATTGTGTTAGTCACCAGCATTTATTGAAAATTTCATCTTAAAATGTGGGCCAGATGTCATTATACCAGAATTAAGTGCAGTCTGAGAGCCTTGCTGTAATGTACAGAATCTCTCTCCATCACTATTCTGGAGTTGGTTTGTGTCTGCCTCCAAACATTACAGAGAAATAAAAGAAGGTTTAAACTACAATTGATTAAGTGCTTTATGCACATCACGTCCCGTTTCTTCTCTTATGAGAAATGTAATTACCGAAATCCTATATGCTGTTTCAATGTGCAAATGTTAGTGTAATAAGTAAAATAAAAATATTTTTTTAAACCTTACAGTGACCTCTGATGTTTTTTAAATTTTTTTAAACATTTAATATTGCTGGCCATCTGAAAACTGTTTTAGTAATGCTATCATATTATTCTAGGTAAAAAAAAAAATAAAATTAAAAGGTATAAGAACTATTTATCATCCTAAAAAGTAAATGAGTGTAGAAATCATTGGTACACAGAAAAGCATTTTCATTAAAAAGGTTTTATTTAATGGATTCTCTAGCCTAATATATTGAAATCATGTGCTCTATCCTACTTTTACATTATCTCATGTCATCAGACATAATCACTTTCCTTAACTTGATGAATCTTATGGAATTACTGTCAAGCTATATTTGGCCAAGAGATCTGTTTATATGAAACTGATTTGTAGTTTTTCAGCTAAGTGAAAAGATAAATCCATCTGCTATCTGTCATCTCACCTTTTTTATGAAAGGCTGCAGTGTGAAGACTAGAACATATAAAAAAATCTTCCTTTGCCTGCTCATTTTCATATATTAAACGAGAGTTTTAAGGATTTTAGACGAAATGTTCCCTCAACTGTGCTTATAAAACCCATTAATTCTCATTTCTAACATCAGTATATGTAGGTTGACTACATATATTTAGATGCAAAGCAGGTCGCTCGCTTTAGACAAGTCATAATACGAGAAACGTTGTGAGTCCGTACATACATAGCATGTGGAATCATTCATCCTGATGACTTAGAACTACACTTATTATACAGCAGAAAAGAAAAAGCAGAGCTTTCATTTTAGACACACCTAGTATGTTTAATATGTTTTACCCTCAGGTGTGACAATCCAAGTGATCACAAATGATATATCGCAAGTCAGGAAGTTTTCAGCTTTAAAGAGTAAACAGAATATATTTATCTAAATTGAAAATGCTGTTTGTTTGTAAAGTGTCATGTTTTGCATTTACCTAATACTGGACATGTGAGTTAAATTCAGTCCCTAAAGTGCTTGCAAAAGCTTTGCTTTTCGTATATTCTAATCAATAAGAACTGCCTTTTAAATTAGATTAAAAAGTACAGAACCCGAAAATTCCAGAAATGTAAAAAGACACCATGTGCATGTGTGATACTTGTGATGAGGTTGGTAGTTATAAAGTTTGCTGTGACTAATATATCCATGCCAGATAGAATTTATAAATTGTCATGTATTCAAAAAGCAGAGCTTTCATTTTAGACACACCTAGTATGTTTAATATGTTTTACCCTCAGGTGCGACAATCCAAGTGATCACAAATAAGCAAATTAATTAGTGAACTGTCACTAATTAATTTGCTTATTGGTTTTTCTTTCTATTCCGCTGATTCAAGTAATATTTTTAGAATTATTATATTAGAATAGGGGAATTTATGGTTTATTATATATACGTATTAGTACCTGGATCCATGAATAATAGGTGTGTGTCTAAAACTTCACAAAAAATAAAACTTAAAAAAAAAAACTTTTTAAAGTGAAACATTTTTAAAAATATTTAACATACAACTTGTACTTAGGTCTTCCACGCAAGATCAGTAAACACTCTTAGTACAATTCCTGAATTTTAGGAGAGGTAAGATTCACAGTTAAAGTCTTAAAGCTCAGAGCATGTTTTGGGACATAAAAAAAAAAATGCCTCTCTGCTGAGAATAAGATATTTTCTGGTAATATGACTTTAGGAAGTTGTTATTTGGAGATCTCTACAGGATGTTTCTGCCAGGAAAAGGACAAAATACACTAAGGTGCGTACTGGTCTTGTCCTGAAATGGGAGCCTGTCCCCAAAATAATAAACTTCTGGATCTAATACTGTGTAAAACTCTCTTTCACACCACAGACAACTCTCTGCATGTGTCTTCCCCTAGGGAATAAAACACAACGAAAGAAATGAATTTCTCTCCAACACATGAAAAAGCAGTTCGTGTTCTGAGAAGTGAACCCACAGACCCATAGACACATGCACCAAAATAAGGAATGTCTTTAACAATGCCTCATTATGAGTTAAAAGCATCACCCCAGAGCACTAAAACATCCCCATACAATTTGGGCAAATGTTTCTCTGCCTGTGGATGTGTATTTTAAATAGCAACCAGTGCGGTCTACTTGTCTATTCTGAAAGTTCATTACCATTCTTTTCCCTTTCTTATTTAGAGCATCATATTTCTTGTACTTTCAACTTTGGTATTTTTTCAGCATCCATAAAGGGTAGCAGGTGGTCTCTTTTGGAGACTGAGTTCTTCTCTTCACATGCCAAGTAATTTCAGATCTGTCACCTCTCCTCTGCAGCCCCTTCCAGGGGGACCTGCTTCCAGGGGCAGGAGACTATGTGATGTCTCTTCTTGTTCACTCCTTAGTGAACCCACCAAAGCTGCCTTTGAGTCTGGATGAGAAATAAAGACCGTGCTCATGGGGAGATTTTCAAGATGGCCAGCTCATAAGCCACAAGCTATTAGAAGTTGAGGAGAAACTTCACTTAATTCAGAACTCCATATGTAAAGCATACTGCAAAATTGAGGGTATCTGTTTAAGTTTTTCACATTATTTTGTATATTAAGACTAAAGCTCACAGATTCAATGTTTTTATTATTGTTAGTATAGAGCCATTTAAAATAAAACTATTAGGAACTACATTATTAACCTAACTTTGATCTATTTCTATAAGGAAAAACTTATTCTAATCTACCTGACTCCTACATATTTGTATTTCAGAGTATCTTTCCAAGGTATTAAATCTGAAGAAATAAATTTCTATATTGATTTCCTTTATTATTTATGTAGTGGTCGATATCATGATGGAATCTATGATGTAAGAATTGGCTACAATATATTTTAAATTTCTAATTCCAAGATTCCTGGTTTCTTCATTTCTCCTCAGTGATGACTGACTGAATTTCACCTCTTATCTATCAGCTTAGCTATATTTTACATTTCACATCTTTGCAGTATTTTCTCAGTTTAAAAATGGTGCACTTTATCTGATTCTTGATCACCCACAAACTCTCAGTTTTTGTGAATTATAAATTTTATAAATTTATGTGAAAAATTCTAGTGCCTAATTCATCAGCTAAATTCATAGGAAATGGTGCAAGCGAGGTCATACGACAACGTCGTGCAAATCAGAAAAAAAAAAAAACTGCCCCTTTTATGAAAATACGGATCTGTCTGGTCTAGATGGCTGAGGACATCTTCACGTAGGTTAAAAAGAGCGTGCTTTCCTCAAAGCGCAGGTAGCTTAGAGCTCAGCACGTGGAAGGTGAACTGCATAACATTTACCAGCTCAGTCAGGTGGCCCAACTGTACGCGCTGGCCGGTGATGCTGTACCATGAGGCGCTTTGCTTTCCTGAAGAAAAACTTGACCTCGGCTAAAAGGCCATATCGCTAACAAGAATCAGCTACTCCGGCAACCTCTACCCTTAGTGATGTGAAAGACCAAGTTATAAGGGGGTAGAAATCAGTATAAATATAAGCGCGTGTGCAAACGTACGTGTGTCGGTGCGTGCATGTGTGCAGCAGTCCCGCCTCACCCTCGGTTTGCTTTCCAAGGTTTCAGTTACCCACAGTCAACTTCGGTCCAAAAATATAAAATGAAAAATTCCAGAAATAAACGATTTACACGGTTTTAAATGGTGTGCTGTTCTTAGTGTGATGAAATCTCATCTTGTCCAGCTCCATCCTACCTGAGACATGAATCATCCCTTCATCCAGAGTATCACTGAACGTACACCCCTCGCCCATTAGTCACTTAGTGGCCATCTGGATTATCAGTGGATTGGTGAGATGTCATAATGCCTGTATTCAAGGCACCCTTATTTTACTTGATAATGGCCACAAAGTGCAAGAGTAGTGATGCTGGCGATTCAAATATATCATAGAGAAGCCGTACAGCGCTTCCTTTAAATGAAAAGGTGACTACGGTGCAATAAGATAGTTTGAGAAAGAGAGAGAGAACATTTGCATAACATTCATTACACTATATTGCTATAATTTTTCTATTTTTAGTTATTGTTGATCTCTTACTATGCCTAAAGTTTTAAATTAAACTTTATCATAGATATGTACAGAAAAAAAAAATAGTGTATAAGATGTTTGGTCCTATCTGTGGTTTCAGGCATCCACTGAGGGTCTTGGAACATATCCCCCATAGAAAAGGGGGGATTACTACGAATAGATATAAATATCTGTGGTTTCAGGCATCCACTGAGGGTCTTGGAACACATCCCCCATAGAAAAGATAGATATAGATAGATGATACAGAGAGAGAGAGAGAGAGAGAGAGAGACAGAGAGACAGAGAGACAGAGAGAGAGAGAGAAATACAAGAGGGAAGTTCAATTCACATCAGCCATGGAGAAGACCAGGGATGCATGTTTCCATGAGAATCAGTATGTATGAACTCATATAGGTATATGAACATGCACACATGGAAACTCATCACTATTTCTAGAAAAAAGCCTCAAATCATATTTTCTAGTTTATATCAACAATCTATGACATTACTTTTATATACAAGGTATATTTTCATTGGGGGTTTGGTAAAGACATTTCTGTTTTTTCTTGGTTCTCCAGAGATTGAAGAATCCATTCATGATAGAGGCATTTGTCACATTGGTAGCACTGTAGAATTTTGGTATTATCAGTCATGTGGAGTGGCGTGTGGAAAAGACGTTTACTCCTTGTGATCAATAGCTTTTATATTCAACGTAATATTTCTTCTTGTTTAGAAATATTACGTTGAATATAAAAGCTATTGATTACAGGCAGAAAATATACTTACCAATTACTGCCTGAAGGAAGGATACAAACTGCTCTGTGGATGAAGTGGTTAGAGCCGGTGGCATACAATAGACTGTCACACCCGTGTATCAGAGAGGTTCCAGATTCTTCTTAAGCAAATGCTTGCATTTTTTAGTTTAAAATTCATCGTAGAGTTTCAGCAGAAATAAATAGGAAAACGTGAGGCAGGAATACCTGCCAAGAGATTGGCGGTCTAAAGAGCCTGCTATGTAATCAGCTAAGGCAGTTAGTGGCTTTTTACAGCTTCAAAGCTGCACTTTTTCAGAGGTTGAATTGTTCAGCCCATGAATCCTGCCCACAATTTATAAGAATGCCAAGGACACTGGAATGCCGCTTTGGTAAACAATAACTTCAAACATTGCAGTTGATCTAAGCCACCTTTCAGCTTTACATCTGAATGAGCACAGGCAAATATGCTCTCCTAGATTAATAGACTCTGTGGTCTTATTTACACCCCTTCAATCAACCCACCATCTTTGCCTCGGTAATCAGCTTGTAATGAGGAACCTCACCCTGCACTGCCTTTCTCTTTGAGAGAGAAGAAAGGTTCCCCCAGCCTCCATACCCACCTAATTTATTGCCTTTCTAAGCCCCCAAAGAATCCTTTTCTCGGTTGGTGTTCAACTTGTATGTCTATACTTTTGGCAGTACCATTAACAACTCCCCAGAGGGCATGACATGCCTGAGGAGGGCAAAGCTGCCCAAAGATGAGAATGAATAATCTAAAGTTACTACTCGCCCACTCGGGGGCCAGCCCATGACTAGTTTCTAACTAACGAGCAGCTCTCGCAGACTCCACTGTGTTTGTCACACACTGCATTCCAGCCCAGAGCTTTCTCTCACTACTCATTTTCTCGCTGGCATAAGCTAATTGCTATACGCAGCAGCCAGGCTCTGGAAACTTGTAGGGCATGGGGCTAGAGAAACCTAACAGATAAGAATATCTTAATACGCATTTTTTTTTTAAGAAACCATCTTTTCACAGGAAGTCTCACCATCATCACCGCACTCTACATTTGGGGCAGCTGTGTTCTACTCCACCCCATAATGCCTCAAAACGGAGGAAATTTTTTTCTGCCTCACAGTAGCTAAATATTAATGTATCAGTGATGTCCTTACTTGGCATCTGGCTTTCTGACAGGCTTGGGGTTTTAAATCAAGTACGAAGCATGAAGAGTTGTAAATATTCAAAGTCTGACAAAGCACTCCTTTAATGTTCAAAAGTCTCATTAAATTTAAACAATGTGTTGAATAAATGAAATCAGGACTCCAACATGTCTCCTTTGACTTATGCAGAGGTTTACTTCCTTCTTAACAGTTTCTTTTCTCTTAAACGATCCCTGAAGCATAAAACCACAGAAATTTCTTAGGAATTGTTATTCTTTTCACACCACTAGGTAAACATACTTTAGATTATCAAAAGGTTTATATCTGATGCATCAAAAAGAATAAGTAAAAAATAAATAAACTACAACATTTAAACTGGAAATATAGACTGTAAAAGGAAGTCAATTTATACTGGCATGGAGAAAACTAATACACCGCAGCAGCTAAGCAATATTCATTTTTTATGGCATAGTATACAAACGATATAAACCATTTTGAGACAGATTGATGAAAAAAATATTATCCTCATGGTTTTTCTCTACACGAGTACTAATTTTTAAAGTGATAAGAGTAGCTCTATACAGCAATAGAAATATCAAACTATTTCTCTGAAAACTGGTTCTTAAAAAGCATCTAAAACCTTATCCTGAATCTACTTGAAATACATACAAGTAAATCGGAATTACTTTGCAAATTTTCTCTCTCCCCTTTAGATATTGCAATTTCATTAAGAAACAATGGTTAAAATTTTTTTTAATTAAAAAGATACCAAAGCAATTTTTTAAATGTTTCTATGGCTTCAGTGAGTCTCCAAAAGTGGGAATCTTCTTAAATCTCCAAAGAGATTAAGATTTTGAAATACTCTTATCAACTTTGAAGATCAGAGATGTTACACACACAGACTGGCTTGGGGGCACTATTCTGAATGGAACTGATTTGAAGGAGGCTCATCAACCACAGCCCCAGAGCGGGTGATCCAGAGTGGTGATTGCATTGCCGGCAATGATTTCTACCCGTTACCTACCCTGCACCACTTATTAAATACAAAACCCATTGCCCCGAAGAATCTGTTCACAATCTCTGCAACACTGGCATCTGCAGAGGGGAGCTCCAGCTACTTGAAACTCATTAAAACATACTTGAGATTGACAATGAGTAGAGAACATCTGTCAGACTTGGCCAAGATTTCAATCAAGTGTGATGTGGCTGTTTTACTTGACTACATTGACTTAATAAATGAGTTGGCTGCTGTCAGCACAAGGGAAGTTTGGTTGTAATTACTATCCTGTCCTTTTTCCTTTATTCTGAAATGTTCTTTCGCTTAAATGTTCATGTGCTACGTGAAATGCATGAAAATGAAGTTGATGAAGTAATATATCATTTAGAAAAGGAACACAAGGTTCATTTTTGGCTCGCTGAATTTAACTAGATGATCACCTCTTTAATGAGTTTGCAAGTGTATATCCTTGAAAAGATAGATGAAATCACACACATCTCCACTCTGCACAAGTGTCTCCAACCACATTTCTAGAAGAACAAGCCTTCCCTTTGATCTACAGATTGAACAGCTGTAGTAAACATCTGTATGTATAAGCTTGGGGGAAAAGGGAAAGCATTTCTCAATACCAAAGAGCCATCGATCATCAATAAATATAATACTTTACCTTACACATCATTTTAAGCATTATGTTTGTATTTGATATTTATTCCCAAAACAACCCATTTTGCAGATGACTAAACAAAGACTCAAAGGGTTTCACTAATCAGCCCTAGTAACACAATTACTAAGCACCTGAGTCAGGATTCCAACTCTAAATCTGGAACTTTTCCATTATTGTTGCATTTGCTACATTTGCCTTTTACAAATGTGTGTTGAGGGCTCAGATTTAAATATAAGACGTGGGCTCTGACCACTATTATTTATGGGGGACAGAAAGTAATAATTACTTCTGCTGACAAAATAACACCATCTGCTTAAAGATGGAAGAAAGTGAAACTTAGTTAAAGGCCAGGCAAGTCCAGCAGGGTCAGAGGAAATGATCACAGTCCAATGAGCACAAAGCCAGGCCTAGGGCAGAGCACTGGGACATACGCTTACCAGACCTGGCCAGCCGTGCTCACCAAGTAGTGGAGGCTGGGCAAGCGGAGGCTGGGAAAGCAGAGGCTGGGAAAGTGGAGGCTGGGGAAGTGGAGGCGGGCCACCACTAGCTACATGCACTGGTCTACTGATGGGGTACCGTCCCTCCGGCTTGGCAGCGTCTGCTTGGAGAGGGTACACAGCAGGAGTATTACAGTGGAGGCAAGGACTGTCTCTTCACATATGAAACTTGTTTCTTCACTGGACAGAGCATTAGCAAGTATACCCAGAAGAAAAAAAAAAAGCCCACCATTTATACATTAATAATCATTTCCAATTTTCTGTTAATTTATCTCTTTGCCCATTATCAGCAATGGAAATTCCACACTGGATTGAACGCACACTTAATGGGCACTGCTCCCAAGTAAGCCTCCATTTCTGCTGCCTCCAGTAGAGCCTAACCCCACTGAAATGCTCCCGCACTGATGCTATTAGACTGCCAGCCTACAGACACCCTGTGGCTGGACCAAGTTTGTATCATAAATAGGATGGTTTTGTAAAGACTGTGCCCTACAGAAGGTCAAAGTAGTTGCAAAATCAACATCATCATGGTTGAGATGAGCCACATAGCTAAGATTATCGTACTGTCAGTAAAAATAGGTCAGCCACACATCGATGTGTGAATTCTCCCTTTCTGAACTCTCTTCGCATTTTATTTTTATCTCTCATATGGCACTTATCACTTTCTACCTTGTATTATAATTATTTGTATGCAGGTTTTATCCCTCTTATACAGTTATAAGACCTCAAAATTCTTTTGGTTTCCTACAACATCACATGCTTTGCACATAGTAGGTACTCGTGAAGCGTCAGTTGTCTGACAGAATTCTAACAACCGGGTAAGGAAAACGTTTAAAAGCTACTTTTATTTTTTTAAAGTGACTATTAAACTGAACTTCCTTAGAACACTCAGCCTCTGCTGTTCTTATGTTCTGTCCCCATGGCATAGCGCCACTGCACATGTACACACGTGCACGCGTGCGCACCCAGCACACACACACATGCACGCACGCACGCACGCAAGGGCACACGCAGAGCTCCAACTATACTGAATTACTTCTGCTTCCCTGACGTCTTTTGTCCCCAGGTTGCCTTCCTCTCGCTGAGATTTACTCCTTTCCATTGCCTAACTTTTTCACTGACTAATTGACTCCTACTTCAAGTCTCAAGTTAATGATTTTTTCCCCCTGGGAGGTTTCCCTCACCCACTAAAGCCGCCCCGCTGTATCGTGTTGCTTCCTCTGTCATAGCACGTACCACACTTGATTTCCCCTCGACGCACAGATGGGCAGATGAGAATGGGTCCGAGAGCAGGGCTATGGCCAAGGTCCTTTCCCAAGGAAGCCAGAGCGACCAGACCCGCCTTAGCAGTGGGTCCGGAGGATTCTCTGTGAGCTTCCTCTTGACGAGCTAGCAGGCATTGCAGTTTATGTGATTCATGGATTAATAACCCAGCTGGCATAAATATTCCTGTCGGAAGTGTTTTATAAACATAAGTAATAGAGCACAGATTTTACACACGAGTCTTTTGATCGTTTTTCAGTTTAAATGAATAGAATACCCTAAAATATTATAAGTCCAATGGCTTAACTGGGAGTAAGTACAGAGGGAAGAAATTTACTTTATTGTCGATTTTTGTTAATACCATTTCTCAGCTGGCATAAATATTCCTGTCGGAAGTGTTTTATAAACATAAGTAATAGAGCACAGATTTTACACACGAGTCTTTTGATCGTTTTTCAGTTTAAATGAATAGAATACCCTAAAATATTATAAGTCCAATGGCTTAACTGGGAGTAAGTACAGAGGGAATAAATTTACTTTATTGTCAATTTTTGTTGATATCATTTCTTTACACCTAATGTTGGAGAAGACAATTATAAGTTCTTTCTGAAGTAAGAGAAAGAGTAGAAGTTTGGAGTAAGCCGCATAGAAGAGGTGACATATTGGATGAGTTGAGTTTAACCAGATGAAAAGGGGGAGAAAGTTCACCTGACAGCAAAAAAAACTAAACACAATTCTAGAGACATGAAAGTGTGTGTATGAGTAGAAAATTATGGCTTGTCAGTTAAGGTCAGTGTGGAGAAGGTAGATGTGGGAGAGGCTGAGTGCAAGCAAGCGATGAGGTGATAACGGTGGGTTGATTTAAGATTATAAATAGCCTTGAGAACTAAGCAAGGGCAATTGAACTTAATTCTGTAAATTGGAATTAGTTGTCCCAAATTTCCAAACAGAAAACCCGTAATCCGATCTGAGAAATAAGTTTGGTGACAAGCTAACGAATGAGAGAAAAGCTGGAGTCAAGAAGATCTAGTTGAGATGCCATTTCTATGATTTGAATAACCAGTTTTGATAATTTAAAGAATTGCATATCTATAAAGTTCAATAAATATTAACTTAAAACTACTATCTCGATACAATTGAATTCAATAAGCTTTAAGGCAGCAGATATTGAGGCAGATTTTTTGTTCTTATTGTTGTTACTTAGCTCCAAGTAATTCAGGTAAAAATTAACACATAATTTGAGCATGATGAATAAATCCACCAAAGAGCTGATTGCAGGCTTTGTGTCCCTAACCTTAAGAATATGAATTACAGTTGTAACTGAAGTAAAAAGACCAAAACGATGCTAGACCTGCTGGGATGCAGTGCCGATTGTAATTCGCAGAAATAAAGTGTTTTCTTAAAAAAAAAAAAAAGCCATATTTATTAATTAAAATTGGGACCTATTCGAAATCTACATGTGCCAGTTTACGCTGTTATTGACATGAAGTTCATGGTCAAAGAACACGTTTCTTACAATGAAAAGGAATACGAGTTGCAATATTTCTTTCCAAGTCAGTTACAGCATTTGTAACTTATATTTAACTTAATTAACTTTGTATCAGAATCCCAAAGGAAATTTGATGGGATCAAATACGCCAGGAATTTTGTGGAAGGAGAAAGAAAAGGAAAGACGGCTTTTCCTTTCCTACTGGCTGCCATTTCCCAAGGAAGCCAGAGCAACCAGACCCGCCTTAGCAGTGGGTCCTGAGGATTCTCTGTGAGCTTCAAGGGCACAGCTACGGTGCCAGAAAGGCCATGCAGTACTGCGACGCACGCCCGGGAAAGAGACAGAGACTCTGCTAGCATAATGACACAGAGAGCATACACCACCAGGTCTGTCTGGACAAAGCAATCTCCAGTCGGCCACTCCTAGCACTTTAGCTGGACATGAGAACATTTCTTCTATATGGGGATGTCACGTTTATCGCAGCCATCCCTGCCTGCTTTCGCCTTCCCTTACCCCAGAGGGGATGCTAATAGACAATAAGACCTTCTAATGAAACAGGAAGAAAAGGAAAATCACTGTATGCATGGAGTAGGAAACCCATGAAAACACTTTTATAAGGTTATTTGCTATTATAGAGTTTTCTGTCAATTTTTAACTAATAAATGTTACTAAATTTCTCTGGTTGTAGATCTGTTTGAATCTGATATGTAGTAGTCTTAAACTTTTGATCCTCAATAACTGGAAGACTTTTCATGGTAACTGACTCTAAAATCTGACTCTGGGTCAGAATGAATGAAGGCAGAGAGCCTCAAACAAAAGTAAATCATTTTTTCCCCATAACATTATTCTAGGGTGGAAAATCTCTCATTTGAAGGATTACTCATTCCTGACTGAAGGTGGTAAAGAAAACTGTCACCACGGTGTCAACCACATTTCACATGACTTTGTGATTAAAGACGAAGTATCAATGCCAACTTATCTCAACGGATCACAGATCATAACTGACTGAAGATGTGCCATGTTGATGGTTTTTCCTAAATAAATTAAGCCCATGTATCATTTCACCCTAATATTATCCTCTTGGACCATCAGAACCATGCTCTAGTAAAATGCCCCCTTTGTGTCTTCTACAGGGGTCCAAGCTATCACTCCACACCACTCTCAGGACGGGAGGCTGGCATCCCCAAGGCAGTACCCACTATGCCCATAGCATATGAATGAGACATAGGAGTAGCCAAAACAGTGACCCATTAGTAAAAGCAAAACTAGTTAATATTTATTGACTGATTGCCATGGGCCAGGCATGGCTCTGGGTACGGAGGAATGTGGCAGTGTGAACAGAATAAAGTCCCTGCACAGATGGTTTACACATTAACCTGGGTATGAAAGAACCGTAGGGAAATGCAAGCTGCTATCGCAGAGTGCTCAGAATGCCTCTCCCAGGAGCTAACTGTTGACCCCCAAGTGAGGTAAACATTTGGAAAACGTGTGTTTCAAGCAGAGGGAAAAGCAAGTACAGAGACTCTGAGAAAGGATCACATTTGATATATTTGAGGAATGGCAGTTGGGCTAACAGAGCTGGAGAAAAACGTTCAGGAAGTGTGGTGAGAAATGAGATCGGGGCGGAAGTCAGGTGTGTGATGGTGTTTGGTTGTGTACATTGTCGCTGAAGACTAGATTTTATGGTCTGTGTGACAGGAAGCCATCGGAGAGGGTTTTGAGCCGGGAAGTCATGTGGTGTCCTCCTTAAACTTCTCCACGATAACTCAGTTCCACAGGCTTCTCTCCCCATCAACATGACAATGGCCAGTCCTACTTTCAAGGGCTCAAACGGTATCTCTACAGGAGACAAGTGTTAGAAGTAGGATTTCTGTATTTCCCCCATCTTCCTTTTTGAAGCTAGGCATGGACTAAGATCAAAGTTAAGGCAGCAGACCTGGTCCACTGGTAATAGCAAGAACGTGACACAGCCATGGTTAGACTCCCACATGGGAATCTGCTGGGAGGTGGCGACGTAAATGTTCTAATTATCTTCCAGACCCTCAGGCACTGTGGCCCACGCTCGTTCCACACGTCCCTAGGCTCATCCATAGATAAATGTGAATCACGGACAATCGGCACCACAGACGAGACGAAAAGAGAATCTAAAAGGGTCGAAGGACCTAAAAGCGTTTCCAAACCACCCTGAAGAGGCGCATGGAGAGCCCCACACCCTGAAACCAAAGGGCTCATATGCTCTAACTGGGAGTACTCTAAAGAAGGGAGGGGTCGATCCGGAACTCCCACACGGCCTCTGCTTCCTCCACCCGGGGGAAGCGGGTGCCTGTCCTCCCCTGCTCCGCCCTTTCTCCACTGTGGCCACGCTACTGAGTTTCTACTCAAAAATAAGGACTGTTTTTTTTTTTTTCTTCCTAGATTAAAAGAAAAAATAAAAAAAAGTCTAAGAAACCTGAATGAACATGTTCCCTGGAGATCAGTATTATCATGTTAAGAAATCGATTAGGATGGTGAGCCACAGCTGAGTGGATGAGGGCTCTTGTGTTAAGTGAGGAAGTTAGACATCTTGGGAGAAAATTTGTATCTACAAAGAACGAGAAATCAATTCAATTTAGATACATGAATAGCAAAGAAGACATTTAGTATGAGCCAAAAGCACCAAAAGGACAAAAAAGAAGGAGCTTGTGATAACATGGATAAAATAAACCAAGAAGACTAGATCAGGGTTATAAAGGAAAGAAATAATTTAATACTAATAGCAAAATATGGGGAAATTTGTAGAGAAAAGAATAACCTAGTCGCACGGTGAATGCAGTTTAGACGAGTTTTGGAAATCACTTTGTCAGCAGACTGATTTTGCCTCTTTCCAAAGAAGCAATGCATAAAAGAAATGGCCGACTCATGCTGAGGTAAATTGTCACCTAGTTCCAGGATCCAGGCCAAGAAAATGTAATGAAAATCAGATGCATTTAGAGGCAAAGATATACTGTATTATTTTCGAAAGTGGGCCAAGACTATACAACAGAAAGTCACCAGAAAATTCTGAAATGCTCCACAAAATGCTCTTCAAGGCGGCCAGGGGTGTCCCCCAGAGAATCCTCAGCTCCTGGAGGAACTGTGTTCCAGCGACTACGACTGATTACTCAACTCACTCGAGGCGGCCTCGGTGGCAG
>NW_006440645.1:8348869-8356394 GCF_000325575.1 Pteropus alecto | reverse complement strand
TGAAGGGAATCTCAAAGGCTTCCTGCTCCTCAACTTTGTCTGTAATTGGGACAAGGCCTCTGTGGCAACCTGCGGTGACATTCTTCCTCCCCTATATTTGAGGCTGGAGCTACTTCTTAATGAGACTTTTAAGAATCCAGTCAAGATCTTTCTTATCTTTCAGGGTTTGCTGCCACCACCGTGTGTGAGCGGATGCCTCTCTACTTGGGAACAGAAAGGGAATGTCTTTGCTATCCCTCAATGGGGTGACTTATTTTAGAAAATAAAATAAATTGGAAATTATATCCTTACATTTTATAACCAAAACATACACGTAAAACAACTAAATTAAAAGCTAATTAAAAATCAGACATAGGCAAATAAATACTTATTCCATGGAGAAAAGATTATAAAACAATAGTCATCCTTACTTTAAGCTCCACTCACATCTGTGCCTCACTCCAGGAGCCCGTGAACCATATCACCTCCTTCCCTGTGCCATTCTTATTGATAACACTCCTGGCTTCTAACAACGCGGATATTCAAAGGTCCTCTTTTCAAGTGGAAATCAGGCATTTTTTTCCACTCGAGTTTCCAGTATCTTGATTCGTGACTTTTAGGAAATCGCCATCTTTCTGCCTCCTTTTTAACCATATGTAAAACAAAACTCATAAATTCGACTAAAGTCAAAGTGCTCTGACAAGGATGGATAACAAAACTCCACGCAGAGCACTTCCCCCACGTAAATTATTACGCAAATTCTTGAAAGTATAAGTTGATATAAATAAATACGAGGAAAAGAGATTTGGATTTATCAACTTTCTTTCACTCTTATTTATGGAACATCCAAAATTAGATAAGTTTGATGAATTTAGTATTTCGGTTCCCTAAACATACGCTATAAAATTGGGTGATTTGGTGGTAAAACACTATGTATGAATTTTTCAATGTAATTTTTTTTTAAGTTACCAGTGGTTACATATCAGGATTCTGATGTCTTGGGGTTCCCCCACTCCCCACCCCACTACATGAGTTTGCTTCTCTTCAAGTTGAATATTTGTTTGAAAATTATATGACCTGCCTGATATATAAAAGTCATGACTTGTAAAACCTTATGTTAACAGTGCATATGATACAGATATAATTATAAATGTAATTTCTATTCTGTTCTCTTTACTGGGCTACAGTATCTTTGAGTAATCTATTCCAAAATGAAAGATCATCCCAAATCCCTTCAACCAACTCTGTACCTGTGGTCTAAGTATTTATTTAATGTCACATTCAGTAAGGGACCTAGAGACCTTTCACTCTATGTGGAAAGAAAATGCAAATCTGTTAGCTATTTGCGGAGGTTCCTAAGGACACTTAAAACTCACAGGCATTTGCAACTACGAATTTCCCAGCAAATATAAATTCTTTGTCTTCTGGAGCATTTGCTTAACTGAACAAAGTATACCCAGCCTGACGAGAATTAACATTAACCATAACACAAAATTACACCTTTGACATTCCTTAAGTTGATTTCTATGGTTGTCTTCTCTTTTCCCATATTGATTTCCCCAATTCGATCATTTAAAAAAAAAAAAATGAGGGAGACTTTACAGCGTTCACCAAACTCCTCCAGTCATTAATGATTACGATTATATTTATTTTCCCTGCCTTCCTTTATTTAGGAAGATTCTTTAGTATCAAAAATGGGTCGGGTACTATGTCACACGCTAAAGAGACAGCGATAAATTTAAAATTAAAAGAAAATAAAAGCACCGTCCCAACTTTTATGATTTTATATTTTGTGAGAAAATGGGAGAAATAGATAGATAAGCTGTGAGTTGCAAATACAGGAGCAAAAATGCTATACAAGTATGATGGGAGTATAAAGAAAAGAATTATTATCTCTGGTGGAGAAAGTCCAAGAAGTATTCATGAAAGAGATGATATCAGATTTAAAACTGATGGTTTTAAAGCATCAGTAGACAGTTGGTGATTTGAACTGAGAAGCATTCCAAGCAGAAAGAACAGCTTGTACAAAAAAAAAAAAAAAAAAAATGAAGGTTTAGTACAAAAGTATTTGATGTGCCTAGGGTAAAGAAGTAATGGACAAATAAATGGAGTGCTAGGAAATTAAACTATAAATATTGTGTGGTATCAAGATTATAAAGTTGAGGCTCAGTGGCATAAATCCAAAATAACTGACTTAAGAATGTCCCTATTGGTTGAGCATTCAGAATATTTTCAATTTTTCCCAAATATTAAACTTTCTGCACATGTCTTTGAACACATCTCTAGCTGGTTTTTAAAGATCAGATTCCTAGACATAAAATTAGTGAAGTACACGGTAAACTCCTTTTACCTTTCTTATAACATTTGTCATAAAAAGATGCCAGTTTACCAGCAGCACCTGAGAATAGCAGTTTTACTGTTCCCTTTGCCAGAACTAAATATCCTCATTAAAAAAAGAAAGAAAGAAAAAAATTGCTGGTTGCCTGAGGGGGGAGGCTGGGGTTAGATCTCAGAGCATTATGAAGACGAGGAAGAAAAGTTCCAATTTAATTCTGATGTTAATAAGAAACCCATTAAAGATTTTTGATGAAGAAGGTAAGAGGGCTAGATCAGCCCTTTACAAAGATTAATTTTGGCAACAAGAAATAGGATAAGATGGGGCTGGCTTGGCTCAAGAACCCTCACAATTTCAGAAGTGGAGAGGCTCTTCTCTGTAATTTGGGCAGCCCTGTGCAATAGAACTTTTTGCTATAAATAACGGAAATGACCTACCAATACGGCAGCCACAAGGCTCGTGTCACTCTTAAGTACTTAAAAGGTAGCTAGTGCAACTAAAGAACTGAATTTTAAATTTCAACTTAGCTTTATTGAATTTCAATTTAAAAAGCCACATATGGCTAACTACTATCCTATTGGACAGGACGGATCTAGAGGAATAGAACTCGAGATAGAGACATCGAGATAGAAAAAAAGAAAGAACAGATTGAGTGAACAAATTCACTGACTATTTGCATGTGTAAAGTGTGGGCGAGGGAGAATCCTATCTGATAGCGAGATTTAGAATCAGGGGAAAATGAAATAAGATCATGCATTTTACAGGGACTGCAATAGAGAAAAGAAAAGGGTTCGGCGAAGCTCGCTCTCTCTCCCCACCCGCCCCCGCCACGCGCCCCTTTCTCCTCCTTCAATAAACAGCTTCTAAACTTGTCGACAGGACATTGGAAATGACAAAAAGATTTAAACTGACCAGGAACCATGTTTTCATGCTTTTCCTAGCTATATTGATCTATATAAAATGTGATAAGCTGTTGGAACTTAACCTATATATCACACCTACAAATACAAGCTGGCACTTCTCATTGTCAGAAACTCTAATGAAAAGAAAACTGTCCTAAACACCGTAAAACTAACCGAATATCAAAAGTAAGACAGTTTAAGTATCCTGCTTCCACAATTTAAAGGCAATATACCTATTTACAAGACATTACGACATTAACAGTAATGATATTGATAAAAATACAAGTGTAAATGTAACGTAGAAGAGTGAACTTTAATGAGGGTCACAGACCCAGCCAAACAAACAAAGGTTGTATAAATAAAACAAAACAATGGCATCAGGCTATTAGCTAAATCTATATTGATGGCTCAACTATAAAGGAAGTAAAAGGAAGGACCTGGTCCTTCACCTCTGTCTTTGCATGACTAGTCTTTGCTCAGCTTTAACGTTTCACCTTAAATCCAGCTCCTGAGAGAGAACTGATTCTATACATCTCTTCTCCAATATATTATTTCCAATTCTGTTGTTTTTATTCATGACACTTGTACAGTATTTATGTATTTGTTTCTTTGTTGCCTGTCTCCATAAATGCTATGATCCATGAGAGTCTGTTTTGTTAACTGATGTTTACCACTCTCCAGGAAGTACACTGTCTGTTATACTGAAGAGGCTCAGTAAGTATTTTTGGATAAATAACTGAATCTTACTCATTAGATGAAGAAGTGATCTTCCACTCAATGTGTAAAAGATACAGGTGTCTTTTACAAAATAAATAGAAGATCCAGTAGACTAAGAAGAAAATTCCACCAAAATCAAAGTGAAGACTGCTGAAGTCAGTGACCAAATTAATTCTTGCCAAACAAGAATGTGCCTGGTAGGTTCAAAAGTCAGCTCACCATCCAGCCTGTGGCACCTAATTCAACCAGAAGAGCTTCATCTCACCTCTAGCAAAGACCTTGCTAACAAAAGCGATTGTTTAGCTCAACAAAAACAGATGAGCTCATCAGATATTTATTTATTCTAGGACTTTCATTCTAAGATAAAAAAAAAATCCTAAACTTGCTAGTTATCAACCTTAAAGAACACTAATTGATCAAGAGTACATGGTAAGCATAGATAAAATAGCCCAGATGTTGTAAGTTTTTGAGGACATTTTATGCATACCACCACTTAAGGTAAAGATTTTTCCTAGTTCATCAAGACCACTGTTAATCAGATACTATTACTATTATGAGAACAAGAGAAACAGAGAGAGAGAATGTATTTGCGTACATATGTCTGAATGGACCCTTCTGAACTTCTGAAAATATGAATTCCAAAACCATTATTTTGTCCTAACCTTGCAAAACTTCACATTTGCAGCAGTCATATTTTCCTTTTTGGATAACAAAGTGAAAAAGAAAAAAGCAGCTTTCCACATTTGGGAGCTGTTCAGACCTCACAGCTGGGCTTCAGTGTTATTACCAGCTGGTCTGATGCTCACGATCAGGCCACTTTGTTCTTCTGTTTGACATACAGTGTCTCAGAGAACACTGATATCAGACAGGGTCACTCTGAGACCATGATGAAGTGAGACAAAAGCAAGGTCACTGTGCAACCCACGGAAC
Organism: Pteropus alecto; assembly: GCF_000325575.1. Lineage (NCBI taxonomy): Eukaryota > Metazoa > Chordata > Mammalia > Chiroptera > Pteropodidae > Pteropus > Pteropus alecto. The sequence goes on along the minus strand of NW_006440645.1, from coordinate 8,351,531 downwards.
GCAATACATCCTGTCTCGTTAAATGTGCGACTTCGAGTTCTTTACCAGTTCCAGCTTTGCCCTCACTCTAGTCTACCCGCCTTATAAATAAAATTTATTGGGATACTCATTCGTAGAACTTCTCTGCTTTCTGACAAAGTAAGCTCTCAATTCTTTACAGCCTCCCAAGAATTACCCAACCAAAACTTAAATCCTGCAACACCCATAGTGCCTATCAAAGAAAAATTGTTCCAGATGGAGTTATGTGGGCAAGGAAGATTTTATTCAAGATTACTACAACAGGGGAGAGAGAGTCAACTCAACTCCACTAAAACAAAAATTAGATGAGTTTTTAAGTCCAGATAAGTGAAAAAATACTGGAGGACATTAGTAGGAGGTTGACTAATATTACTAGACCATCTGTGTTTGCTAATTGGTGCTTATCAAAGTTAGACTCCTATCCTCCCACAGGGACTGGGAGATAGGGACCCTATCTTCCTTTATAATTCCATTTCAAAGGGATGGCTCCCCAGTCCTTTAGAAAGACATTTCTGTTTATAAAACTGGCAAGAGACTGGGAGATTTCTATCTCAAAGGTTAGAGAACAGATTTATAATAGCAAGTTTTCTAAAGTAAATGATCTAAAGTAAGGTCAGGGACCCATAGTCAGGAAGAAGCCTGTCTAAACTTTAATCAAGGTGAGGGAATGATCAACGCTGCCTTGGCCAGTAAAAGTCGGTACGTTCGTGCTCTAACGCGAATGTGTTTTTGGTCTCTTAGCACAGTTTAGGGACAGTAAGTTTTTCTGAGAATTTCAGGATAGCTGTGGCATCTTGGAATTCCTCAGTCCAAAATCAAGGGAAAAGCCGAAGACAGGCTTCGATGTGCCCTTAGGAAAGGTAAAACCATTGCAACAGACGTCAGGAATGAAACAAAAGGTGCTGCTCAAAGCCACTAGGCTGGAGAGAGGATCTTTTGGTGAGAGAAAGGTAAGGCACGAAGTTATCTTTTTCCTCTCAGCTCTTTTCCTGCATGTTACTCATGTGATACTCTCTCAGAAAGCAGTTAAAACAAGAGGTTCAAGGAGAAAAGCGATCCAAACTGTCTGCTCTAGGCATTTGGAGAGAACAATCTAGGTGTAACCAAAGCTTTTCCAAGAGTCCACCCACCCACTCTGCAAGAGCAGGCAAATGTTAGGTGCCAGAGACCTGTCACTCACCCCTGTCATTCACAGAGAGACCAGAGTCTCCTCGGCTCCAGGGGCCTGATGGTACAGCCTGCGTCAGAGGGAGAATGTGGAGGGCTATCATATGGAAGGAGCGGCAGAAGTATCATTACATGTCAACTCTACATGTGGCTTCAGCGGCTGTGATGCATAAAAGGGGTGGGGAAGTCTCGTGGGACAGAGAAGAGAGATGAGCTCGGACCCCTGAGTCGGCGTTTGTTCTCCTGGTTCCCAGACTGGCTCTGTTTCATCCTGAGGTCCATGTTCCTCTCCAGACAGCTCTCCACAGGACTCCTGCCTTCAGGGGTAGGAACCGCCTCCTCCCTTTGAACCTGAGGGCGGTCGGGGGTCCTCTGCACTAGTCCCTTCCACTTTCCCACTCCTTTGCAAAAAAGTATGTTTATTAAACCTACTTTTGAATGATCTTAATTTGAGTGGGCGATCTTGGAGCCAGAATGACACATGGGGTTGGATGTTCTAAGTAAGAGTGTACTGTTTGCCTAAATTGTTCCTATAAGCATTTTATGTTTTGAGAAACAAGCAATGTAGCAGCACTGTATGACTTCGTGAAGTATAAGAGAAGAAAATGTCCAACCTCTCAGAGCATCGATAATAATATTCACATTTAGAATGTATCAGATCTTGTTCTCTCTACCCCCACGCCATACCAGTAGAAATAACTCAGATGATTAGGGAAACAGACGATTTTCTACAGAACCAAGGAAGCTGCTGTGAAGCCCATCGTGAGCATAAGTTGGCTAATACAAGAACTGGACACAGAAAGAACACTATGACCCAACACCTTACCTCTGCTCTAGTGGAGGAAAGAAGGTTCCAGCTGTGTGAAACCCCTCTGAGCTCCAAGAAGTGAAACGGCATTTATAACTCTGCAGCAACATCTGAACGCGGTGGGCAGAAAACCAGAATTATGCCCATTTTGGAACCCGCATGACTCTAGCCAGTTGAAACCAGGAAAAAATGTCAGTCTGAACTAAAATTAGGGAGGTGTGATAACTCAGATAGTACTTTTAGTTTGCGTTCTCTAAACCAGCCTGTATGTGGGATGCCTTCCTTAGCGCCTCTAGGAAGGTTCTAATAGTTATTGAAAAATCATCAGTGAATGTAATTTCATGGTCAGAAAATCATGTCTTTCTGAGGAAGAACTTTCCACTTGCTATCAACTAATTGCTAAAGAAAACTACAAATTAGATAAATGAGAGAGAGAGAGAGAGAGAGAGAGAGAGAGAGAAAGAGAGAGAGAGAGAGAGACAGCCTCTGAAATCACAAATAGAGTTGAATCTGAATACCTTTTCTACTCTTTCCATATGATAGCCCACAAAATTCTCTCTCTATCATTCCTGCATATCAATACACACTACACACTACACACACACCCACACACACACACACACACACACACACACACACACCCCCGCCCCACAGATATCTATATCCTTA
>NW_006440645.1:8329448-8348643 GCF_000325575.1 Pteropus alecto | reverse complement strand
AAAAAAAAAAGAGAGAAAAGAGAGAGGGGGGGGGGGGAGAGAGAGAGAGAGAGAGAGAGAGAGAGAGAGAGAGAGAGACAGCCTCTGAAATCACAAATAGAGTTTGAATCTGATACCTTTTCTACTCTTTCCATATGATAGCCCACAAAATTCTCTCTCTATCATTCCTGCATATCAATACACACTACACACTACACACACACCCACACACACACACACACACACACACACACACCCACACACCCCTGCCCCACAGATATCTATATACTTATTCAGCTTTTTGGGGGGGTAAAAATGCTTATTTCCTTCACCTTTTTCTCATATGGTATTTTTCTATAATATTTTCTCATCCTGAACTCTGTTCTTTAGACACTTTCTGGTTTATCACTGTCTCTATTAAAACAGCTAATCCCACCACTATTTTTTATTGATAGTGTAGCTATTCTGGGAGTGTGTTAAAATGAAAGTGATCTGGATTCTATTATCCCTCATATTAGCTATCTGCCCAGGTTCAATGTATCTATTAACTGTCACTCTTTGAATATGGTCGTTCAATTAGAGAAAATATCAAATCTAGGAATAAAGAGCCTATTTTCTTTATTTCATTTAAGACTTGGAAATTTTTAAGCCACCCGAACTAGAGGTAGAAGGGACATGATGCTGCCAACGCACAGGAAGCATTTCTGGACCCCACTGGGAGGAATGTCTGGTCGTAAAGGTAAAGCGGGGTCTGTGCCTGGAAGAGAGAATAACTGTGAGGTAACCCCCACCCCAACACGCTTTTATTTCCCACTCCAACTATCACTGCAAGACACCTTATCTGAACCTCCTCCGATGCCTAGAACAGAGCTGGATGTGCTAAGTAATCTGCACATCACTTTTCTTAAAAAAAAAAAAAAAAAGTCTGTAAAAATATTTCATATTTTCAATTCATTCTAAAGAGACTTGGGTTTTTACAGATGTCGGCATTATAGAAATGCCACATTGAAGAGTGTCAAAGACTTCGTGTCTGGAGGTTTGCATGGTACAGATTCCGAATGCTTTCACGACCGCTAAGTCTTCATAAGAGCAGGAACAAAATCCCAGCAAGGTTGCAAGAAAGTCCCTTGAAAGGTTTGCGACTCTGTTGTGATAAAAGCTAAGAGAGGGAAGGATGGAGCATGTTACCAGCTAAGATTTCAGCTAGCTTCAGGAGGATTAAGGGAGCTAGGATGGATACAGTCTTTGAAGCACCAGGGAGAAAAGAAAAATATCTCCATGCAAACAATAGGAACAACTGTTATAAGGTGAAGCCTCCGCCGATAGTTCTCACCTTTTATCAGCTGTGCCTTCGCGCGACAGGGAGGCCAGAGAACACTTTTAAAATATAGGTGCTAATCTGTGTGTTTAGAATATAACAGGAAGAATCTGGAGGAGGGCTTATTATGATGCATAAGACAGTTATATAATGAGTATATAATGAGCTTATTTTAGATCCGTGGTGAAATCTTGGTCACAATTCTAGAAATATTTGTAATTATTAACTTATACCTTGTCCTTTCTTTGAAAAAGGATTTAAGTCATTTTCTAGAAATATTTTTTTCTTATATAATAAGGTTTCATTGCTGTTGTTAAAGATACAGAATTCAGAGGCAAGGTACAGTGTGGGTAGAATCATTAGCTCAAGCGATGTAAGTTAGAAAATGTAAAGCTGAACTGAAAATTTGGTGTGAGGTTTCTTGGTGTGTGAAGCCAAGTACGAACGCTATGGGTTTGTGGGTAGATTCAAGTATAGTCCAGCAGAACCTGAGGTGTCCCCACAAACCATCGCTGGGCTCCACGGACAGGTGGGGTGAGCGTATCCAGCTATTCTCCCTGCTTCAATCACAGGTTTCCTGCTGTTCTGACGTGTTTTACTTGAAGTCCATATATAATTACATATGAAAACACGATACTGGAAAAAAAAATTCTCATCGGCCATAGTTTAAAAACACTCTGGGTACTGAGGAGAGATACCGTTTTCATGCTGAATTTCATGCTGAACTTCATACAGCCTATCAGAGTGGTAGAGTTAACATTATTTTCAACAATATCTCTACAATTTGTGCAATAGGGATGTTCACTTGGCTATTTCTTACAATATTTCTCTGTACCAAGTGAGGGTATAATGTCAAAGAATGCTTTGGTAACAACAACTCAGAGAAGTCCAAATGAGATGACCCAAGCATATAGTTCTCAGATATTCAGACCTCTATGAAGAATGCAATTTTAAATATCTAGATTTCTGGGGAATATAACTAGACTGTATATTTTCCAGCAACGTATATTGTTTCTCGTAATTAATCTTTTAGACCAGTGTGTTCAAGGCAATATTACCTAGTGAATAGGTTTTCTAAATCGTTTATAGCCAGTTCATCCTTGAGTAGAAGGTAGGTTTCACATTCTCTAAGAATTCCAACTTGGAACACACACCTAACTCAGACACCTCAACGCATCCTCCACTCAGACACCTCAAGAGCAGATCCAGGTGCCCCCAGGTGCCCCAGCTTCCTCGGGAAATTATTATGACCCACCTGCATTGGTCTCTGCTTAGATTGAAATTGACCACTTTAACACATTCTGGGCTATAAAACACACCTTATCAAATTTAAAAGAATAAAAAATTATACAATGTCTGTTTTCAGACCACAAAGGAATTAAACTAAAAATCAATAACAGAAAGATAACTGGAGAATCTCAAAAATGGAGATTCAACAACACACTTCTAAATAACATATGGATCAAGAAAGACTTCTCAAGGCAAATTTTAAAATATTTTGAACTAAATAAAAATGAAAACACAACTTATAAAAATTAGTGAGATGCACTGAAATCAGTGCTTACAGGGAATTTATAGCATTGAATGCATACATTAGGAAAAAAACATCTAAAATCAATAATCTGTTTCTGCCTTAGGAAACGAGAAAGTAAATTAAATTAAAAGAAAGCAGTAGAAAATTAATAAGAAGAAGTGGAGCAGAAGTCAATGAAACTGAAAATGAAGTAAATCAGTAGAAAAAAAAATCAAAGAAATTAAAACTGGTTCTATGAAAATACCAATAAATTGATAAACTAGGCTAACTCAGAAAAAAAAGAGAGGATACAAATTGCTAATATCGGCAGTGAAAGAGGGGACATCACTACAGAGCACATGAACATTAAAAAGGTAGTAAAGGAATGCTATGAACAACTCTATGCCCACGAGTTTGATAACCTAGATGAAATGGACCAATTTCTTAAAAGATACAATCTGCTAAAACTCACACATAAAGAAATAGACAGTATGAATAGGCCTATATATATTAAAGAAATTGGATCAATGACTAATAACTTTCCAAAACAGAAAGCACTAGGCCTAGATGGGTTCACTGGTTAATTCTACCAAATATTTAAGGAAGAAATTATACCAATTTTCTACATTCTCTTCAAGAGAATAAAAGCAGGAAGAATACTTCCTAATTTATTGAGGCCAGCATTACCCTAATACCAAAACCAGACCAAAAAAAAAAACTACAAGAAAAGAAATCAATATCTCCACAAATACACAAGGAAAAATTCTCAATAAATATTAGTACATTGAACCCAAAAAAGTATTAAAAGAATTATACACCCTGACCAAGTGACTTACCCCAGGTATGTAAGGCTGGTTCAACAGTCAAAAACCATAGAATTTAATCCATCACATCAACAGGCTAAAAAAGAAAAAAAATCATATTACCAATCAGCAGATGAGGAAAAAACATTTGATAAAATCCCATACCTACTTATGATAAAAAAAAATCTCAGTAAACTGTAAATAGAGGGCAACTGTCTTAGCTTCATAAAGACTGTCTACAAAAAACCTACAGCTACCATCATATTTAATGATAAGAAACTAAAAAATTTCCCAGTAAGATCAGGTTCAAGGCAAGGATGTCCTCTCTCACCACACAGTCTCAATATCATAGTGGAAGTCTCTGCTAACGTGGTAAAGCAAAAAAAAAATAAAATGCAAAGTAAACATATTAGGACAGAAAATCATAAAATTGTCTTTGTTGGCAGATGACATGATCGACTATGTAGAAAATCTGAAAGAACTGACAAATTCTTCTGGAACTAATAAGCAATTATAGCAAGGTTGCAGGATGCAAGGTTAATAAACAAAAGTTAATTGCTATCCTCTATATCAACAATAAACTGGAATTTGAAATTAAAAACACAACACCATTTACATTAGCACCCTCCAAAATGAAATACTTAGGTATAAATCTAACAAAATACATACAAGATCTATATGACAAAATGTACTAAATTCTGATTAATAAAATCAATGACAAATTAAATAAAGAGACATTTCACGCACATGGATAAGGACGCTCACTATTGTCAAGATGTCAGTCCTTCTCAACTTGATCTATAGATCTGATAGAATCCCAGTCAGAAAGTTATTTTATGGATATTGACAAACTGATTCTAAAATTTACACAGAAGGGCAAAAGAACCAGAATAGCCAACACAATATCGAAGAAGAACAAAAGTTGAAGGACTGATGCTACCCGGCTTCAAGACTTACTGTAAACTACGGTAATCAAAATGGTGTGGTGCTGGGGGAGAACGGACAAAAATACCGGTAGGACAAAATAAAGAGCCCGGAAATAGACCCACGTAAATACGGTCAACTAATGTTTAACAAAGGAGCAAAGGCAGTACAAAGGAACAGAGAGAGTCTCTTCAAAAAGCGGTCCTGGAAAACCTGGGAACCCACATGAAAAAAAAAATTAATCTGAACAAAGAGCATAAACCCTTCACAAAAATGAACTCGAAATGGATCATAGACATAAATTTAAAGCACAAAACTAACTATACAACTTTCAGAAGATAACATAGTGACCTTGGTGATGCTTTTTTTAGGTACAACACCAAAGACCTGATCCATAAATAAAATAATTGATAAGCCTGATTCATTAAAATTAAAAACTTCTGTTCTGTAATAGATTATATCAAGAGGATTAGAAAACGAGCTAAAGAATGAGAAAAAAATATTTATAAATACAGATCTGATGAAATCTACTATGTAAAATATACAAAGAACTGTTAAATCCCACCAATAGGAAAACAAACAACCCAATTAAAAAATGAGCCAAAGACCTTAACAGATACCTCACCAAAGAAGCTAGTCAGATGGCAAGTAAGCATATGAAAGATGCTCCACATTACATGCCATCAGGAAAACGTATATTAAAATAACAATGAGACACCACTACATATATTAGAATAACCAACATCCGGACACTGACGTTCACCAAATGCTAGCAAGGATATGGAGCAAGAGGAATTCTCATTCAGCACTGGTGGGAATGTAAAATGATGCAGCCTCTTCAGAAGACATTTGGAGGTTTCTTACAAAACTAAACATATGACCATTCGATCCAGGAATCTCGCTCCTTAGTATTTACCCAAATTATTAAAAACGTATGTCCATGCAAAACCTGTACACAGATGTTAACTGCAGCTCTGTTCACAACTGCCAAAACATGAAAGCAGACAAGCTGTCCTTCACTATCTAAATGGATAAATAAATGGTGGTACATCCAGACGATAGAATTCTACTTAGCCCTAAAGAGCAATGAGCTATCAAGCCATGAAAAGACATGGAAAAACCTTAAATGCATATTATTAAGTGAAAGAAGCCAATTTAAAAGGGGTTTATACTGTATGATTCCAACTACAGGACATTCTGGAAAAGGCAAAATTATGAAGATGATAAAAATATCTGGTTGCCGGGGGAGGAAGATGGGGGGCATGAACAAGCAAAGCCAAGAGGATTTATAAGGCAGTGAAAATGCCCTGTATGGTACTATCACAAAGAATACATGCCACTCTATATTTTCCCAAACCCATTGAATGTACACTGAAAGTGAATCCTTAGGTAAACTATGGACTTTGGATGATGTGTCAATGAACATTCATCCTTGAGTAAAAATGTACTCCTCTGGTGAGCAATGTTGATAATAGGGGAGGCTGTGCGTGTGAGGGAGCAGGGGGTATATTGAAAATCTCTGTTGTCTTTCTCTCAATATTATTGTAAATTTAAAACTGCTCTAAAAATAAAATCTGAAAAAAAAACATTAATATTTAAATAGACGAGATCCTTCATGAAGTTTCATTCTAGTTAATTCATTCTGTACATTTTTCCCAAGTAGAGTGTTGAGTAGAAAATGTGATTTGGTTACTGATAGGATTAGAGGTCAGTAGGGCTCCATGGCTACTCTATAAAGCAAAGAGAAAAGGTAAACTCTTAACCTATTATAGTAAATTATACCCTGAGATCCAGAGCATAGAAAACTTTTAAATTATATACAGCTGCATAATAACCTTAATAACCTAACAGAACCACTGACATAAAATAGCAGCATAAAATGTCACGGTATAAATGTAATAATGTCTATGAGGTTTGTGGAAATTAGCATAAGATGCTTTCTAGAAAATTAAGTAGGAAATTTAGTAGAACCTGTTATCTATCAAATATACTGTCCTCTCTTCCACTTTGGTGACAGAACCCCAATTTTGTTCTATGATTTAAGATAACAGCAAACTTTTTCGATAAAGGAGTAGATAGCGAATATTTTCTGCTCTGTAAATGACATGGAGCAGGTTGCAACTACCTAATGCGACAGTATCAGTGTGAAAGCAGCCATAGACAATACGCAAATGAATGTGCGTGGCCATAACTCAATAAAACTTTATTTACAAAAACAGGCTAAAGTCCGGTTTAACCCAAGACTTTGGTTCATCAGCTCTTGATTTAGGAAACATGATCCCATCCCAGCTCTCGGAGTTAAATCTTCATTGGTAGAAACCCCCCATCAAGTTAATCCTATTCCACAGCCAATAGTTGTTCAGGGTGGGTGTGCAACTTGGTTCTAGCCAAAGAGATATGAGGGAGAGGACGTCTCCTGAAAAAAAGTTTCTCATTCCTCAGACGGCATCATCAGAAGAGATCATTTCTTTGTGCTTTGTATCGTCGAGTGTAGGTGTAAAGCCTAGAGATGCCGCAGCCATCCAGCGACTGGGCTGAGCGGAAAGCCAGCACACACGAGAAGCAGAGCTAAGAGAAGCAGGGCCACAGCCTACTCTGCTCTGAGAAGCCGTTTCTTGAACTCTTATTAGTAAAGGTAAATGAGATCCTCATTGGTTAAGCCATTATGAGGGATTGTAGCCTAAAGCAGCTTAACGAATACAGAAAAAAAGAATAAAGATAGGAATAGTTCATTTTCTTCCACTGAGTTAATTTTGATATACTACAGTTTAATCAGTTATATATTCATCATGTAGACATTAAAATTAAATATATAAAACATGAATCTCACATTATATCCTAAGAATTGACCTTGGAAGTTTGAGGGTATTCTCCCATCCCAGATATCAAAAAAATATTAATTTGAATGAGAAAAATAGAAAAAGTAGACAAATATAACAAAGTATCTTGAGATAAAATTGGTAGATATAAATCATGACAATGTATAATATCTCTATTACATTATAAGACAAATTAATTACATGTCTATGAAATTGAAAGTCGATTTTGATGAAAGTCTCTTTTTAATTCTTGTTAATGTCACTTTATCCAAAATAGCCAAAAACTTTATTATAAAACATTGAACAGTTTTTAGCTCCTGGTTGCCTTTCTTTGGGAATTAAGCACTATAAGAATCCACCACGTCCTCCACTGATTGAGACCACTCTGTACATACTAAGCCACTGCAGCAGCTGACATCTGTCATAGGAGGCTATAATAATGCATATCACATCAATATGCCTTTACAATTGACCCGGACGTTCCTCCATCCAGAGGTGGGCTCTGTGTTCCCTCCTCTTCACCTTTATGACTGCCTTAACCAGCAGAGTTCAGTGGAAGTCATACCGCTTGACTTCTAAGGCTGGTTCATAAAAGTCTTCTAAAGTGGCCTGCTCCCCTCCAAAAGGTCTCCCCAAATCCTTTCATCTCCTACTACAGACTTCCTCTCAGGTCATTCCCCATCGTCTTTCTTACTTGACCCCACCTAGCTGTGTAGCTATTCTTACAGTTTACGAAGTAGTGGAAGGGGTAGGATAGAATGGTTCTATTTTTCCAAATCCATTGTTATGATATAAACACTCTCAGTTGCTACCCTCAGAAGAGCTTTCTCTAGATTCTCAAAAGCTCGGCTGGGAAATTAAAAAAAAAAAATCTTGATTGCTTCTTATTAGTTCCATTCCCATAAAACAATCCTCCTTCTCCACAGAGGCAAAGTAGATATCTATGCCTGACGAGTGGACAGGTCTCGAGAAGAAAAGGAAAGAGCACACGTATTAATGTTTAAAAATATTCTCTTATCACATGTGTCACTGACCACAAATAGACCAAGAGAGTTTAGGTGACTCAGCTCAAATCTTTCACATAAAAATAGAAGCCAAATAACAACAGCAAAAGATGTGGGCTTCTGGAAAATTTACTGGAAAAGAAATTGAGGTCACGTGGCTTTCAGTCAGAGGTTCATAGAATCATCACCTTGTTTGGGGGGGAAAAAAAAAAGATCATCTTGAAAGAAATCTTCATTCTGGGGATGAAGAGAGGGAGTTTTCAGGTAACCATAGATGTCATAATCAGTGCTGTGTGGAAGAATTTCCAAATTAAATTTTAGTGTTGTGATTTATGGTTCCTTGTAATTTAGTCTAAACTGTATGTAGGACTGGCAGATAATAGATGTATCCAAAACTAAAAGAAAATTCAGGTTTCCAGGGACGTTGGTGAAAATTCAGGTTTCCAGGGACGTTGGTTCTTCAGATGCATTACCCCAAAGCCTTAGTGGCCACTCTGCTAGCGTCACATCTCAAAAAGAGGGTGTGACGAGGATGATGGGGGGGCGGGGCGCAACTTAGGGAATTTCGGTTCCTGATGCCACACCACCACGCCTATCAGCGCACAACACAGCCGCGCCCCCGGAAAACCGGGAGCAGTGCCGACCCAAAGCCACGACGCCAAACGCGGAGAACGAATTCTTAAATAAACCAAACTAAAGCATGCTCTGGAGGGGAAGGAACGCCGCGCTCGGTTTCCAGACTCCACCTCGGGAGCTGCTGGCGCTTTGGGCTGCAGCCGCCGTCGGTGTAGACGCCGCCCCGGGTTCCGCGCTGGGCACCGCCGCTGGCAGCCGCTGCGCCCCGTTTGTCTGGACCCGGCCGCGGTCCCCATCTGAGGTCTGGGGGTTCTGCCTTTGCCCCGGTCCCACGTTCCACGCGGGGGGTTCCTGGTGCTGCTGGTTGGGTCAGGCCACTGCGCCTGGGCACTGCCGGAGTGCTGCGGGGGGCTGCTTGTCCTGTGCTGTGTAGGGGAAGGCTAGCTAGAAGAGACGGGATGTCTGATTTCCAAAAAGTCAAGCACGCCACTCTCCGGCTCACCTGCCTCTTTGACACGTAAGAACTGTGTGTGGTCCTGCAGGCTATCCTAAGCTTGTTTTGTGTTAACTTGGTCACTGTCAGGTTGAGGGCCCCCCAAAAAGTGGCCAGATAGAAATGTGGGTTAAACTCCATTTGTAGCTCAGGGCCCTGCCCGTCTTCTGGGAAATCCTGAGGGCCACTGGGAGGAACTTTTCAAGCCGATCACGACACCTAAGAAGTGTACTTAAAGGCGAGGTTTTCCAAATCGCACAAACAGAATGGAGACCTCTTTTAACTGGAATGCAGAAGCCTCCAAAAGCCTTCGGAATTCCAAATGGGCCTCGTTGGCAGCTGTGTCGCCAAAAGCTAATGAAAAATTAGAGATAGAAGAGATACCTAAAACAAGTGTCCCACATCTGTACTTCCTTCAGAGCCCCTGAACGTTATGGGGACAGAGGTTCCTTGCATTTTTTTTTCTTTTTTTAGAGAGAGATTTAAAGGCAAGAGACAACCCTTTCCCCAGCAAGGTTCTCTGCCGGTGTGCATGGGACCCAGCTCTTCTGGAAGTGCACCCATGCATGGCTTCTGCTAATTATTCTCATGGCATGAATCTTCGAAAGGCAATGCCAAGCAAAACGTGGGCAATTTTCCTTATAGCATTGTCCAGAGGTAGGTTTTTAATTTTTTTTTTCGTTTTCTGCTTTTAACATGGCACTGTTGCCTAACATACGTACCTAGAATTCTCTCTTGCTAAGCTATTGTTTATCTTCATAACTGTATTTTTGACTCAATACAACCCTTTAAGAACCAAAACTATTTTTCTAAAGAAACCAGTACTGAATTGTAGGCTTGGAGATTGTTGTTTTGTTTTGTTTTGTTTTTTTATTGCAGTTGTACACTAGAATTAATACCACACACTCAATTGGCTTTACAAATTCAAAAATCTAAATTACCTCTTAGTTTCCTTGTTTTGTTTCTCTGATAAGCCAGCTTTTCATTCTTTAGGCCCAAGAGGTTAGTGGCCTTATTTTACAGAAAAGTCAGGGATTAAAGCAAAATGTGATAATAGAATATTAATAAGACCCTGTTTCTACCCTTCCCCAGAACTAAAATATTATCATAGCAAGATTTGAATGAGGACAGGCAGATACAAATGAATTAAATGCTGAAGGTAAATGAAGAACTTGAAGAGTTAAAAAAAAAAAAAAAGGAAGGGGCAAAGGATTACATTAAATTTAAGTGATTCTTTGAAAAAATAAAAGAGTAGGCATACAATAATTCGTGAAAGTCATGTGTTTGATTTACTCTACATGTCTGCAGTTACACTTCTCATTAACTCACCAAAGTCGGCATTGCTCCTTAGAGAAAAAAAAAGAAAATTTTGGCATATCAAGGAATAAATAGAACGTTGCAGCATTTATTCACTGAATCATTTTGGGGGCAAATTTAGTGCTGTTTTCATGTCTTTGTATTCTTTCTAAGTCTATGTTTGTCAATGTCAATTCAACCCTCCCTGAAAACAACAGAGCTACAATTAGAGATGTAAAAAGCAGTTTGTGTGTAATTTAAATGCTGCAAACTGGCAATCTTCTCATGAAAACCACAAACAATTACTTCCATTCTTATGCACCAGTGCATCTGGTTCACCGCCATTTTTTATCTGGGATTGCATATGAATTGATAGTTAATTTCACAGCTAGAAAAAAAAAAGCTACATTTTTTTTTGACAAGGGTGAGTTATTTGCTTTTAGTCACAGCACATTGCTGTGCTTATGTGGTTAATGATTGAAATTACACAACCAACTAACCAAATAACACTTCTTTTCTCTGCTGCACTCAGGCCGTTTTCCCGGGTCACCAGGATCAGGTGATGCTAACCCCTTCTTCCACGAAGGCCTAACCCTTCTGTGTCAAACGCAGCTGCTATCCGGGACGCCATGGTGATCAAGAGACTTGAACCATATCAAAAAGGAGAAATTTTCTCCCTATTTGATCTGTATTTTGCCATCTCTGATTAGACTTAAAAAAAAATTAATGAAAGTAAACCCATCCTTGAACATCCCCCAAACAGGCCCGTTGTCCTGAAGGGCATCTTCATTAAAGAAAGTGTCACAGACTTCTTAAGAGACATGCTTATGCATCTATTTAGTTTAAACATGAAGAAATCACATGTGGGGAAAAAATATTTAAATACGCAAAACTGCAGAGATAAGGGAAGCGTTTCCTATAGCATCGATGTTCAAGAATGTCCTTCAGCTTCGCTCAGGAGGAGGTGAGCTGTAATGCAAAGACATTTGTGATGGACTTTCTGTCTTCTTGTTAGAATTAACCTTGATCTGGAAGAGAAAACTCTTTTCTTCACTGTTGAATACATATTTCTCTCCATCTAATATATTCTACTAAAACCTTAAAAAAAAAAAAAAAAAAAAAAAAAAGGCGCACTGGAATTTATCATTCCTAAAATGATCATCGCCAGAAACAAAATAACAGAAAACTATCTTGAAGGAAACACGTTGTTTCCATGGATCATAAATGGTATTATAAGGAATGCTAGAATTTCCTCCCCAGCAGGTGTTTTCAAATAGGAAAGATTCTCCCCACTATGGGAGAGTTTAGCCAAAATCTGCCAATGGCAGAAAAATTAATTAGATTATTTCTTAAAATTCATTCTAAGCCTATTCTTTTATGCCCCTAGTTTCCAATTGCTAGTTCTTAAAATCAGAGCAGCAAGTGGAAAATGTGATTTATTAGCAAGCTATAAGCACAGCCTGATTCAGCCTCACATATATTTTAATATTTTAAGTTGGAATTCAATAATTTGAACTCAATGCCATATTATACCATTGTGTTGTCTCCCTTTCTCACTAGCTTGATAGGACATACTGTGTGAGGAAAATAGACATCTATGTTCCAAAGTTTGTCTGATGCAATACAGTGATTTCTTCAAAGACACAAAATATATGGGCTGTTTGAGCAGTAAAACAGATTTAGTTAAATTAAAATAATAAATAAAAACTTCAATTAAAAACTGGAGCAAAGTGTCGTCATTCCTTGGACTTGACACTTAAAGCAGAAGTGTTCCTACCTTTGACATTTCCAGTCCACGTGAATATTTACTGAATTACGTCGTTGGGAATGTTAGTACAATATAAAGTCTAATCCTTGTACTTGAATAACTTAGTCTAAAAGCTAAAGTATGAGACCTTTCACCCACCCCTGCTGCGTATTTCACAAGCCCAGCTGCAGTGCCCCCTGGGATATATATTCCTAGCAAAACTTTAGAGATTAATTCAGAAGAAATAAAAATACAAATTACATGGGGATAAACTGCTAAAATAATTGGAAAAATACAAGCAACCTGAGTATCCACGATTCTGAAGACTCAGCATAGATTATTTTAGAATCATCATGCACTAGGATCTCTAACTGCGGTCAAGTTTATGTTGAGACACAAAGACCCAACTCTTGCCTCTTGTTCAAGGACCTCCCTGTCTGGGATTATCACTGTTTCAAAGATCTCGAGAATTCTAATTTGACTCCATATTTGCACCTGGAATTCAGTCCATTGGTATCTTTATAAGGAAATTATCAAGATCCCTAAACAAAAGTGATTCTCTTATTAATCTCTTAACGATATTTTAAGTACCTACAATGACCCTGGAAGTAAACCTGGGAAATAAATGGCTAGAGGCATTCTTCACTGGGGCAAATCCAACTGTTTAAATGAAATGCTTTTGTTTTCCAGTGATTTCTTGGTGTAGGAGTTGCTAATGAGCGTCCAGTGGATACGCCTCAGTGATTTGAAAACCTTACAAAATGTGTCATCTGTGTGCCATGCTTAATGTTACACAGGACATGTATAACATAGCCTCTGCCCTTTAGGAGTTGATGTTTAATTTAAGTGTATAAAATATTCTCCATGATTCTCTTTCGGTGTCCATCAGTATATGCAAGTCTAGGGACATGTCATACCGTGCCTTGTTAGATAATTTTGCTTACGTGTCTTATTCTGATTAGGTTTACAACTCCTTAATACTGTGATTCATGTCTTGTTTATTTTTTTTAACCCTGAAGAATCTTACAGTGATTTGCTTACAATAGTTGTTCAATAAATATTTGTTGACTTGAATTATTCACTGCCACCGAGATTTTGATAAGGCTGTAAGAGGGGAAAACATTCGGCTTGCCAGAGTGCCTTACAAACTCTCTTCATATAGATGACAATATTAAGTGCCTTCTCGATAGGCCTGACATTGGTATTCAACCCATGCTGGAGTCCATCTTGTCACCGGATACTATCTCATGTGTGTCTGTTCCTTCAAATAAAAGCCCTGCTTATATCTTCCTGTTGCTTTTTTTTACTCAGGGACAGTTCAGGGTTTATCTTGCTGGGAAACATTTTTCACCCACTTTACAGATAAAATTGATCAGTTTCAGGAATTCAGTAACTCTGTGGGAGCGGTATGAAAGGTTTTGCTTTCTGCTTTCCACACACTTACCCCTGCCAAAGTTTTTAGTCAGGTTCTATAATAACACTCAGTCCTCCTTTTGAGAAAATGATAGCTTTCCTTAAGAATAGCAAGATGTGGCTTCTTGCCACGGGAAAGAATAGTAGCATCCACAAAAGAAGAAAAGTTACCAATATTATTTACAAATATGCATTTGATGTTGCAACAACATCGGTCTGGAAAGCAAAATAATTAACCATAAGCAAGTTCTGAATAATGCAACTCAGATTTCAGTGGAGTTTGAGTTAATTAGAGAGTTTGCCGTGAAAGCTGAATGACACTGTCAACGTGGAAGTTGTTGGTTTCTATTTGGAATTCTACGCCGGCTTCCTTTTCTGACAAAACGTAATCACCTTTCCACTTCCTCTAAGCTGCACAGCCAGGAGGAGCCATGGAAGATCTCAAAAGACTGGGACCTTAATAGGAAATGAGTTGGTTGACAAAAATCTCTTTAATAGCTAGCCATCTCCATGACACTGATATATAAGAATATCACTCATCCGGCTAAATCCCAATAATATACACAATGCTTTTCCACTCATGTTCAAAAATGGCCTCAGTAACAATGATGATATTCCAAGGGAAAAAAAAAAAGTGCCTTAAAAACCAATAGAAAATGTACTCCGGTCTCAGACTGGTTTTTTAATATGCAGCCACAGACTTGTTTTAGCAACACTGACTCACTAGAAGGACTAGAAGATCTGTGGGATCCCGTCCGATTCTAAAGCACCCATTTCTGAGAGCTGGAGTCCAGACTATGCTGCCTGCCGCTACTGTGTCATAGCAGCCCGTGATGATGGACGACGAGTCAAACAGAGGCTTCGATTCTGTTTAAACACGACACAGCAATTAACTTCAAACATCTTACATCCAAGTGTTTTGTTGGACTTTCAAAGAAGAGGGTAAGTACGGTAACTAGATGGGAAATGGTTGTTTTTTTAAATATAGTTTATCTTTCATAAGTAGGAGTTATACATTAAGTT
Organism: Pteropus alecto; assembly: GCF_000325575.1. NCBI lineage: Eukaryota > Metazoa > Chordata > Mammalia > Chiroptera > Pteropodidae > Pteropus > Pteropus alecto. Next base: position 8,333,735 of record NW_006440645.1, on the reverse strand, counting down.
GTTTTTAATGGGATGATTTTGAAAGAAGCATAAAATTAGGAACACCTGCCTGGGCAGTCATGTCAAGAGAAATAAACTTCTTTTGAACTTTCAGATTCGTATTCTATTGGTTAGAGCAGCTGGCCTGCCCTTACTCGCTGTAGCTGAGCTTCTAGAAAAGGGGGGTTATTATAATGATATATGTCATCTCCACAGCTCAATCAGAGCGTCTAACTCAAAAGCTTTCTCCACATGACGTGGAGGCTGTGGACAAAGAGATCTGGAGAATCCACCAGCGACAGCATGTGTGGCACAATGATGATGATGGTCAGATGCTCCGGAAGCAGCAGGTGGGGGGACAAAAGCAAACTTCGGCACTCCCACTAACCACCCAGGGAAAGAACGTGGGTGGCCAGCATTGCCCAGAACATGGCCAGGGTTTGACCTACCCATTTATTGAGTCCCTGGTCAAAAATGGTTGCTCTTCATTAAACAAACCTGGTTTTTACCCACTCTGCAACTTTTGCCCAAACTTAGTACCAAGCTTTATTTATTCTTCCTGAGCAGTTCTAAACTATTGAAATGGAGTGAAAATGAAAATGTAAATTTGAAAAAAAGAAAAAAAAAAAAAACTTTGCAAAGTCTTCTTGGTAGGTATCCGTACATCACAGAAGCAAGACATGGATCCAGGGCAGGATGATAATGAGAGAGGGGGGAATCTGTGTGCAAGCACTAGACAGATTAGTCTGGCTGGCTTCTTTGTTGACGTTATTGGCATTATCTAGGTGCGTCCTGATAAAACATATTATTTCGTTATCAACCAGACATTACTGAAATAGAGAGAGAGAGAGAGAAAGATCCCTGCTGCATGCTCTTAAAATTAGCAATGACCTTGCTAATTAAAACCTAATTGCGAGAGAGTAACATGGAGATACCCCCCTTTGAAAAACTGGCATGGATCCCTACTAATTTAAAAGTTGTCACTTATAAACCCAAAGAAATTGGCTTATTTAAATGAACACTAATGGTAGGTTCTGTTGCTCAGAGATGACAGGACAGAGGATTGAGGGGAGGAAGGGATGGATGTTTATGTCTTGTGTTGCCTTTCATTATCTGAGAGGAAGCCTCTGACAGCAAGAGCCCCGTCAGGAAGGTGACAACAAAATGAGTATGGCAGGAACCACATTCTCCTAGTTTATTAATATGTTTTATATATAGCCCTAAGCCACTGGGTGCCACAGATAGGTGGGTTATTCTATTTAAGTATATTAATTTTAAACAAGTGTATGAGGAGAGCTTCAAAGACAACACAATTTGGTATATTTTATTTTATTTTTTATGTGACTGCTCGGGAAGCCCTTTTAGTCTGGCATAGGGCAAGAAAGTAAATTAGTCTTTAAACAACTGAAAAATTCAGTGAATGCATTAACCTGTCTTCTTAGTGAGTCATCCAAATAACACTCCGGCAAATACACCACGCACACGCACGCGCACACACACGCATATTCTTTTTCATTTCAAAATGCATTTTACCTTACGTTTGTCCATGCTCCATGACTAACTAACCTCAGAAAACCTAGGGATGTCAAGGTATAGTATTCTACATTCCCTTTTAATACAAGCCGCAGATAAAGCAACTTCTCCCATCTCTCCCTCCCCACCCCCAAATAAAAGGTATCTATAGTAATAAAAAGAAATATCCTTCCCAATCTAGCTCGACTCAGCTTCCTTTTGATTTGCTCAATGCCAATCTGGCACATTCACGTGAATACCACATGGGTTTACACCTCATTGCTGTCCAAACCCATATTTTCAGGTCCTGGAAAGCCATGGACTATAGCAGCAAACAGCCCTGCTTTGGAGCCAAATGGGTTGAATCTATTTACTGACTATGCCGATTTCTAACCGTGTCATTTTGGAAAATAAAATTCAGTTTTCTGGACCTTGGTTTCCTCATCTTTGTCTGATTATTAAAAGTATCGTCTCCTTAAGGTTTTAGTAAAGCACTTAGCACAGTCCCTGCTACATGGTGAAAACTCAGTAAATATTAGCCTTAACTTATCTTGCCCTATCAGACAAGATTATGGCTGTGATCTGCTCTCTTCTTCCTTCTGCTTACCTTCAGCACAGTATTTCATCCTTATCCTAGAACGGTTGATTGTTTATAAACCCTTTCTTCCTCACTCTTGTAATGTATCTCGCTCATTTGTCTGAATTATTCTTCTCTTTGTCTCTCTACTCACAAAGTGGTTTATTGAACCCCCTCAAGTGTGTGATTGCCCAGCAAGCCCTGTATAAAGTAAATTCTATTCATAGCTTAGCCGACCCGACACAGAAATTTAATGGACAGAGTGAGAGAAGGTAAAAGAAGAAAAACAGAGGTGTCGGCCCGATGAAATATGGAGAGAAGTGGAGTGCTTGGCAGGGCTTTTAGCAAACGCAGTCTGTGCGACGGCAGCTCCTACAATGTGACGTTTAAGGAAGTTACAAGAACGTAGTTTGCAGAGAATTCTAGACCTGGAAGCAACCTTAGAGATAACCTGCTACATCCCAACTAAATATTCTTTATAAGTTTTTTACAAATAAAGAAATTAAGGCATGGAAAGTTTAAAGGATTTTTCTCAGGGCATGTGATCGTTAACTAGCATACCCATTCTACCCTTAAATCTTTGTGTCTCCCAAGTTATCAACCTAAGAGGCTACTCACAAGAAGTCGCCTTTAATTTAGAGCACTGGCTTAGCTTCTCCACGATTGATGGACTTTTCCTGGGGTAGGATTGTCTACTGTGTTTCACTAGAATCAGATTACAATGTCCCCAAACATCCGCAACACCTTAGATATATGTCACCCAAAGCCAACCCCACTTCGGTCATTGGAGGAAACAGCTAACTTATGGTATGAATTGAAGGAAAATAAAAGCAATGTAACTCAAAACTATCTTCCCCCAAATTTTCACTACCTTTTTAATAGCTTTTTAGGAAAACTACTCTTAGACAGACACTGTATTAAATATTTTAATCCATTTCTTCTCATTTAGTCATTAAATATAATAGATATTCAACATATTTTTCAAAAGAAGAAATAAAATTTAGGCTATAGACGGTTATAGACGCTTTCATCAACATAAGACATTTTGTATCTTAGGATGTAGATAACGTATCCAGAGGTACTAGCTTAATGCATAACAAGTCTGGATCCCAACCCAAGTCCCTCTGAAACCACGCTCATTTACTTCCCCCTTCTACTCGTCACCATCATAGCCACCTCGTCTTCAAAAGGTGTCTTTACTGATGGACACTCAGAGTGGAAACTCATCAATCACCTTACAGAGTGAATATATTAGTGAGCATTAGCTGATTGGAGTACCTTGTAGAAAAGAAGCATTTGAGGGGGAAAAAAGGCTCAAATAGATGAGTTTTGATTGAAGCGAGTAAGTCAGAACAGGTATGAAGCTGGAGGCGGGCTAGTTGCCAGACCTGGCAGCTGCAGTGGGGGCGGAGGGGCCCCCGGCAAACCACGGCTGTGCAGTGACGATAGATGGTGAGGCACAGAATCGCTCCTCCACTCTCTACAGACAAGCCCCGACATCCAACCAGCATTTCAAATGTGAAGTGCTCCTTGGATCTGATTTTGAGAGTTTCGGTTTTAGGATTTCACTGCTATTTTCACTCTGAAAGGTCATCAGAGAGTACGTTAGATGGAGATAACTCTGTCTCTGCTCAGTGTGCTGCTTCTGTAAGTGTGCCCTCCTGAAAATAAACTACATCTGGCAACCACTTGTGTGAATTACCCAAATAAAAGACTCACACTGTTAATGGAGCACTTTTATACTAGGAAAAGAAACCATTAGATTTGATGTTAAAAGAAACTGCTACTGTCACTCACTTGATTGATTGCGTCTTTTATTAGGTCTTCTCTGAATTATTTTATGGTATTTCTCTTTTAAATCTGCTCTCTTTTGTTGAGATATTAAGGATGTATATTTTGAAAGTAGTGGTAAAAAATGTTGAGAAGTATAAAATTCAAGTTCATAAAAGCCTTTTCATGGGCGGCATTATGAACGTAGCTGTCATGTGGAGTCTGGGATGTAGGTGTAAATTTCAGGGCGTGAGGATTGTGCTGTAAAGGGAAGTGGAAATATAAATTGGCATTTTAGGTTGGTGAAAGAAAGAGCGTGAAGGCAAAGGAGAAGCAAGCATGGGGCACGTATAGCAACCGTTCACACAGAGGCCGCCTTCAGGCATGGCCTTCCAACTAGTGCTTTCTGAAGTGGTATCTTCAAGGACCAGGTATGAACTGTTCAGCAG